>NC_064631.1:68600563-68907931 GCF_023864275.1 Schistocerca cancellata
ATATAATAAAACTATATGTACGTATGTGTTTGTGTATGCACGCGTGTATGTTCTACATCTTCTGCTAAACCGCTGGAACGATTTCAACCAAACGTGGTACGCATATCAACTACTATCTGTAAAGATACGCTGTGGAGCGGGGTGTTGGGTTTAAGAATCACCAACCTATCGAAGGGCTGGAGGTGGAAGAGACGTTTATCCCACGTCGTGCGAATACCCAGGCAATATTCATCTGTATAGTATCTGAGTTTGAGAGCACTTAGTGACCTGTGACGAACGTTATAATTTCGAAACATTTACGAAATTTTCTCTCGTTTACTGCACCAAAAAAAAGAAAGCGAAAAGTTTTGAGACGCCCTGCTAAACCCGCAGGACAGGACAAGTAGTTTAAATTGTGGAAAGGGGCCTAAATAAGCGGCTGTCAGTAACACTCGAACATTGCCCAAACATTACAAGCGCCAAGTAAATTGAAAAAAAGAAAACGACACAGCATTGGAACTTCATAAGCGGCTGAATACCCGATACAATCTCATGCCTTATGGGCAAGACCACTTTAATTCAAAATCGGCTGATGGCCCAACACTTAAGACTCAACAAAAATTTAAAAAAATGCCAAATATCTTACTTAATACAGTTCTTTAAATTGGGCTGAAGGCCCAAACAATCTTACGCCTTAAAGCAAAACAACCTCAATTTACAAACTATAAGAACAAATAAGAAAAGGCAGTACACCCAACGGCGCTCAGAAGTTTCCGAGAGTCAGCCTGGAATTCAAACACTAACGCTCGCTTAGGTGAGACAGTCAGTCGGCCCAACCATTGTCGATCTGACGACAACCCAGCCGACAGACAGTCAACGGACCCACCGACAAGGTAACTTCGCTTCACCCGATCAGTACACAACAGGGAGTTCAATGGAACAACGTAGAAGGTATCGGTGCCCACGACCAATTATACATGGAGCTGTCAAACTACACGCCGTGTTGGACAGCGACAGCACGATGAGGAAGATACACTGCCTGAATTTACGTCAACGGCCAGGGCAGGTAATTGCAACGTTAACGGCCACAAGGCAGAAGATTCCGCTGGTGCACTTCAATTCAAAATAACCAAGTACAGTTAAACTCCACCGGAGGGTGGCTAAAATTTGCCACTTTGAAAACACAAGTTGTTGCTCGCGGGAATGTCCCAACAGCCGACAACGAAATCCAAACGACACAAAGTGAACAGTCGTGACTTGCTGGTGGATTAAGTCAAAACTCAACTTCGTGTTCAGGGTCGGTGAGGCACGGGCCTCGTAGCAATGGGAACAGCACCACATGCAATGACACCACACAGAGGCCACCGGCAGGCCCGGCCAAACTACGCCCCGCGGAGATTTCGTCGCTGCTCCACGCCAACCAACCAACTGCTCGCAGACAGCACAGCCGGAAACTATAAGCGGCAGGCCAAAGATAGAACAAGGTACGAATATCGATACACACCGCTGATGCCACTCACGGAGAGAGAGGATAACAGCATAATCGTGAAAACCGCGGGAGACTAAACACAGAATAGCATCATCATCATCATCATCATCATTTAAGACTGATTATGCCTTTCAGCGTTCAGTCTGGAGCATAGCCCCCCTTATACAGTTCCTCCATGATCCCCTATTCAGTGCTAACATTGGTGCCTCTTCTGATGTTAAACCTATTACTTCAAAATCATTCTTAACCGAATCCAGGTACCTTCTCCTCGGTCTGCCCCGACTCCTCCTACCCTCTACTGCTGAATCCATGAGTCTCTTGGGTAACCTTGCTTCTCCCATGCGTGTAACATGACCCCACCATCTAAGCCTGTTCGCCCTGACTGCTACATCTATAGAGTTCATTCCCAGTTTTTCTTTGATTTCCTCATTGTGGACACTCTCCTGCCATTGTTCCCATCTACTAATACCTGCAATCATCCTAGCTACTTTCATATCCGTAACCTCAACCTTGTTGATAAGGTAACCTGAATCCACCCAGCTTTCGCTCCCATACAACAAAGTTGGTCGAAAGATTGAACGGTGCACAGATAACTTAGTCTTGGTACTGACTTCCTTCTTGCAGAAGAGAGTAGATCTTAGCTGAGCGCTCACTGCATTAGCTTTGCTACACCTCGCTTCCAGTTCTTTCACTATGTTGCCATCCTGTGAGAATATGCATCCTAAGTACCTGAAACCGTCCACCTGTTCTAACTTTGTTCCTCCTATTTGGCACTCAATCCGTTTATATCTCTTTCCCACTGACATTACTTTCGTTTTGGAGATGCTAATCTTCATACCATAGTCCTTACATTTCTGATCTAGCTCTGAAATATTACTTTGCAAACTTTCAATCGAATCTGCCATCACAACTAAGTCATCCGCATATGCAAGACTGCTTATTTTGCGTTCACATATCTTAATCTCACCCAGCCAGTCTATTGTTTTCAACATATGATCCATAAATAATATGAACAACAGTGGAGACAGGTTGCAGCCTTGTCTTACCCCTGAAACTACTGTGAACCATGAACTCAATTTACCGTCAACTCTAACTGCTGCCTGACTATCCATGTAAAGACCTTTAATTGCTTGCAAAAGTTTGCCTCCTATTCCATAATCTTGTAGAACAGACAATAACTTCCTCCTAGGAACCCGGTCATATGCCTTTTCTAGATCTATAAAGCATAGATACAATTCCCTGTTCCACTCATAACACTTCTCCATTATTTGCCGTAAGCTAAAGATCTGGTCCTGACAACCTCTAAGAGGCCTAAACCCACACTGATTTTCATCCAATTGGTCCTCAACTAATACTCGCACTTTCCTTTCAACAATACCTGAGAAGATTTTACCCACAACGCTGATTAAAGAGAATAGCAACCAAGGTTTAATCCAGCGCATAACATGAGCCAGCCAAAGCTCAAGTTTATCGCTTAACAAATCTTCGCTCTACATGAAGTAAAACTGCCGAATCTTTCATGGCGTTTAAAGATACTATTTCTTTGCTCCTAACTCTATTCACAATATATTTCGCAGATTAGCGATGTTGATAAAATATCGATACATCAAAATATTGATATTTTCCTAAGGATATCGATGTATATCAATGATATTTTCTCACGAATGTATTTATATCAAAGTGGCACTGCCGAGTGCAGATGTTTATTTTGCCACAATTTTGGGTACATATTTAAAGTTGTTCTTTTGAAATTATAGTAGAACACAATTTTACTTTCATTGTGTGAAGGAGTCTTAATAATTTTTAGCTTTGGTCAAGTCCAGTCTCTCTCTTTGACTGTGTGAAGCAAATATATGCTGCCCAAAGGAAGAAGTCCGATTACTGGGGGCGGGTGGCGGTGTGAATGGAATAACAAGATTCTGAGTGGAATTTTTAAAGAAACTAGTGCACTATTTCTTCACATCGGCATTCTTCAAAACAGTTGCTGAAAAGGATGAACAAAAATCTAAATGACAAGACGTATTTGCGAATGACGAACAAAAATCTAAATGACAAGACTGCTATTTGCGGTGGTAGGACACGTATGAGAGGAATTGCTGTCGAAATCAGTGCTTCACACTAGCAACAAATGTTGCAATGTTTGGCTTCGTTGGTGTTGGCAGAAATGAAAACACAGAGAAGCTGACATTAAGTGTTCCGGACAAATCCCATATGTGATGAAACCGAACGACGTACCCATCGTACACCTTTTATTGTGCCATTTATATGAAGTTACCATTGTTAGCAAAGTGGTTATCGCCAAACGCAAACGTGCAGGTGCACGGTTTTCCTTTCAGTTCTTACTCTAAAGGGAATAAGCAGGCTGCTAGTTTGTTGATGTACAGAAAACCTAATAATAAATCAATACTTAAATTTGCAGCCGGCCGGAGTGGCCGAGCGGTTCTAGGAGCTACAGTCTGGAACCGCGTGACAGCTATGGTCGCAGGTTCGAATCCTACCTCGGGCATGAATGTGTGTCATGTCCTTAGGTTAGTTAGGTTTAAGTAGTTCTAAGTTCTAGGGGACTGATGACCACGGCAGTTAAGTCCCGTAGTGCTCAGAGCACTATGCAACTCTAAAACCGGCAGTATATTAACAATGTGAAGTCGACATTTTTACGGGCCGGTACGTCGATATCTTTACCGTCGTTTGTCGATACATCGATACCCTTTACGATATATCGAAGGATGACAACGATAATTTTATTAATATCTTCATATCGGATTCTGAAATTCTTAAAAATATCAACAGCGCTATAGCAGAACGTACTAATATATGCCGCTGAATGTAACTACAAAGTCATCATAGTACCACACATAGTTCAGGAGCTATGACGTCCTTTTCGAAGAACGCTATTGGAGAAATTAAGAGGATAGGCAATTGAGGCTGACTGCAGTATGATTTTACTGCCGCCACTATATATTCTGTGTAAGGAGCACGAAGAGAAGAACGAGAGATTAGGGTTCGTACGGAGGTATATAAATAGTAGTGTCTTCCTCGCTCTATTTGTGAGTGGAACAGGAAAGTAAATGGCTACTAATGGTCCAGGGTACCCCCCACCAGGCACCGTACGGTGCGTTGCAGAGTGTGTATGTAGATGAAAACATTGAACTGCGTGATGACGCAGGGCGAAATTAGCTAGAGATGCAGGTGAACTATGTCTACAGTTACGTGTGAAATATGTTAACTACGTGGGATATACGTGTGACGTGTCCGTTATCCGGCAAAGTCATGGATCCCCTAAAGCCCCTGGATTGATTTCAAACAAATTTGACACGCGAATTAGCTACTATCAGGAAAGAGACAGTGTAGGGGGTAAGAAACAGCAACCTGCTATTGAAGCAAGAGTGATAACGTGGACAGAGAAAATGATAGTAGGGGAGGGACTGACAGAGAAGTGGAAGATAGGAGGGATGACGATGATGACTATGTTTGGTATGTGGGACGCTCAACTGCGAGGTTATCAGCGTCCATACAATCCAAACAAAGCCACTTTCATGAATGATGATGAAATGATGAGGACAACACAAACAGCCAGTCATCTCGAGGCAGGTGAAAAATCCCAGCAGCCCCCCCCCCCTCCCGCGATAGGAGGAGATGTACAGAAAGAGGGAGAGGAGGAGATGCACAGTGAGAGGGGAAGCAGGAAACAGATAAACAGAGGGAGCAGGACGACAGTGACTTAGAGGGGGATGAGGGGATGGACAGAGGGGAAGGAGCAGATGTTCAAAGGGCGAAAGAACAGATTGACAGAGAAAGAGAGGAAGAATCCGCGGACAGAGAGGGTGCAGACAAGATGGACAAAGAGAGGTGGAAGGACGAGATCTAATAATAGATCAAGATAAATACAACGTTTTCTGAATATTCACTCACTTCGTTCATACGAAATGGCTATGTTCTTGAGGTGTGTTCAGTTACATCCACTGCTAAGGCGCCTTGGGTCTTATCGACCACTGTTCATAAATTTGCAAAGAACACTTAAAATACTTCATCACACTCAATGCTACCATTGATGATAGGACTTGTATCTCGAAATATTTTGCTTTATTAAGTAATGTAAGCAAGTCAACAAAAAAGTTGGGACTGATAACGTTCTTTGTAAACATTCTCACATTTCTGTAAGAGTCACGGTCGATAAACAGTTAATGTGGCTTTAAAATGTAATTTTAGTTTCAGCATTCACTAGACCTGTGAGTATATCGACTTATAATTAAATTTTAATGGTCTATTGAGCTAATACGTGTAATATCGTTGTAAGATCATCTGTGGGTGAACGAACAGGGGATTAACGCAGAAAAGGAACAGCTTCCCAAAACGCTTCAATCGATTCCTAAAACGGCATCGCTGGTAGAACTTTATCAGCCTCTTCTTCTTCTTCTTGCGTTACGGCCTCTGTAGGATCACGGGTAGCCCCTTCGTGGACTGCATTTTCCTCTTCTTCTCCCAGACCCTCTTCATTCTTTCTCTTCTTTTCTGCCGCTCTTCTTCCGAGATCTTCAGTTTCCGTTTCTCCTGGCGGCTCCACTGGTGACATTCTAATCTTATCCTGTATTCTTCTCTGTCATTGATCTCCGGCATATTTGTCGGTGTGTATTTGTTCCTCCAATTTTCCTTTCCTTCGACCTTGATCCCCAATTCCGACCAGTCCTTCCGAAATTCAACAATCCACTTGGTTCCTGTCTTTCCCCTGATCCTTCCTGTTGTTTCCCACAGTCTCTGTGTCATTCTGTCCATACTCATCCTAGCTACATGCCTAGCAAACCTTGTCCTTTTGAGTCTGATTTCCCCAGATATTGTTCTCATGTTCCGGTACAATTCTTCCCTAGGCCGTCGCATCCACCTCTTTCCACCTCTTTTGGGACCTAGTATTTTTCTCAGTATTTTTCGCTCTTCTTTCTCTAGTTGTTCTGCCCCATTTCTTCCTAGTTCATCGTCTCAGCAGCATATAATACTGCATTCCTCACTGTTGCCTTGTAGTGGCTTATCTTTGCCTCTGTGGATATATTTTTATTGTATATATCTCTCGTCATGCAGAATGCTGACCTCATCTTCTTTATCCTCTCCGTTATTTCCTCCTTGCTCCTGTTTCTTCCTGTTATAAATTCTCCCAGGTGTGTAAATTTGTCCACCATTTGCACAGTGCCTTCCGGTGTTTCCCAGTTTGCAGTGGTGTTTAATGTCTTTGTCTAGTTATAGGCGATCCTCAGTCCCACCTTTCTGGCTACCTTACTTAAGTTGTCGAGTTGTGTCTTTGCGTCTTCTTCTGTCTCACTTACTATTGCTATGTCATTTGCAAAGGCTAGGGACTCCACTTGAGCCCTGTTGTCCTTTTTGTCCCCTAAATGGGTCTTTGGTATTCCCATTTCCTCGTTTATTGCTCTCCATTGCCTGATCACTTCGTCCAGTGCTATAGTGAACAACAATGGTGACAATCCATCTCCCTGATTATCAGCCTCGTTAAACATATTTTGTTTATATCAATCGTTTTCCCTGTTTCTTAGTCGCATCAACAATTCCAGCCGTGGTGTAGGATAGCTACAGCTGCTGTCCCGCAGGTCGCATACGCCGTCCCTATCATTGTCGGCGCGGCGGTCACGGGCGGTCGCAGCCACGTCATACCTCGACCCGCGCGGCCGACCCCGCGCTGGTGTCCGCTTTAATTAGAGACCTGCCAGCGGGAATTAAAAAACAAAAACGTCCGCGGACGGGCATTCCGCGTGACACGGCGCGTCCTTGGCGATCGTCCCCGCGCGGCCACAGACCGCCCGCCATCTGTTTTAATTCCTCCTAGTTTTTCTGCCGGCAGCGGGAACTCACCCGTCTCGCAGGGGTACCCGGACGATCGGTTAGTACCGCGGATGAGGCCCGGAGGAAAAATGTAACGCTTACCCTTTCAGCGCTTCATCTAGGTCTGTAGCTCGCTCACCAATAGATCTCTACCTGCAGATTGGAAAATTGCGCAGGTCGCACCAGTGTTTAAGAAGGGTAGTAGGAGTAATCCATCGAACTACAGACCTATATCATTGACGTCGGTTTGCAGAAGGG
Source organism: Schistocerca cancellata (assembly GCF_023864275.1). Lineage (NCBI taxonomy): Eukaryota > Metazoa > Arthropoda > Insecta > Orthoptera > Acrididae > Schistocerca > Schistocerca cancellata. The sequence goes on from NC_064631.1 coordinate 68,608,116, forward strand.
TTTTGGAGCATATACTGTATTCAAATATTATGAATCACCTCGAAGGGAACGATCTATTGATACGTAATCAGCATGGTTTCAGAAAACATCGTTCTTGTGCGACGCAGCTAGCTCCTTATTCGCACGAAGTAATGGCCGCTATCGACAGGGGATCTCAAGTTGATTCCGTATTTCTAGATTTCCGGAAACCTTTTGACACCGTTCCTCATAAGCGACTTCTAACCAAGCTGCGGGCCTATGGGGTATCGTCTCAGTTGTGCGACTGGATTCACGACTTCCTGTCAGGAAGGTCGCAGTTCGTAGTAATAGACGGCAAATCGTCGAGAAAAACTGAAGTGATATCAGGTGTTCCCCAGGGAAGCGTCCTGGGACCTCTGCTGTTCCTGATCTATATAAATGACCTGGGTGACAATCTGAGCAGATCTCTTAGGTTGTTCGAAGATGATGCTGTAATTTACCATCTAGTAAGGTCATCCGAAGACCAGTATCAGTTGCAAAGCGATTTAGAAAAGATTGCTGTATGGTGTGGCAGGTGGCAGTTGACGCAAAATAACGAAAAGTGTGAGGTGATCCACATGAGTTCCAAAAGAAATCCGTTGGAATTCGATTACTCGTTAAATAGTACAATTCTCAAGGCTGTCAATTCAACTAAGTACCTGGGTGTAAAAATTACGAACAACTTCAGTTGTAAACAGCACATAGATAATATTGTGGGGAAGGCGAGCCAAAGGTTGCGTTTCATTGGCAGGACACTTAGAAGATGCAACAAGTCCACTAAAGAGACAGCTTACACTACACTCGTTAGTCCTCTGTTAGAATATTGCTGCGCAGTGTGCGATCCTTACCAGGTGGGATTGACGGAGGACATCGAAAGGGTGCAAAAAAGGGCAGCTCGTTTTGTATTATCACGTAATAGTGGACAGAGTGTGGCAGATATGATACGCGAGTTGGGATGGAAGTCATTAAAGCAAAGACGTTTTTCGTCGCGGCGAGATATATTTACGAAATTTCAGTCACCAACTTTCTCTTCCGAATGCGAAAATATTTTGTTGAGTCCAACCTATATAGGTAGGAATGATCAACGAAATAAAATAAGAGAAATCAGAGCTCGAACAGAAAGGTTTAGGAGTTCGTTTTTCCCGCGCGCTGTTCGGGAGTGGAATGGTAGGGAGATAGTATGATTGTGGTTCGATGAACCCTCTGCCTAGCACTTAAATGTGAATTGTAGAGTAATCATGTAGATGTAGATGTAGATGTAGCCTTCTAGGAAGCTATTTATTCTATGACCGATTACTGATTCTAGGCTCATGATAAAAGGCACACTGGAGCATCTCCATGTGCTCACTTATCGCTCTACAGTACAAAAATGATGTTCTTTTCTTTGTAATTTTACTTCGGGCAATGGTTACCAAGTAAATATCGCAAGTTACCCACATACCGTGTTCCCCATGTTCTTGTTCTTCAACAGTAATTTTATGTTTTGGTGATTCCTACGGTTAACAAGTACTGCAGAGGAAATTTAATTTTACAGTAGAGGTTAATATTAAAAATTTCACACTACCATGTGCTCTAAAACTTTCCCAGCTGCAACACACAGAAGCAGATTGTAACTATTGTTGCTCTGGATAGAAATTAATCAACTGACAGGCAATGACAACAGTGATCTCATAGGTGTTGCTGCTTATATACACTCATCAAAAAAAATTGTGCATCATCTCGCTTCGGAGAGTTCCGGAAACCGTGAAGAAAATTGGAATAGAGATCAACATAAACATCATTTCCGCCATTTTTATTGGTCATGAAAACCACACATTGCATGTTGTAAAACCATACAGCGAGACCTTCAGCGGTTGAGATAGCTCTGAGCACTATTGGACTTAACTTCGGAGATCAGTCCCCTAGAACTTAGAACTACTTAAACCTAACTAACCTAAGGACATCACAAACATCCATGCCCGAGGCAGGATTCGAACCTGCGACCGTAGCGGTGGCGCGGTTCCAGACTGTAGCGCCTAGAACCGCTCGGCCACTCTGGCCAGCGTTTCAGAGGTGGTGGTCCAGATTGCTGTACACACCGGCACCTCTAATACCCAGTGGTACCTCCCCTTGCATATGTGCATGTCTGTATTCTTCGTGCCATACTATCCAAAAGTTCATCAAGGCACTGTTGATCCAGATTGTCCCACTCCCTAACGGCGATTCGGTTTACGTCCCTCAGAGTGGTTGGTGGGTCACGGCGTCCATAAACAGCCCTTCTCACTCTATCCGAGGCATGTTCGATAGCGTTCATGTCTGGAGAACGTGCTGGCCACTCTAGTCGACCGATGTCGTTATCCTGAAGGAAGTCATAGACAAGATGTGCAAGATGAGAGGGGCGAATAGTCGTCCATGGAGACAAATGCCTCGCCAATATGATGCCGACGTGGATGCACTATCGATCATAAGACGTCATTCACGTATCGTACAGTCGTTACGGTGCCTTCCATGACCTCCAGCGGCGTACGTCGGCCCCACATAATGCCACCCCAAAACAGCAGGGATCCTCTATCTTTCTGCACTCGCTGTACAGTGTGAGTACGGCGTTCAGCTTGGCCGGGGTGCCTCCAAACACGTCTCCGACGATTGTCTTGTTGAAGGCATACGCGACATTCATCGGTGAAGAGAATGTGATGCCAATCCCGAGCGGTCCATTCGGCATGTTGTTAGGCCCATCTGTACCGCGCTGCATAATGTCCTGGTCGCAAAGATGGACGTAGGGAGTCAATTTGCGCATAAGGAAGCCAATTGCGCACAGTTTGAGTCGTAACACGACGCCCTGTGGCTGAACGAAAAGCATTATTCAGTAGGGTGGCGTTGCTGTCAGGGTGCCTCCGAGACATAACACAGGTCTGCGACATAAAAATTTTTTATAGTGTTTTCAACGCTGATTTCGGGAAAAATAGTGAAAAAATTCCCATCAAGTACAGTTATTTCACAAACTGCCTGTCTAGTTTTAGCTTTTTTCGATATTTCAGCACTCTAATGAGTTTGAATTCTGGTTTTTAGGATCTCCATAAACTTTTATTTAGTCGTTTTTATACTAGATATACGTAAAATAAAGAGTAATTAGGAGAAACCAGCAGTGTTTTAATGTCATTCTCCCTTCCCTCACCATCACCAAGAAGTGAACTTCTGCTATTGTCGTTCATCTCACAGTACCTCTTCACTCTGTGCTGTTACTAGTTGTTACTAGTGCTTTAAAGTAGTGACTGTTTTCTTGCGTTGAGATGTTGTTTTATGGACAATGGCTACCAGAGGATGTATTAACTCGCCAGATTGCTTCTGCTACCTTTGTGGTAACTATACCCTTCAAAAGCAACAAAGAAACATTTCCGATTTGGTTGAAAAAGTTTATTTCGCCTATTTTGGTATAACGTTAGGCGATCAACATAAGCCTTGGGCCCCACACCAAGTTTGTTCAGTGTGTGTTGAAGAACTGAGGCAATGGTTTCAACGTAAAAAGCAGTCCTTAAGTTTTGGAATACCATTGGTTTGGAGGGGGCTCACAAATCATAGTGGGGACTGCTATTTTTGTTCTTGCAACGTACGAGGTTTCAATTTGAAAAACAAAAAGGATATTTCTTTCCCTAACATTTAATCACCAATACCCTCTCCTCCAGATTCTTTGGATGATATAGATGATCACGAGCCATTGGCTCAGCAAGGTGATAGTGAAGAAGACAGAGATTGCTACGATCCTGGCACAACCGATCTCATTCCATTAACACAATCTGAACTGAACGATTTAGATAGAGACCTAGCCATCTCTAAAGAATCGGCAGAGGTTTTAGGATCTAGATTGAAAGATAAACATATGTTGGCTCCGGGTACATCATTTTCTCGGAATCGATCGAGAAGTTGACCCGGTGTTTTGCAGTGATGTTCCTGGACTTCCGGCACGTTTCAGAATAGAATATGCTCCTGACGAGTGGAGACTTTTTATTGATTCTCCAAAAAGAAGCCTTAAAGCAGTACTTCTACACAATCGCAGTAAGTATTCGTCTATATCAGTTGGACACTCGGTTCACTAAAAATAATGTTACGAAAACCTTGAACTGGCATTAGGCATACTCTGCTATTCAGATCACAAATGGACACTATCTGGTGATTTTTCCACAATATTTCGGCAGACGCTGCCATCTTCAGGTGGTTCCTGACGAATGCTGTGCTGTTCCTGTCGGTGCCCTATATATACTAGCCGTTACCCCCTCCACCGTGGTTGTCGGGCTGTGTGGCGGCCGACAGTCAGGTTGGTGTCCCACGCTGTCCAGGGCGTCTCCAGACACGTCTCCGTCATGGAATCTCATTGACTGGAGTAGAATTGTCTTCAGTGATGAATCCCAATCCGAACTGAGGCACAATGACCATCGAAGAGATGGACCTTCGGGTTATTGTTACTCAATACGTTAAGCTCTTTCTGATGAATAAATCGTCGAATATTTCTGAAATTGTAATCGTTTCATTGCCAGTACATGTACATCACATCTACCGATTTCCGTCTCGTTTGAATAGTTCCTTCGTGATGCGTCTTTCCTTTATCTTAGAACATAGTGGATCGAGTTGTGCCAGCACGGCTTTTATATAACATTCATTGCTACTAATAATGCTATAAAATGTACTTGCATTTGACCTTCGAAAGTTTGTCATTATGTCTGAACACTAATCTTCATGGAGACCTATTGTTCCCATCTCCCAATGAGTGTGAACTTAACTATTACAAAGTTACACTACTGGCCATTAAAATTGATACTCCACGAAGAAATTCAGATAATAAACGTGTATTCATTGGACAAATATATTATACTAGAAATGACATGTGATTACATTTTCACGCAATTTGGATGCATAGATCCTGAGAAATCTGTATCCAGAACAATCACCTCTGGCCGTAATAACGGCCTTGATACGCCTGAGCATTGAGTCAAACAGAGCTTGGATGGCGTGTACAGGTACAGCTGTCCATGCAGCTTCAACACGATACCACAGTTCATCAAGAGTAGTGACTGGCGTATTGAGACGAGCCAGTTGCTCGGCCACCATTGACCAGACGTTTTCAGTTGGTGAGAGATCTGGAGAATGTGCTGGCCAGGGCAGCAGTAGAACATGTTCTGTATCTAGAAATGCCCGTACAGGACCTGCAACATGCGGCCGTGCATTATCCTGCTGAAATGTAGTTTTCGTAAGGATCGAATGAGGGGAGAGCCACGGGTCGTAACACATCTGAAATCTTACGTCCATTGTTCAAAGTGCCGTCAATGCGAACAAGAGGTGACCGAGACCTGTAACCAATGGCACCCCATACCATCACGCCGGGTGATACGCCAGTATGGCGATGACGAATACACGCTTCCAATGTGCGTTCACCGCGATGCCGCCAAACACGGATGCGACCATCATGATGCTGTAAACAGAACCTGGATTCATCCGAAGAAATGACGTTTTGCCATTCGTGCACACAGGTTCGTCGTTGAGTACACCATCGCAGGCGCTCCTGTGTGTGATGCACAGTCAAGGGTGACCGCAGCCATGGTCTCCACGAGTTGATAGTCCATGCCGCTGCAAACGTCGTCGAACTGTTAGTGCAGATGGTTGTTGTCTTGCAAACGTCCCCATCTGTTGACTCAGGGATCGAGACGTGGCTGCACGATCCTTTACAGCCATGCGGGTAAGATGCCTGTCATCTCGACTGCTAGTGATACGAGGCCATTGGCATCCAGCACGGCGTTCCGTATTACCCTCTTGAACCGACCGATTCCATATCCTGCTGACAGTCATTGGATCTCGACCAACGATAGCAGCAATGTCGCGATACGATAAACCGCAATCGCAATAGGCTACAATACGACCTTTATCAAAGTTGGAAACGTGATGGTACGTATTTCTCCTTCTTACACGAGGCATCAAAACAACGTTTCACCACGCAACGCCGGTCACTTGTTCGTGTATGAGAAATCGGTTGGAAACTTTCCTCATGTCAGCACGTTGTAGGTGTCGCCATCGGCGCCAACCTTGTGTGAATGCTCTGAAAAGGTAATCACTTTCATATCACAGCATCTTCTTCCTGTCGGTTAAATTTCGCGTTTGTAGCACGTCATCTTCGTGGTGTAGCTATGTGAATGGCCAGTAGTGTTCTGTTCTATACCGTGCCGGAGATATTACGTGAACTCCCAATGAGTAGCGTGGCACACAGCTGATACATGCGTTAAGTGACACCTAAATCATTAAATAACCAGCGACAGAACTGTCGAAATGGTTCAAATGGCCCTGAGCACTATGGGGCTTAACATCTATGGTCATCAGTCCCCTAGAACTTAGAATAACTTAAACCTAACTTACCTAACGACATCACACAACACCCAGCCATCACGAGGCAGAGAAAATCTCTGACCCCGCCGGGAATCGAACCCGGGAACCCGGGCGTGGGAAGCGAGAACGCTACCGCACGACCACGAGATGCGGGCAAAGAACTGTCGATAGGGCATCTTGCTACTGAGGGAGATGCACACCACGTAATACGCAGTCTGTTATATCCTAGCCAGTAATGCCAATCGAGCCCGCTGCCAAAAGGTTGGCAGCATCAAAGTCCGGACGCCGTCCGCATAAGCAGCGCCAGCGATACAGGAAATCGCCGCAAGTCTGCGCGCGCCACCGCTGGCTTCTGGCTTCTTAAGCGCTGGAGTCGCGAGCGCTAGGACAGTTCTGTATTTGCCGCTCAGTTGTATACTCGCCACCGATTTGTGTACTTGCTAGTCAGTTGTGTGTTCATCGCAGCAGAGTTGTTGTTTGTCGTCAGCCGACGCTGACCTAGCCGCTCCGACTCGATCTAGACAGATTTCTGTAGACACGGAGTTCACTACTGTGTTTCTGTATCTTCGTTAATAAAGATAAGTACCGACTTTTATTTAATCAGAGTGTTTGGGTTTTCATCCTTCTGTTCACTGTTCCAGCGGACCGGTCGGCCCGCTATTAAAAGTGTGGCGGTGACTTCGTAAGCCGTTTCTACAGCGAAGTGTTTGTCGCTACGAACGCCGCCACAAAACAGTCAGTGGAGGGGAAGACCCGCGAGAGCTCACGGAGACCATTTACGGGGAAAGGAGGCAACTCAGCGCAAAATCTATGCCAGATACAAACGGGCTTAAATTCCGATGCGCTAGTGGACAGCGCGACAGCTAGTAACATGTAAATCAGAATGCCCCAGCACTAGAATTCCAATGAGGCAGTCGGCGAACATGAAAACAGGCTGACGGAATAACAAACGTTGGCTCGTATTTGAAAAGCAAACATGCTAGTGCTCTTGCACTATTGCGGTCAAACGCTCCGCAGTGATCGCCATTGTATGTCGTAAAAAGCCTCGTTATTTCAGTTGACATACAACCAAGTTTTATTCGAGAGAGTGTTGTGCCTTCTCCAGAAACGCACTTTTACTAGCTGCGACATAAATGTCACGTAAAAATAGTTTCATTGCACCAAAAGGTCTACTGCATCTAGCTGGTGAGATCATATCAGGAAACATAGATGAAACTAACTGTAACTTAACGTGACAAAGGGAAGTGTATTTTCCAATGCAATTTAATAAATCCGAGTTTCATACGAAGAATGATGTTACCAGTACTTGGATCGAATGTGATCCCTCAGATTTTCTCGGCGGGAATAGTTTATGGTGTGCTTCCCACAGTTCTCCCAAGTTGTTGTTGAAAAACTGAAGAGCATCAAATGATGTAATGGGCGTCGGGAATCGAACTCGGCTAAAAAACGGCTTCAGACCGACACAAGTTCACAGTCTGGTTAAAATCCAGGCAGCGGGTACATGTAACAGCAAAACTCGCAGCACTTGAAAAAGACATCTCAGTCGCTCATCGAAATATTGTGCATAAAATGAAAACAACAACTCGGCAAGAACACCCACAAGCACACTATTAATTTGAATCGAAATTTACACGCTACATTCGTCGGTTTCACTACAATGTTCTAGTCGTCGACGATTGTCTAAATGACAATATGTTGTAAGTTAGGCCTAACTGTAGCTATTTCGAACATCAGTTGAAATACGCAAATAATTGTAACTAGTCGCCTCTAATAACATTCCAACATGGGTTTGGGACAATTATCCCCCTCCCCCCCTGCTGAGTTACATTAACAAGACTTGGACAGTTTGAACGTATCCTTTTCATTGTTGCCTGCTTTTCAGTCGTAACGGGTTGACTCTTCAACTCGTTTTCAGATTTCATACACTTCATGCAATGCATGAAATTTGTAGTCATCAGTCTACTGACTGTTTTGATGCGGCCCGCCACGAATTCCTTTCCTGTGCTAACCTCTTCATCTCAGAGTACCACTTACAACCTACGTCCTCAATTATTTGCTTGACGTATTCCAATCTCTGCCTTCCTCTACAGTTTTGCCCTCTACAGCTCCCTCTAGTACCATGGAAGTCATTCCCTCGTGTCTTAGCAGATGTCCTATCATCCTGTCCCTTCTCCTTATCAGTGTTTTCCACACATTCCTTTCCTCTCCGATTCTGCGTAGAACCTCCTCATTCCTTACCTTATCAGTCCACATAATTTTCAACATTCGTCTATAGCCCCACATCCCAAATGCTTCGATTCTCTTCTGTTCCTGTTTTCCCACAGTCCATGTTTCACTACCATACAATGCTGTACTCCAGACGTACATCCTCAGAAATTTCTTCCTCAAATTAAGGCCGGTATTTGATACTAGTAGACTTCTCTTGACCAGAAATGTCTTTTTTGCCATAGCGAGTCTGCTTTTGATGTCCTCCTTGCTCCGTCCGTCATTGGTTATTTTACTGCCTCGGTAGCATAATTCCTTAACTTCATTGACTTCGTGACCATCAATCCTGATGTTAAGTTTCTCGCTGTTCTCATTTCTACTACTTCTCATTACCTTCGTCTTTCTCCGATTTACTCTCAAACCATACTGCGTACTCATTAGACTGTTCATTCCATTCAGCAGATCATTTAATCCTTCTTCACTTTCACTCAGGATAGCAATGTCATCAGCGAATCGTATCATTGATATCCTTTCACCTTGTATTTTAATTCCACTCCTGAACCTTTCTTTTATTTCCATCATTGCTTCCCTGATGTACAGATTGAAGAGTAGGGGCGAAAGGCTACAGCTTTGTCTTACACCCTTCTTGATACGAGCACTTCGTTCTTGATCGTCCACTCTTATTATTCCCTCTTGGTTGTTGTACATATTGTATATGACCAGTCTCTCCCTATAGCTTACCCCTACTTTTTTCAGAATCTCGAGCAGCTTGCACCATTTTATATTGTCGAACGCTTTTTCCAGGTCGACAAATCCTATGAAAGTGTCTTGATTTTTCTTTAGCCTTGCTTCCATTACTAGCCGTAGCCTCAGAATTGCCTCTCTCGTCCCTTTACTTTTCCTAAAGCCAAACTGATCGTCACCTAGCACATTCTCAATTTTCTTTTCCATTCTTCTGTATATTATTCTTGTGAGCAGCTTCGATGCATGAGCTGTTAAGCTGATTGTGCGATAATTCTCGCACTTGTCAGCTCTTGCCGTCTTCGGAATTGTGTGGATGATGCTTTTCCGAAAGTCCGATGGTATATCGCCAGACTCATATTGTTGTGTCTAGACAAGACAGCCTAGACACAATGAGAGGAAGCCGAAAGGCACGCGCTTAAACTCACGCAGGCTGGCGTAAGGTCTGAAACGTAATGAATGCTATAAAGAAAAGTACGTAGCTTCTGGAATACTTAACTTTAATCCACATTTGTAGAACATCGCTCTTGATGATACATTAATAGACTCTCAATATCGATTGAATACGGCGCCTTGCTAGGTCGTAGCAAATGTAGCTGAAGGCTATGCTAACTATCGTCTCGGCAAATGAGAGCGTAGTTGTCAGTGAACCGTTCCTTGCAAAGTCGGCTGTACAACTGGGCGAGTGCTAGTACGTCTCTCTAGACCTGCCGTGTGGTGGCGCTCGGTCTGCAATTACTGACAGTGGCGACACGCGTGTCCGTCGTATACTAGCGGACCGCGGCCGATTTAAAAGCTACCACCTAGCAAGTGTGGTGTCTGGCGGTGACACCACACATATATTCTACACACCAACGTGAATAGTCGTTTTGTTGCCACTTCCCCCAATGATTTTAGAAATTCTGATGGAATTGTGTGTGTGTTACGTAAACATAATTTGCGAAAGACTGCTTTACTGAATGTCAATGAACTGTAGATGAAGCCCGACCAACAGGCATTACATGCATTGATCAAAAATGGTAGTGCAATGAGAATGGCTAGTTTATAGCTGAAATCTAGATCTGCCAATAAAATTTCAAAAGGACGACTTATGGCGGAAATCTATTACTTGCAAGTCAATACAACAGTCGCTGCGTGGAACAGCCTGTGAATGGAAGGTAACCTGATATTTACTTCGTCTTCTTTGGTAAAGAAATTTCGAAAGGCTGTGTTTAGTACCTCTGCTTCAGCAGCACTGTCATTGCCAATATTTCCGTTACTGTTGCGCAGAGGAGGCGTTCACTGCGTCTTGCCGCTAGCATACTTTACAGACGACCAGAATCTCTTTGGATTTTCTGGGAGGTTTAGAGACAAAGTTTCGTTGAGGAGACTGTTACAAGCATTCGCACTGACGTGCGCACTAAATTTCGAGGTCCTGTAAAAAACGACAATTTGGGGATTGTGCTTCGTTTAAATTTGACGTGCTTTTTTCGTTGTTTCTGCAACAGTGTTCTGACTTGTTTTGTGTGGAATGGGCGATCAGCTCCGACGTTTGTTAATATATTCGGATAAATCTCTCAATTGCTTTCGACACTATTTCTCTGAATTCAAGCCACATCTGGTCTATACTCACATTGTTAATTTGGGAGGGATGGAGACTGTCTCTCAGGAAAGCGTCACGTGAATTTTTATCTGCTTTTTTGAATACATGTATTTGTCATTTATTTTTGGGGGATTTCGGAGTTACGGTATTCAGTCTCGCAACGACAACCCTGTGTTCACTCGCACTCGCACCAAAAACTCTGGCTACCTATGCCAGGTGTGGGGGCAGTTTAAGCAGCGGAGCTGCTGTTCCTGCGGTGACATCTATTATGTTGCAGTGTGACCTAAGGGGGTGAGCTGTCCTCGCTGGGCGTCGTTCATTGTGACGCCCTCCCTGTGTTCACTAATCCCTGTATCCGTTTTGGTGCACTTTATTAGCTCAGGATTATTTGTTGCTAAGATGTCAAGTGTGTTTCCACAACCGTTACTGTTCGAGTGGGCTAATTACCTAATTGCTAGAAATAATTTTCAGAGAACGCATTTAGCACAATTTCGGGTGGTGTTTTATGCGCGCCTCAGGATTTAAACACGTATTTTCGCCAACATATCGAGGGTAAAGGGAAGTCATTACCAACTATAACTGTATGAATAGGGTATGAACCGTGGATTTAATTTTCAAAGAATATTCTTAAGAATTTATTTTATTTACTAGCGATTCATCAAGAACATTAACACATTTAATCACACTGTGTTAGCGTGGAAGTAGTTGCCAGGATGTAACTGGTGAAATCATAATCAAATTGCTTTAACAAATGGGAATTTTATTCCTAAAAGCGTTTTTTTTTAAATAAACAGATTTCAAATTATAATTAGAAAGCACCTTGCGACCGAACCGCCGGATCATTCCATCAGTAAATGGGGTATGTTCTCAACTGACTCGGTTGTTTTAACCCCCTCCACTGACGGAATGACCCGCTTCCTAATTCCGTATGTATAAAACCAATACGGACTTGTAGCTGTCACGCCTTTGCGCTTACTGCTACGTATTTTAACAGTAAATAGCTCAGTTCTAATGGTAAGAGGTAGTAGTGAATTCACGTTGTTAATGTTTGAATACAGCACAGCTGCCACAAGCTCAGCTCACTTTTACTCCACTCCTACCCTCGCCATTGCACCACATTAACTAGGTGCTACGTGGACCTTGCTAAATTCACTTGCGTATACATTTTTGACCGTTACTCGCCAGTATTTACCTAATGATTAGTACACTCCTAACTGGACTATTTCCCTAAGAGCTGTGATGATTGAACGGGTTCGATCCACGGCCTACAGTGCCCTACAGTTCACACGGTAACACTGCCTACCTGACCCACTTAACTTGGTAGTGAGCTTATGTATCCAATCACCACTGCTAGCAGCAGTGGATAATCCTATCAGCACGACGAGAGCAGCCGACTTACCGTCGAATCCTCCTGAAAATACTTATAACTACGGTCGCCAGCTCTGAAGGAGCAAAAGAATAAATCAGTTTTTGGCTCGTTTCAAAGTGAAATGGCTTGAGTTGAATTTAAACTTAATTCTGAATATTACTATTTCTGATCATTCTAGATGATTCTACAAAGCAAATACTCTCTCAATTTCTGTGAGTTGGCTTGGTAATTACTACCAAGACAGTTTATGCAACTTGGGTTAACAAAATTCTATCCTTCAACTTATTTAATGATTTTGGATATTACTCTTTGGACAATTGATACAGAATTAGTTAAGTGACTTTACTTGAAAGGTTACTCAGAAAAATTTAAGTAACTATAAATAGGCGACTCATTCTGGTGTGACCATTGCTCTTTTCAATATTCTTACACGCTAAAGTATTCTACAACCAAAAGAATTGTAAATGAAAGAGGCGATGGTGGCCTCTGAATTCACTATACTATGTTTGAGGTTACTACACTTTACAATGAACAACATGCGTTGTAATTTTACTCATTACTATATTCTGTCCTCTGCACTTGCATAAAAGAAAACTAGTATTCTCCTTTTACATGTATACAAAGTTCGACTTAACAATTGCAAGCAGTCTTGCCTTGGGTAGACGTGTCGGTGCTGGTGGTGAGATGCATGTGGCTAACGCAGCTCTTCACGCCTCATGCCCTAAATGGCGGCTGGAACTACGAGCTGTAGCACTGGTATAAGCTACTGCACGTCCGCCATAAAATCTGGGCGCAGGAACTCTTACAATCAGCCCCAGTGGCATAGAGGCAGCTTCAACAACCATTCGTCGCGTTTTACTCCAAAAACGGCGACGATATTCGCCTCTTCTCTGTTGCACAATCACTTTTGTGTGAGCACAGTTACGCACGTCCGATCACGTCAACACTCCCCAGGCCATTCCATTGTTCAGTCCCTGTGTCTCCAGCTACCCCTAGCTACACTCGTATCACCAAGAGTGGGGGCGTTCCCCTACCACCTTTTTACCGAAATCATTTAGTGTTTAAAAATATTTATATTTATTACCCTGGAGTTCATACCAGTCATAATGACTTACTACTAGCGCTTTACAACATTAAATTATACAGTAATAACTTATAATTACCAAGAAAAAGAATACATTTGACTCCGAGAGCTTGTCTGACAGGTAGCGCTAATTCCCAGTTTCGCCAATAGATGGCATCAGGGTGCACTCCCTGGCAGTCTCACACAAGCGCGCCCGTTTCCGACGCGCGGGCTCCAAATTACTGTCAGCCCACCATCATTTCAGTTCCGTTACAACCTTCTACATATCAAGTTACAATTTATTCAGAGGCAGAAAGGAACAAATTTTTGAGTGTATGAGCTTTCGGACGGAGAACCTTGCCGCTCCCTTTTGACATGGCTGTACTCACAACTGCTCACAACAACCTCTGAAAGACTACACTGGTGCAAGTCTGCAACACACCAGATTACATTAAACTAAAAGTTTTAACAATTTACACAAGCACACAAACTATGCACCCCGTAGGAGGGATGAAACTGGTACAAAACACTAAAATTAGAAGATTAACTTGCCACTGAAGGTGCAACTTGATTTTAACTTCTAAGAAAACTCTTACGGTGGTAGGGTGGCAACTTTATATACTAAAATGATCATTTAAATAAAAGCTCATTAAATGCAATCTTATATAAAATTATACAAGTTTGGCCAAACGAGTTAACATGCTCTACAGTACACATATACCTCTTCTCAAGATGATAGGCAAGATCAAAACATATTTCAGGAATTAGGCCGTTACACTCCAAGAAATAAATTCGTTAACACACCGAATCCGACAAACATGACAGAGGGAGCTCCGAACGACAGACAGACACTAACTACCTAACAATTGCGGACGAGAGCCAGACGAGCAAGCTGGGGACAAGAGACTGACGAAGAAAACAAGTACAATTTAACAAGAGTAAATCACAGAATATATCACAAATTACTTAACTTCTAATAAACTGCGATTTCTCGAGAAGACCTTGTAACCTCCCTGCAAAGAATGAAAATGGAAATAAAAATGTGAGCCAAATGTAAACTCCACACAAAATATCGTTAAATGGAAATGGAGCCAAATGTAACCTCCCCGCAAAGAATGAAAATGTAAATAAAAATGTGAGCCAAGTGTAACCTCCTCACACAAAAATGTAAATGAAAATGAGTCAAGTGTAACCTCCCACAAAGATTAATAATTAAATGAAAATGTGAGCCAAGTGTAACCTCCCAATACAATTATTAAATTAAATGAATTTTTCTAATATTGTAACCTCTGAACAAAATTGGCTCCGATTTATAGTCTCTGTGCAAAGAATGCATTCACACTTAATATTCCCACAAAATTCTTTTCTCATTTAATGTCAAGTTCGAAATAGAAAAATTCCTAAACACCAAAATAAAAAAAGTTCTGTAACCTGATAAATTTTATGAGAACAGTAGCTCTGATCTTCGGCCCTGTATACTGAATAAAAAAAAGCAAAAATTCTTACCTCAATAAAACTGCAATTATATCCGCTTTTAAATTAGTCATTTTTCGACACAGCTTCGTGCAGTATATATTTTTTTTTTTTTATTCTTGGGTGCAATGATACTGCATTGGAAATTCTTTAAATTGAAATGAATGCTTTTCTTTAAAAGAGTTGCTTTATATTATAAAAATTATTATTGGGGTATTTCTTTGAACAAATTAAATTACAATTAACATTCATTATTAAATATGCGCAAGGCTGCTTCTTTCCTTCTACAACAATACTCATCCACCAGAGTCCTGACCAGAGTCGCGAGCAGAGCACACAGCCGACGCATGCCGACTCCTGCCGACTAGCACGGACTGACGACTACTGTCGACTGACTTCTACTACTGTCGACTCGCGCCGTCAAGCGCAGACTAGCAACAGCTAACGATAAACTACTCTCTGGTCAGAGATTCTGTCATGCCTCGCCCATCGCCGGCAATGTATACGTCTTTCAACCTGGCGCAGCACCCCCAAATTGCTCTCCCGAACCGTCCGCTGCCAGCCGCTTCAACGGACGCAGGAAGGCGCGCCGATCTCTCGTCTTTCCTGGTGCGCACCAACCGACCGACTGCCCGCTGCTCCGTCCGCGACTACTGCTCCGTCGCGACTGCCCTGCTGGTGCGTCTCCCACTCGCTTCCAGACACACGACGGCGGAAATACTGGCTCTGACCCAACCGTGCAGAGAAAACACGCCTACTGGGAAAACGACATCCCTGCACCAGGAAATGACCGAGCCAAGCTCCACAAGATGGTAACTGAAGGGGCCCAGAAGCGCTTGGAGAACCAGTTACACCACGGCGTAGCAGCTCGCACCGGGTAGACTTATGTCATGGGTTGACTCCTACTGCTCTCGCGTCGACCGCGAAGCCACTAACCCTCGCTATACGGCGCGGCCCACTGGACTCACGTGGCGACCTCACATCCGCCGACGCTCAAGGCGGACAAGTCATCTTGTGTGCGACCGACCAACCGATCGATCCAACCGCCAATGACCGTTGCCTGAGCAACTCGAGCGGACTGGCGGCCTAACGCGCAGATTCACATGCAGGAACTAAGACCCGACCGGACGACCACTCGCTGAGTTCTCTTACTGGCGGAGTGGAAAGACTCTCATTTATCCGGCTTTAAAGATTGATCCGAACGAAAGACATACTAGCACTCCGGATGACAGACAGACTAGCTAGCGGGGGACGAGAGACTGACCCTGACTGACTGACTGACTGGCGAGTTTTTTTTTCCTTTATTGTATTTCGATTTCCCCCGAAGGGGTCGGGCTGGCAGCAGCTTATTACGCTGCTCTGCAGCCTACAGACTTTTCAAAATGTAAGGAGATGTTAAGAAACAATAAAAGCAGGCGATAAAACGGGGACTTATATTCGGCGGAAAAATGGGGAAAATTGAAACATAAAACAAAGGGTTGGCAAAGCGAATAAAATACACAGGATGCAGACAGGTAACATAGGAGACAGACAATTAAAAAACATGGCGACCGTCAGGTTTCTGTTCGCAAGAGATATAAAATCACACCGCAGCGACAATATGATGGCCGTTCGCAACACTTCGGAAAAAACACACAACACTGAACACTCACTGTAAACACTGCACTAAAATGTCGGCACAAATAGGACACACCATAGCCTAGGGCAGATGGGGGGTGGACCTGGACAGATGAGAGGGAAAACAAGAAGGGAGGAGAGGAAAAACAAAAGGGGGGGAAACCAAAGGAGGGAGAGGAGTCATAAGGGGCGGGGGAGGGGCAGAGCAGACGCGAGAGGGAATGGGAAAAGGCAGAGGAGGGAAATGAAAAAGGACTCTGGGAGAGAATGGGGGCAGAGAGAGGGTAGGTGGGGAAAAAAGAGGATGGAAGGGGGGGGGGGGGGAGAGGGAACCCAAGAAAAGGATGGAGGAAAGGAGGGGGGGGTGAGGATAAGAGTTGATAGGAGGGATAAATGGAGGGAGAGAGGGCACCATCTGGGAGGGGGAGTTGATGTAAGCCACTTTGGGAAAGGAGATGAAGGGTGCAGAGATGGATAGTAGGGGGGACAGAACAGTAAAGACGTGGCAGACTGGCGAGCTCATAGCGCCCCTTAAATGCACGTGAACAGGCAACCTTTCCCCTTTTCCACCAGAGGGAGACACCAAAGCTGCGATTGCCACAGCGGCACTACCGCCAGAAACGGAGGGCGACTGCTTCACTCTACGCGCTGCGGCGCGCTCTTCAAAACAGCAATTTTTACCACGGCTCAGGGTACTTGTTTGAAACTAGACTCAAGTTTTCTTTGATCCTTTCATCAGTTGCGTCATCTTAATTGGGCGGTCGTAAAAGGATCCAATTATTATTCTATTCCGGTTGCCAAGAATGACCTCTACCCTCACTAACTCACTCTTTGCTGGAAGCTGCCTCGCATTCACCGACGCCCACGCGCCAGTCGAGCAGACGCGGCAGCACGGCCTGAGACACGTCCGCTGCAACCCGTGTACCTGCTACCAGCGACAGCGGTTCATAATTCCACGTGTCTGCCACGTGCAGGCAGCGCGTGCTAGACGAGGCGCCGGCGGCAGCAATATCCGCGGCAGGCGCGCCGCCCGCTGTTTTCGGCACTTGCCAGTCGGACAGGCAGGCCGGGGTGGTGGAAGGGGGACAGCGCATTTTTAATCAGCGGCGGCGTCGGGACGCCGGCGCCCTCGCCCCCTGCCGCCGCCGACGCCGCCGCCGTCGCCGGCGGGAACAGGCGGCGCGGCGCGACGCGGTTGCGGCCGCCCGGCCGGGACGGCGTCGCCGTGACGTGGCGTGGCGTGGCGTCCGCTCTGGGCTGGGCTGGGGGACGCCGCCGCCTCCGCAGCCCCCGCCGCCTCCGCTGGCCTACCTGGCACAGGCCGGCTTCGCCTCGCCTCGCCCCGACGCTAATTAAATCCAGGAATTCCAATTTGGAACATAGTTGCCAGATTTTCTTGCATCCCTCCGGCGACCTCCTCCTGGACGCGCAAACCAGGATGCCAAGGCTTTGCCAGTCTCAGTCGGTGTTCGATAACTGCTACAGGTAGGCGCCATTCCGAGGGCCGCACCCACGTCCATTCTTCCTCGCCAGCACGCCTTTCTTTGAAGCCGTTTCCACAAATGTCTTGCCATCAACACGTTTCCTTTTTGACTCTTCCTGGCAGATTAAAACTGTGTGCCGGACCGAGACTCGAACTCGGGACTTTGCCTTTCGCGGGCAGGTGCTCTAGCAACTGAGCTACCCAAGCACGACTCACGCCCCGTCCGTGGAAGGCAAGGTCCCGAGCTCGAGTCTCCGTCCGGCACACAGTTTTAATCTGCCATGAAGTTTCATATCAGTGCACACTCCGCTGCAGAGTGAAAATCTCATTCTGGAATATTAATACTAGTATGGTGCATTCCTTCCTATAAAAATAATCAGTTATTTTGCCGCACAAGTAGCAAAGCTCAACTACTACTTTAAGTGTCTCACTTCCTAATCAGATTGCCTCAGTATCACCTCATTTTATTCGACTACATTCTATTATCTTTGTTTTGCTTTTGTTGATGTTCATCTTATATCCCCCTTTGAAGATAGTGGCCATTACTCTCAAGTGCTCTTCCGATTCCTTCGCTGTCTCTGACAGAATTACAATGTTATTGGCAAACCTGAAAGTTTTCATTTCTTCTCCCTGGACTTTAATTCCTACTCCAAATATTTCTTTTGTTTCCTTTACTGCTTGCTCAGTATAAAGATTGAAAAACACCGTCGATACGCCACAACCCTGTCCCACTGCCTTCTCAACAACTGCTTCGTGTCCCTCGACTGTTATAACTGCCATCTGGTTTCTGTATAAATTGTAAATAGTCTTTCGCTCCCTGCATTTCACCCCCGCCACCTTCAGAATGTGAAGGAGAGAATATTGTCAGATGCTTTCTCGAAGTCTACAAATGCTATATAAACTTATGTTTGTCTTTCCTTAAGCAGATAGGTTAATGTTTAAGTTATAATCTTAGGATTTTAAAGAGTGCGCGAGGATATTTGTGTGGTGGAATTTCTCTCAGTGAGCTCCTAACGTCACTAACGTATGAATATCTCTTTTCACAATCTATATAAAAGGCCTAGTAGATAGTGTCGGAAGTTCCATGTGGCTTTTCGCGGATGATGCTATAGTATACAAAGAAGTTGCAGCAATAGAAAATTGGAGCGAAATGCAGGAAGATCTGCAGCGAATAGGCACTTGATGCAGGGAGTGGCAACTGACCATTAACATAGACAAATGTAATGTATTGCGAATACATAGAAAGAAGGATCCTTTATTGTATGATTGTATGATAGCGGAACAAACACTGGTAGCAGTTACTTCTAAAATATATCTGGGAGTATGCGTGCGGAACGATTTGAAGTGGAATGATCATATAAAACTAATTGTTGGTAAGGCGGGTACCAGGTTGAGATTCATTGGGAGAGTCCTTAGAAAATGTAGTCCATCAACAAAGGAGGTGGCTTACAAAACACTCGTTCGACCTATACTTGAGTATTGCTCATCAGTGTGGGATCCGTACCAGGTCGGGTTGACGGAGGAGATAGAGAAGATCCAAAGAAGAGCGGCGCGGTTCGTCACAGGGTTATTTGGTAAGCGTGATAGTGTTACGGAGATGTTTAGCAAACTCAAGTGGCAGACTCTGCAAGAGAGGCGCTGTGCATCGCGGTGAAGCTTGCTGTCCAGGTTTCGAGAGGGTGCGTTTGTGGATGAGGTATCGAATATATTGCTTCCCCCTACTTATACCTCCCGAGGAGAACACGAATGTAACATTAGAGAAATTCGAGCGGGCACGGAGGCTTTCCGGCAGTCGTTCTTCCCGCGAACCACACGCGACTGGAACAGGAAAGGGAGGTAATGACAGTGGCACGTAAAGTGCCCTCCGCTACACACCGTTGGGTGGCTTGCGGAGCATTAATGTAGATGTAGATGTAGAATAAAAGGACGTTCTTAGTTAGTGATCCAACATGAACGAATTTTTACTCCAGGTATTAAATGTGGTGTTACGCTGATGAGCCGAAAACATTATGACCACTGGCCGCTGCCTTCTGGTGGTGTTGTAGGCCCATGACGAAATGATGAGAAAATGTAACTCGTTACAGCGAAGATGCGGACCGCAAATGCGAAAATCCACGGATGTAAGCGGTTTAGACGAGGCGCACGTTGTTGAGGAGCTGCAGCTGGAAACGAGAAACTGAAACGGTGAAGCGGGTAGCCTGTTGGGGTGCTGCGGAAAGTGGCTGAAGGGTGGTGAAATAACGAGTTATAAAATATAAATGGCATCCGTCCATCCTTGAGGGATGATAGTGTAGCATGCTTGGTTCAGAGTCTGCAGCGTCTGCTGTGGTTTAAAAGTCCCTACTGCTGTTTGGACATGTGAAATTTGAGGGACTTGGAACAGAAGCCGCTCTGTCTCTTCGCTTTGTCCTCTTCCTGGTTTGTTCCTGTGTGCGTTCGTCCTCTGAGAGCTTGACGCCGTTGCGCACAGCTACTCGCCACTTGACACGGTCATCTGCAATGCTTTCCCAGCGACTTGGATTGATTCTGGTCTTGGTCAGGTCTCTCTTGCAGACATCCTTGAAACGAAGATGCGGTCATCCCACTGGTCTCACACTCTCGTGAAGTTCTCCGCACAGCAGTTGTTTCGGTGTCCGTTCAGGATCCATCCGCCTGACATGTCCCAACCAACCTAAAACGCCGATGACTCAGGAGTGCAAAGATGCTGGTTGTGCTTGCACGATGAAAGGCTTCGGTGTTGGGTACTCTATCTCTCCAAGAGATCTGAAGGATCTTCCGGAGAGAGCGGAGATGGAAGATGTTGAGTCGAGATTCATGCCTAGAAAGAGTTGTCCATGTCTCACAGCTACAGAGAAGGGTCCTTATGACACAAGCGTTGTAGACTTTTAATTTAGTTTTTGTGGTAAGCAGTCCGTTGCTGCATACTATGTTTTTCAATCTAGCCATGACAGATGAAGCCTTTGCGATTCTGTTAGTAATTTGATTGTCCATGGACCAGTTGCTGCATACGGTGGATCCCAAGTAGGTGAAGTCATCAACTACCTGGAGAGGATTGCAATCAATGCTGATGGATGGAAGGTTGGTAGTGCTCTGCGCCATGATCTTAGTCTTTTGAAGGCTGATGAGTAGACCAAATTTTTCACAGGCATTTGATAATTTGTTGATTATATACTGCAGCTCATTTTCTGTATTCGCTACTAGAGCTGCATCGTCCGCATGTAACAACTCACAGATAACAATTGTATTTACTTTGGTCTTGGCCTTGAGGTGAGCAATGTTGAAAATATTTCCATCAGACCTCGTATGTAGATACACTCTCTCCTCACAGTCTTCAAAGGCAAATCTGAGCAGTGGGGAAAAGAAAATCCCAAATAATGTAGGAGCTAACACACACCCCTGTTTCACACCGCTATTAACAGGGAATGCTTCTGATGTTTTACCGTTGAAGCAGATTGTTGCTTGTGTTTTCTCATGGAAAGAGACAATTATCTGTAGTAGTTTAGGTGGGCGTCCAATCTTCTGCAACAGTTTGAAAAGCCCATTTCTGCTCACTAAATCAAACGCTTTAACAAGGTCAATGAAAGCAATATAAAGTGGCCTCTGCTGCTCACGACATTTCTCTTGCAGCTGTCTTAAGGAGAAGATCATATCTACGGTTGATCGGCCGGGCCTGAAGCCACACTTAGATTCTGGGTAGATTCTGGAAGCTAAGATCTGTAATCGAATTAGGATGACTCTTGCATAAGCTTTCCCGGCTACATTTAGTAATGAAATGCCTCGGTAATTGTTACAGTCACTTCTGTTCCCTTTCTGTTTATATAGAGTAACTATTCTCGAATTCCGCATACTCATCGGGACATAACCTTCTTCCCAGCTGGTTGTGATAAGTGAATATAAATGTCTGAGAAGAACAGACTCATTATACTTAGTAACCTCTGCAGGGATCCCATCTTCACCTGGGGCCTTTCCGCTAGCAAGAGAATCTATTTCTCTACTAAGTTCTTCCATAGTAGGCATTGCATCTAGTTCTTCCATAACTGGCATTTGTTTGATGGCGTCACATGCATCCTTGATAACTTCATTCTCGGCTGCATACAACTCGAGGTAGTGTTCAACCCAGCGTTCCATTTGTTTGCCTTCATCATTAATGACTTCACCCGTCTTGGACTTCAGAGGAGCTGTTTTTCTGACAGTTGATCCAGTTCCTTTCGTAATACCATCGTACATTGCCTTAGCATCCCCAGAATCGGCCGCTTTCTGTATACCTGCACATAAATTCAGCCAGTAGTTATTTGCGCGTCTCCTGGCTGATTGCTGTGCCCTGTTCTTTGCTTTTCGTACGTCATCTCGAGTTCTTTCATTTGGGTTTCTTTTGTAAGCAAGCAGGGCTTTTCGTTTATCCTCAGTGACTGGTTCCATTTCTTCCAAATTTTGCTCGTACCAGTCCTTATTTCTTATTCCTTTTATTCCATAGGCCAATGCTGCTGAGTTGTGGATGCACCCGAGAGTTTTGCCCATTTCTTATCAACATTCCTTTCTGCTTGCACGTTTCCTGGGAAAGCACTCTCAAAATTACTGGCAAAATCCTGCATTCTTTGTGTCTCATGAACATGACCTGTGTTGATACGTGGATGACCTCTCGGTGTAGCGTGGTGAAATAACGAGGAGGCCGTATGGTATTGGACGACCACGTGTCACCACAAAACGGAGGATCCCGCACTGTGTAACACAGGACAGGCAATCAGGCGACAAGCAGTACAATGCTGGAACACAACGTTTGAAAATTCTGAATAAAAATTTTTTTACTTAAACTGCTGAATGCTTACTCAATGTTCTTAAACTGCTGAGTGAAATTGAATGCAAGAGTCACTTTGATATTCTTTCATTTCAACACTGACCTACAGAATTTGGCGTGACTATCAGAACTCAAACTTTTCCTATTCATTGATTACCCACAATATTCAACGCTTACGCGATCTGACTGCTTTAAAATTGACTCAAAGGAATGGCCCTGAATTAAAATCCTAACAATAACCTACACATTACATTAGTCACTTGCCTCACAAAAATCTTCATTACCCGAACTACTGCAATACAGCAAGCGCCAATACAGCCAGGTAAATAAAGGATTATAACTACTGTAGGTTCAAATGGGTCTGAGCATTATGGGACTTAACTTCTGAGGCCATCAGTCCCGTAGAACTTAGAACTGTGTTGTTAGCCTAACTAGCCTAAGGACATCACACACATCCACGCCCGAGGCAGGATTTGAAACTGCGACCGTAGCTTCGCGCGGCTCCAGACTGTAGCGCATACACTCCTGGAAACTGAAATAAGAACACCGTGAATTCATTGTCCCAGGAAGGGGAAACTTTATTGACACATCCCTGGGGTCAGATACATCACATGATCACACTGACAGAACCACAGGCACATAGGCACAGGCAACAGAGCATGCACAATGTCGGCACTAGTACAGTGTATATCCACCTTTCGCAGCAATGCAGGCTGCTATTCTCCCATGGAGACGATCGTAGAGATGCTGGATGTAGTCCTGTGGAACGGCTTGCCATGCCATTTCTACCTGGCGCCTCAGTTGGACCAGCGTTCGTGCTGGACGTGCAGACCGCGTGAGACGACGCTTCATCCAGTCCCAAACATGCTCCTTGGGGGACAGATCCGGAGATCTTGCTGGCCAGGGTAGTTGACTTACACCTTCTAGAGCACGTTGGGTAGCACGGGATACATGCGGACGTGCATTGCCCTGTTGGAACAGCAAGTTCCCTTGCCGGTCTAGGAATGGTAGAACGATGGGTTCGACGACGGTTTGGATGTACCGTGCACTATTCAGTGTCCTCTCGACGATCACCAGTGGTGTACGGCCAGTGTAGGAGATCGCTCCCCACACCATGATGCCGGGTGTTGGCCCTGTGTGCCTCGGTCGTATGCAGTCCGGATTGTGGCGCTCACCTGCACGGCGCCAAACACGCATACGACCATCATTGGCACCAAGGCAGAAGCGACTCTCATCGCTGAAGACGACACGTCTCCATTCGTCCCTCCATTCACGCCTGTCGCGACACCACTGGAGGCGGGCTGCACGATGTTGCGGCGTGAGCGGAAGACGGCCTAACGGTGTGCGGGACCGTAGCCCAGCTTCATGGAGACGGTTGCGAATGGTCCTCGCCGATACCCCAGGAGCAACAGTGTCCCTAATTTGCTGGGAAGTGGCGGTGCGGTCCCCTACGGCACTGCGTAGGATCCTACGGTCTTGGCGTGCATCCGTGCGTCGCTGCGGTCCGGTCCCAGGTCGACGGGCACGTGCACCTTCCGCCGACCACTGGCGACAACATCGATGTACTGTGGAGACCTCACGCCCCACGTGTTGAGCAATTCGGCGGTACGTCCACCCGGCCTCCCGCATGCCCACTATACGCCCTCGCTCAAAGTCCGTCAACTGCACATACGGTTCACGTCCACGCTGTCGCGGCATGCTACCAGTGTTAAAGACTGCGATGGAGCTCCGTATGCCACGGCAAACTGGCTGACACTGACGGCGGCGGTGCACAAATGCTGCGCAGCTAGCGCCATTCGACGGCCAACACCGCGGTTCCTGGTGTGTCCGCTGTGCCGTGCGTGTGATCATTGCTTGTACAGCCCTCTCGCAGTGTCCGGAGCAAGTATGGTGGGTCTGACACACCGGTGTCAATGTGTTCTTTTTTCCATTTCCAGGAGTGTACTAATAGTCATATGGTTACCAAAGGAAAGATTTTGTTACAAAGCAAACAATATATTTTTTACCGTAATAATGTGACAACCAGTTAAAAAAATTATATAAACGTGCATGACATCCAGTTCCAACAATTATATAATCATGAATAATGTTCAATCTCCAAGTCGGACACGTCCATATCGTCCGCTCGCGCTAATGCTGCAAACCTCCAACACTGCTATTATTAACCTCTAATCTCCATCAGTGCTGACAACTCAGACCCAACTTCCGTCACTGATGTCTAACTGCCACCACAGCTGACTGTTAACTTCCAACTGCTTGTCCGACCAGCCACAGAGAGTCCCTTATACAGAGTGCGCTACATAGCGCTGCCAACATACAAACAAATAAACAGCCAACTTACACGTTCAACATGGAGCTTTCTTACACGTTGAACATGGAGCTCCACATCACACGACCCCTACGTGTCCCTCTGTTGACCCAGCGACATTGTCATTTATGATTGCAGTGGGAACAGCATCACTGAGTTTTCGCCGTGGATCAATAGAAAAGTGTCACCTGTCGAATGCTTCGCTTTTCAATACACCACGTCGATGGTTGGGTCCTTACACGCCGCCATCCGAGCGAATGGTTGCACGAAATATGCAGTGCTCCACAGATGCAGGCCATGAGGGTAAAATGATGCTATGGGGTACATTGGGTTGGGCTGCCATGGGATCTGTGGTGGTAATCGAAAGTATCATGACAACAGTGAAATGCATGAACATTACTGTGGACCACGTGCATCGTTTCATGTTTGAAGTCACCCCTACACCGATGACATCTTCCAGCAGCATAACTGTCCCTGTTGCAAGGTCAGAATCCTGCTACATTGGTATGAGGGGCATTTTAGTGAACTCACATTGATGTCTTGTGCAGCAAATGTGCCTGACCTGTAGCCATTGTAACACATATCTGGCTCCTAATGTGTGCCCATAAAACACATCGCACAAATTGTGAATCTGCTTGACCTGAGCATAGATACCTGGTGCCACATACTTCTCGAATCCTATTGAGAACTTGTAGAATCCATGCCAAGCAGAATCTACTGTACTGTGTTAGAAAAGTGGAACAGCACGCTGTTAAACAAGTGGTCAAAATGTTTAGGCTCATCGGTGTATATGTGGTATTTCATGTAGTCCTGATGCCTTTCCGCTACTTTGTTGCAGTTGCGTTTCTGTTCTGCGATCGATTATCTCAGTGTTCGCCATTTCGAAGTTCGTACGATGACTGAAAAGAGACACCGTGTTGCGAGCTTGCTCAGTGAAACAATTCACTGAGTCAGTGAAAAAATAATTTCGAGCCCCTTGTTTATTTAACATAAGACCAAAATCTCTTAGGATTTTTACTCAGCTCAGTAAACAAAATTTTACTTTCAAAGTAACTGAACGCATTCTTAATAGCTCTCTTTACGCTTATTTTCGCTCCGTTCAGCTTTTGTTTGTCATTTAGGTTTTGCTTTCTCTTGACTCTGTGATGAAGTTCTTTGTTTACGTAGCAGTTTGCTATCACGGCTATTTAACAACTGTGTGTCTTTTTCATCCGTTAAGATCTTGCTCGGAACGTACTTGTGCAGGGCACATTTGTGCTCCACATCTTCGACCTCATCTCAGAATATTTGATGCTGACTTCTCAGGAACTTTACTATTTGTATGCTGTCGCCCTTGCTTAGCGCCGCGTGGAGTGGCCGCTTGGTTAGAGGATCCATATCACTGATTGCGCGGCCCCTCCCGCCGGAGTTTCGAGTCCTCCCTCGGGCATGGGTGTGTGTGTGTTGTTCTTAGCATAAGTTAGTTTAAGTAGTGTGTAAGCCTATGAACCGATGACCTCAGCTGTTTGGTCCCTTAAGAATTCACACAGATTTGAACATTCTTACTTAGCAAAATTATCTTCCTACCATTCTTAAGCTACCTTGCGAAACCCGTAACCATAGTTGATATTACAGCCCTACGATTACTGAAACCTTCCTCTACGTTCACTGATTCGATAAGTTCTAGCCTGTTTGTTGCTATGTGGTCCAAGACGTAATCTTCGCAAGTTGGTCTGTCTGAAGCAATTTTCAGACAAGACATTCACATTAATGTCGCACGCATCTCTGTCTCCGGTACCAATTTTGATAGCACGATTCTCCCAGTCTGTATCTGGCAAGTCAAAGTCACCCCCATTACAGCAACATGATAAAGAAAATTACTAAAAATATTCTGCAAGTTCTCTCTGAAGCCGTCTACCCGCTACAGCTCCTGATCCAAGAGCTAAAAGCATCCTATTACTATTTTTGACCAACTTTGATGCTTGACTTCACCCACATTAATTTATATTCGGGAACTGTGATGACCTCCTTCGATATTATCGAGTTCCATATTGCAATAAATACTGCACCACCTGTGGCGGCAAACCTATCCTTACGATACATAGTCCAGTTTGAACTAGGGACGTCGTTGCTATTCACCTTCTTCACAAATTATTCCAGATATTTTCTGTGGAATGAAGTTTGGTTGATTTAACGGATAAGTCGACAGAAGGCTCGAGTGACCGTCCAACTCTCTGAACACTACTGCCGGCATCCTAGAAGAAGAGAGTGTCCATAACGTGCGCATAGCGCTACATTTGGTGACAGAGAACATTAATATGAGCGTTTTTGTTCACATTCGCAGTCACCTGAATCAGTGGGCCCACTGCATGCTACGCAAAACACCACAAAAATTCGCGGAAACCAGCTCCGTCCTTAGTTGCGCACCCCCCCCCCCCCCCTCACACACACACTGCTGATCAAACACCTGATTGGGCCGTTGGTGTACTGGAAGCCTTCTGTCAGCCGAAAAGAAGCGAAACCGGGACTCGTCGGCCCCACTGCATGCCTTCTCTGCGGTTTCCGTGTTTTCTGGACCATTGGAAACGAGCATTTTTATGTGACGCTTTTGTTTGGTACCCTAATCCAAGTGTCCAGTGCATGAGGCGTCCTCAACAGTGTCCGGTCCAAACCTGAGACGTACCTGCATCGACAGGAGCGATTCCTGTCGGGTTTGAAGCCGACTGTTGTCCACAAGGTGTGACACTCGGCTCAAATCTCGGACGGTTATAGTGTTTTTACGATTACTGTTGTTATGCCATGTTACATATGGCGAGAGATATCTTGTTAATACGTTGGATAGTTTGCGTTCATGCTCGAATGAATCGGTCAACATCGTTAACGGTGTGGAAATTGGTACGTCCCATCACGATAGTTATTTCCTTGCCAGTGTGTCTGGCCTCCAAGTCTACATCTACATCTACATCTACATCCATACTCCGCAAGCCACCTGACGGTGTGTGGCGGAGGGTACCTTGAGTACCTCTATCGGTCCTCCCTTCTATACCAGTCTCGTATTGTTCGTGGAAAGAAGGATTGTCGGTATGCCTCTGTGTGGGCTCTAATCTCTCTGATTTTATCCTCATGGTCTCTTCGCGAGATATACGTAGGAGGGAGCAATATACTGCTTGACTCTTCGGTGAAGGTATGTTCTCGAAACTTTGACAAAAGCCCGTACCGAGCTACTGGCTGTCTCTCCTGCAGAGTCTTCCACTGGAGTTTATCTATCATCTCCGTAAAGCTTTCGTGATTACTAAATGATCCTGTAACGAAGCGCGCTGCTCTCCGTTGGATCTTCTCTATATCTTCTATCAACCCTATCTGGTACGGATCCCACACTGCTGAGCAGTATTCAAGCAGTGGGCGAACAAGCGTACTGTAACCTACTTCCTTTGTTTTCGGATTGCATTTCCTTAGGATTCTTCCAATGAATCTCAGTCTGGCATCTGCTTTACCGACGATCAACATTATATGATCATTCCATCGACGCATCTTCCCGTACTGATTCCACACAGGCGCACACACACACACACACACACACACACACACACACACACACACACACACACCACTTTAACGCCATGATACTCCAGCTGTGGAAAGTCACGTGACCAACAGGCAACACTGCTCCGTCTACAGCGCTCCAAAGAGACCAGTGTGCTCTTTCAAGTTCGTGCCTATCTGTTGTTCCGTCAGCTTATCGCAGTTAATTTGGGACACCGCTGTTACCCTTCCGAGAAAAGACCCACACTCGTGCACTGTACCACTTTCTTGTTGTTGCTGCCGCAACTGCCCTACATTGCTGTACTACTTGAGCACTCTGTCTGTTCGGTGTGGCCGTGCGATTAAAGGCGCTTCAGTCTGGAACCGCGTGACCGCTCCGGTCGCAGGTTCGAACCCTGCCTCGGGCATGGATGTGTGTGATGTTCTTAGGTTAGTTAGGTTTAATTAGTTCTAAGTTCTAGGCGACTGATGACCTCAGCAGTTAAGTCGCATAGTGCTCAGAGCCATTTGAGCCACTCTGTCTGTTACAGTGAAAGGTATATAAGTAACTAATTAACTAAGTAAGTAACTACACAGCGTAAATTAATTCAAATTCTGTAACAAGATTTATATTGAACCAGAGATGGTCAAATGTAGTATCGACTGTGTAGCAGCGTCGCTGCTCAAAAGCGATCGTTGATTCAAGGTGTTACCAGTAATGTGGTAGTGTAACGTTAGATCGAGTGATGTACACTCCTGGAAATTGAAATAAGAACACCGTGAATTCATTGTCCCAAGAAGGGGAAACTTTATTGACACATTCCTGGGGTCAGATACATCACATGATCACACTGACAGAACCACAGGCACATAGACACAGGCAACAGAGCATGCACAATGTCGGCACTAGTACAGTGTATATCCACCTTTCGCAGCAATGCATGCTGCTATTCTCCCATGGAGACGATCGTAGAGATGCTGGATGTAGTCCTGTGGAACGGCTT
Source organism: Schistocerca cancellata (assembly GCF_023864275.1). Classification (NCBI taxonomy): domain Eukaryota; kingdom Metazoa; phylum Arthropoda; class Insecta; order Orthoptera; family Acrididae; genus Schistocerca; species Schistocerca cancellata. The sequence goes on from NC_064631.1 coordinate 68,637,602, forward strand.
GCCATGCCATTTCCACCTGGCGCCTCAGTTGGACCAGCGTTCGTGCTGGACGTGCAGACCGCGTGAGACGACGCTTCATCCAGTCCCAAACATGCTCAATGGGGGACAGATCCGGAGATCTTGCTGGCCGGGGTAGTTGACTTACACCTTCTAGAGCACGTTGGGTGGCACGGGATACATGCGGACGTGCATTGTCCTGTTGGAACAGCAAGTTCCCTTGCCGGTCTAGGAATGGTAGAACGATGGGTTCGATGACGGTTTGGATGTACCGTGCACTATTCAGTGTCCCCTCGACGAACACCAGTGGTGTACGGCCAGTGTAGGAGATCGCTCCCCACACCATGATGCCGGGTGTTGGCCCTGTGTGCCTCGGTCGTATGCAGTCCTGATTGTGCCGGTCTAGGAATGGTAGAACGATGGGTTCGATGACGGTTTGGATGTACCGTGCACTATTCAGTGTCCCCTCGACGATCACCAGTGGTGTACGGCCAGTGTAGGAGATCGCTCCCCACACCATGATGCCGGGTGTTGGCCCTGTGTGCCTCGGTCGTATGCAGTCCTGATTGTGGCGCTCACCTGCACGGCGCCAAACACGCATACGACCATCATTGGCACCAAGGCAGAAGCGACTCTCATCGCTGAAGACGACACGTCTCCATTCGTCCCTCCATTCACGCCTGTCGCGACACCACTGGAGGCGGGCTGCACGATGTTGGGACGTGAGCGGAAGACGGCCTAACGGTGTGCGGGACCGTAGCCCAGCTTCATGGAGACGGTTGCGAATGGTCCTCGCCGATACCCCAGGAGCAACAGTGTCCCTAATTTGCTGGGAAGTGGCGGTGCGGTCCCCTACGGCACTGCGTAGGATCCTACGGTCTTGGCGTGCATCCGTGCGTCGCTGCGGTCCGGTCCCAGGTCGACGGGCACGTGCACCTTCCGCCGACCACTGGCGACAACATCGATGTACTGTGGAGACCTCACGCCCCACGTGTTGAGCAATTCGGCGGTACGTCCACCCGGCCTCCCGCATGCCCACTATACGCCCTCGCTCAAAGTCCGTCAACTGCACATACGGTTCACGTCCACGCTGTCGCGGCATGCTACCAGTGTTAAAGACTGCGATGGAGCTCCGTATGCCACGGCAAACTGGCTGACACTGACTGCGGCGGTGCACAAATGCTGCGCAGCTAGCGCCATTCGACGGCCAACACCGCGGTTCCTGGTGTGTCCACTGTGCCGTGCGTGTGATCATTGCTTGTACAGCCCTCTCGCAGTGGCCGGAGCAAGTGTGGTGGGTCTGACACACCAGTGTCAATGTGTTCTTTTTTCCATTTTCAGGAGTGTATTTAGGACTCTCAAGCGATAAGACGTGTTGTATCTGATGTATGCTGGATATATACTTACTCGCTACAGGCAGTCATGAATTATGTGTGCAAGATACTATGATGTTGGCTGACTGTAAAAGGAATCTCAACAGAAGTTGGAAATGGTTAAGGTAAAGGTAGTTGTTTTGTTCTAATGCAATGCGCGTATTCATAAGTGATGATTGAGGTGATATACAGGGTGTTACAAAAAGGTACGGCCAAACTTTCAGGAAGCATTCCTCACACACAAAGAAAGAAAATATGTTATGTGGACATGTGTCCGGAAACGCTTACTTTCCATGTTAGAGCTCATTTTATTACTTCTCTTCAAGTTACATTTAGCATGGAATGGAAACACACAGCAACAGAACGTACCAGCGTGACTTCAAACACTTTGTTACAGGGAATGTTCAAAATGTCCTCCGTTAGCGAGGATACATGCATCCACCCTCCGTCGCATGGAATCTCTGATGCGCTGATGCAGCACTGGAGAATGGCGTATTGTATCACAGCCGTCCACAATACGAGCACGAAGAGTCTCTACATTTGGTACCGGGGTTGCGTAGACAAGAGCTTTCTAATGCCCCCATAAATGAAAGTCAAGAGGGTTGATGTCAGGAGAGCGTGGATGCCATGGAATTGGTGCGCCTCTACCAATCCATCGGTCACCGAATCTGTTGTTGAGAAGCGTACGAACACTTCGACTGAAATGTGCAGGAGCTCCATCGTGCATGAACCACATGTTGTGTCGTACTTGTAAAGGCACATGTTCTAGCAGCACAGGTAGAGTATCCCGTATCAAATCATGATAACGTGCTCCATTGAGCGTAGGTGGAAGAACATGGGGCCCAATCAAGACATCACCAACAATGCCTGCCCAAACGTTCTCAGAAAATCTGTATTGATGACGTGATTGCACAATTGCGTGCGGATTCTCGTCAGCCCACACATGTTCATTGTGAAAATTTACAATTTGATCACGTTGGAATGAAGCCTCATCCGTAATGAGAACATTTGCACTGAAATGAGGATTGACACATTGTTGGATGAACCATTCGCAGAAGTTACCTGTGGAGGCCAATCAGCTGCTGATAGTGCCTGCACACGCTGTAAATTGTACGGAAACAACTGGTTCTCCCGTAGCACTCTCCATACAGTGACGTGGTCAACGTTACCCTGTACAGCAGCAACTTCTCTGACGCTGACGTTAGTGTTATCGTCAACTGCACGAAGAATTGCCTCGTCCATTGCAGGTGTCCTCGTCGTTCTAGGTCTTCCCCAGTCGTAGGCTCGAATGTTCCGTGCTCCGTAAGACGCCGATCAATTGCTTCGAACGTCTTCCTGTCGGGACACCTTCGTTCTGGAAACCTGTCTCGATACAAACGTACCGCGCCACGCCTATTACCCCGTGCTAATCCATACACCAAATGGGCATCTGCCAACTCCGCATTTGTAAACATTGCACTGACTGCAAAACCACGCTCGTGAAGAACACTAACCTGTTGATGCTACGTACTTATGTGCCTGATGCTAGTACTGTAGAGCAATGAGTCGCATCTCAACACAAGCACCGAAGTCAACATTACCTTCCTTCAATTGGGCCAACTGGCGGTGAACCGAGGATATACAGTACATACGGAAGAAACTAAGATGAGCTCTAACATGGAAACTAAGCGTTTCCGGACACATGTCCACATAACATATTTTCTTTATTTGTGTGTGAGGAATGTTTCCTGAAAGTTCGGCCGTACCTTTTTGTAACACCCTGTATAGCACTCACATCCAACTATTTTGCAAAACTAATTTCTGGTGTATAAGCAGATTATTGAGTGTGTTAATTGTGAGCATTATTAATTTTCAAAGAGTCAAAATACAAGTTTTAAAGTTAGTGCCATAACGTTACTCACCTCAAATCATTGCTACTTCCCAGAACCTCGTGATTTTTAGTGAACCATTCCGCAGATATAGGTAAGTAATTTTACTATATCAGGGATAGCATTCATTAAGCACAGGGACCATGATTTTCAAACTGAGCAAGTTTTGTTTTATTACCAGGGCAAATGTCAAATCAATAGTATTGCGTCAGATTCAATTTTTGTGTTATGTAAATTCATGCAGTTTTCGTTTGACAACGCCAGACCACAGAAAACAATCCGACGCCTTGGGTCCATTGTCATCGATCGTCCTCCATACAGTCCCGGCCTGGCCCCATCCGATTTTTATCTAAGCTTAAAGAATATCTTCGAGGTTTCACTTCGGTAGTGATGAGACGGTGCAAACAGAGGTGAGATTCTAGCTGCGTCAGCAAAGCGGAACATTCCATAGTGACAGTATCAACAAACTGGTCTCTTGTTGGGGGGAAATGTGTTCGTCGCCAGGATGATTATCTTGAGAAATAAATGTGTAGACGTGAAGAATAAAGATGTGGAATTTAATGAGAGACTTAAAAATCTGTAATTGTTTTCGCTTATAACACTAGGACGCATTAATTTTCGGCGCAACGCTCGTAGTTTCTTTTCCTTTGCGAAATACTTTTATTTTCTCTAAGCAACCAACACCCGATACACGTGAATGACATAGACAGAGTAAAAGCTACATTTCCTCTGTGATCTATTTATACCGGTAAATCGCGGCGGTGGAATACCGTCTTGCCTCTTTAGCCGATGTGACGTAGTTCCAGATTTGATTATGTACTGCGATAAATCCTAATTTCTAAATATTGTAGTAACTCAGAATCTAAGTTGGATTTTGAAGAGTAAAAGACAAATGAATGTCTGTTTTAAAATTGGGACAGCAGCAGAAATTGCTGTAGTTCCCTTTGAAGAAGAAAGGCGATACTGCCATCTGCTTAGGTAACATTCCTTAAAAAAAAAGAGTTCCGTCGTTTCGTGACGACTTTCTCACAATTCACCAGGGTGAAAGGAGATTTACTGTATCTTACACGGTTCCGGAAATATCTGAACAGAGCTGACCAGCTGATCCACCCTGCACACGTATACACACTATATAGGTAATTCTCAATTTACCAATCAGTACCTTGTCTAATTGATAATGTCACCATGTTTGAAAATTTAAACACTTAAAATACAGTTACCACGGCTAAGGAAAGCGTGCCACCATACTGGTCGATTTCAAAGCTTGTTTACTTATTTATTAATAATAAGTATTGAACAAATAAGGCTGAAAATTTCGTAGCACGAGGTGCAAAGCAAAACTGTATTGCAGGACTAGTACGCGCTTGGTGACAATTCCCTTGGAATGGAACTCGTCCATCTGAAGTAGACAGAGACAGCGTATACTAAATATTAGCAAAAAATCTTCTTGGAAGAATTATCTAAAGTAAAAGATGCAGTCCAGTAATAGGTACGGAATCAATGCATGTCATTAAATTTATTTTAATAAGCATATTCCATAATAAACATCGCTCGGTAGCTCGGTACGGGCTTTGTTGAAGTTTAGAGAACATACCTTCACCGAGGAGTCAAGCAGTATATTACTCCCTCCTACGTATATCTCGCGAAGAGACCATGATGATAAAATCAGAGAGATTAGAGCCCACACAGGGGCATACTGACACTCTTTCTTTCCGCGAACAATACGAGACTGGAAAAGAAGGGAGAACCGATAGAGGTACTCAAAGTAACCTCCGCCACATACCGTCAGGTGGCTTGCGGAGTATGGATGTAGATGTCCGTATGGTGTGTCATGTCACCAACAAACTAACCAGCGTAATTGCAGATGAGGCATGGAATTCTGCTGCTCCTATGCTATGGGCCGGCCGGAGTGGCCGAGCGGTTAAGGCGCTACAGTCTGGAACCGCACGACCGCTACGGTCGCTGGTTCGAATCCTGCCTCGGGCATGGATGTGTGTGATGTCCTTAGGTTAGTTAGGTTTAAGTAGTTCTAAGTTCTAGGGGACTTACGACCACAGAAGTTGAGTCCCATAGTGCTCAGAGCCATTTGAACCATTTTATTCCTATGCTATGCAACATCAGGATAATTGCTTCTGTCTTCAACGAATCTCCATTACAATCTTTACGAATCATAGAAAGCTGAATGTAAGAAGTACGCATTGATGGGCCGCTGACAGTCCCCACTGACCGAAGGAGGTTGAAGATCAGAGGCGGTGGAGTGGTACCGGGGTTTCTGTAGTGGACTGACAAGACAGCCAGTCCACAGTGACGGGCAACCGAAAGGCACGCGTTTAATTCACGCAGGCTTGCTTAAGTCTGAAACAGGATACGTAATGAATGCCATAAAGACAAGTACGTAGCTGCTGGAATACTTATCTTTAATCCATCATTTGTATACAGCATTCCTGATGATACAAGTGAGACTCTCTCTACAAATGGTTAATGGCGCCTTGCTAGGTCGTAGCCATGGAATTAGCTGAAGGCTATTCTAACTATCTCTCGGCAAATGAGAGAAAGGCTTCGTCAGTGCAGTCGCTAGCAAAGACGTCCGTACAACTGGGGCGAGTGCTAGTACGTCTTTCAAGACCTGCCGTGTGGTGGCGCTCGGTCTGCGATCACTGACAGTGGCGACACGCGGGTCCGACATGTACTAATGGACCGCGGCCGATTTAAAGCTACCACCTAGCAAGTGTGGAGTCTGCCGGTGACACCACAGTTTCGTAGACGACGTCATTGGTCTTTACTTCATCGAAGAAATGCACGAATTCTTCCCGCGATGCCACCAGTTGTCCTAGAGGCAGTCTAAAACAAAAAAATAAACGATGCATGACGAAGGAATTACTCGAACCGGATGGAAATTGGTAGACGTTATGTAGATGTACAGACAAACAAATGATTACAATTTTAGATAATTTGGATGAGTTATTCAGCAGAAATAGCTTCAGAGTAAGTCAATAACATGTTGGCAAGCACCATTACAAGAGCCAGACCCCCCATGGTGCTGGCACTACTCGCATCCACGTACAATCTAAGAAAAATAAGTGAATGAAAATGAAAATGCCGCACTACGAACGAACTATCCGAATGGGACGGAGAATTGGAAGATGAGCTGTACATGTACAGACAAATGGTTCAAATGGCTCTGAGCACTATGGGACTTAACATCTGAGGTCATCAGTCCCCTAGAACTTAGAACTACTTAAACCTAACTAACCTAAGGACATCACACACATCCATGCCCGAGGCAGGATTCGATCCTGCGACCGTAGCGGTCGCGCGGTTCCAGACTGAAGCGCCTTTAACCGCGTGGCCACACTGGCCGGCATGTACAGGCAAAAAATGAGAACAATTTCAGAAACATCGGATGATTTATTCGTAAGGTAGATCGTCAAGAACTGAGCAAGTCAATAACACGTTGGTCCCCCTCGGCTCCTATGCAAGCTGTTATTCGGCTTGGCATTGATTTATAGAGTTGTTGGATGTTCTCCTGAAGGCTACCTCTTGGCAGATTCTGTTTAGTTGGCGTGTTGCATCGTCAAAATCCTTAACGGGCTCCGGAAAGGCTCAAAATCATGAAAAGTTCAATTTTTACTTTTTTGCGTTTTCTGAATCTGCAGACTATTACCTTTTAATAGATATATAATTTATTCAATTCCGAAGACTACAACTATTTTTAATTTTTTTTTGAAATGTGTTCTACATGGGCGTGACCCACTGTGGCGCTGTTAAACTGCTGTCAAATGGTGTTATTATCAACGTCCGTGTTCATCAGGTACATTTTAGTGATGTGAGATAAAGTATGTGTTGTGGCTAACCTGTGATGGTTCAATATATATCGCTGGTGTGATTGTCGATTGTTTCATGTTTATTTACTCTGTCGTCATCTCGAAAATATTCGTAATTAATTCTGTTTCTTGAGTCACTGTTTTGTTGAAGTATAATAATGAGTAAAAGTAAAGTTGCTGTTGCGACTTTCAATGATGGCAACATTGTAAGGTGCAAGGTATTTAGAAATATGGGAATGAAGATAGGTTCTAACATGGTACGAGCGATGCTTGCTTTAGACAAGGAACGCCTTCGGGCTGCAGACAGGGCTGTAAAGAGCCTAGAAATACAAGTAAGAGTAAACAGGAGGAGGAACAAGAGGAAGCTGGAGGAGGAGTTTGCAGAGGATGAAGATAATCCATCCTATGGACCTGGAATGCACTAAAAAGTTAATCCAATCTTTGTCGCTCGGTTCCCAAAACTTTTATTTTCTCATACTAATTACATGTTTTCTAAGGATCTTCCAAACATATTTGTTTCAAACTTTCAGTAAATGTTACACAGTACCTTCTGCATAATTTAACACAGCCTTTTTCCAAAAAACTGTATATTTTTGAATATATAAATAAAAAATTGCAAAATATGTTATGAATTTTCATTACAATTGAAAAAAAATCATCTTTAATAACTGAAGTAATATTTTGTAAAACCCCTGTGTTAAGTTGTAGCCCATATTCCAATAAATAATCTGTAAAAAGTTCAACTTCCTACCTCAAATACTTTGTGAGGAAAGATGTAATTTATAAGCGTTATTTTAACATTGCAAGTATAGGGCGTTCCGGAGCCCCTTAACTGGTGGGAGGGCCCTGCCCATAATGATCCAAACGTTCTTAATTGGGAATAGATTCGGCAGCCTTGAGGGTCACTGTTGGCTTTGGCAACGACGAAAACAAGCAGTGGAAATTCTCTCAGTGAGCAGGCGGGCATCATCTTTGCTGAAATGTAAGCGCAGGCTGGCTTCGGTCTGAAATTTCATTGGCTAGAAAAGAACTGTCTTCAGTGATGAGCCAGGCTTCGAACTGAGCCTCAGTGACGCAGTGAAGACGGCTCTAGAGACGGCCCGGACAGCGGTGGTATGCCCACCGTGCACCCCGACAACCCGGAATGGAAACGAGCGTTTGGCGTCATTGGCCGCGAGGCCCCTGCGGGGCAGATGCGGCCGCCTTGATGCAGGTCTCATTACATTCGACGCCACATTGGGCGACCTACGAGCCGGATGGGGATGAAATGATGATGAAGACGGCACAACACCCAGTCCCTGAGCGGAGAAAATCCCCGACCCAGCCAGGAATCGAACCCGGGCCCGTAGAACTGCAAACTGTCACGCTGACCACTCAGCTATCGGGGGGTACAACCAGGAATGATGGTCTGGAACGCCGCTTTTTATAAAATTACTCCTTTGGTTCTCATCCATGGCACACTTACAGCACAACGGTACACTGACGGTATTGTAAACCCTGATTTGTTGCCCTTCATGGAAAGCCAACCTGGGCTTACATTTCAGCAAGATAATGCCCACCCACTGATGTTCGCGTGATTTGACGCCACTGGGCATTTTTCTCTGGGTAAACTCGCAATCTATGCACGCGTTCCGACTACCCAAGCAGATTTACAGCGTTGCAACAAGTGCTGTCATATTCAATGAATCTCGTCAGTCTCTCCAGAAGTCCATGTATCAACAACTGTAAACGTCTATTACAGTAATGCGGGTACTTCAAACACTTGATACTATAAATTGGAATTGTAAGGAATAGCTTATGACCGTATTCTTTTGAAATTTACTTTTTGTTGCTGCTGCTGAATTACTTCTCAGTGTAATTGCGTACCTTCACATTAAACTGATGTAGATAAGGTACTGCTTAACAGTCTTTATGCTTCAGTTCTCCGTTTTAAAAATCGATTGATTTTTTTTAGTTAGACTTTTCTTTCACAGCTCTGGCATAAACAAATCAGAAGTATATCTGAGGTTTGTAGATGAATCATCTATAGGTACCGAATTCTTTATCTTTCAGTTGGTGTATCGGTCCAGCAACAGGTAGACAAGTGTATCTAGTATCACTTTTAAACTAAACCTTTTTCGGTATTCCATTTATGTAAGTAGACTCACCATTTGTGGCACTCGGTCAGTCCGACGCCTCAGTTCCGTATAACAACACCAACTTCTGCATGAGGAGCAATCGGTTTCATGATCAAACCGGATAAATGCTATGTCCTAAGTACTGTAATATCTTTGAAATTACTAATGGAATTTTACTGAGTGAAACCATGTACAACTTATCTCTTTTGGAATTATGATACTAGCAGCTCACATTACTATAAATACACTTGAAAAAGCTAAGTTCAAAATGAATATCTGTAATTAAAGAAACTATACTTCTTAAAAACTGAAATAGTCAGACTTAATATTCTACAATAATATTTATTTTACCTTTCGTGGTGAACAGTCGTGTGATACTGATCTAGAAACCTGAAAGCCGGCTCACAAAGAACTATAAAATAAGTAATTAACTTTCCATAACTGGGATTCACAGTCATGTAAAATTCTTTGAATGGCATCATGTTCACCTCAGTGACTGTTAAACCTTTAATTTCCACTACTGCAATTTCGGCCTTAGGCCATTATCGAGTGCAACTAAAATAAAAAATTCTTATAAAATATTTTACAAAAACCGTTGTGTATTTTGGCATTCGCCCGATTGCACAATTTGCACCATGTTTACTTACATGTTTTTGCTTTAAGCCCTGTCAACTTTATACACGCTGACACATTTCTATGTTGTTCTCATTTGCTGTTATATACATTCGTTACGCTGCTAAGTAGTGCGTGCACACATGTCCATATACAGTAAAACAGCACAGTCTGTACATACACGTTTTTTCCACCATCACTAGTAACTTTTGCACTAAACGACAGCAGTGAACGACTGTTCACAGGCTACTGGTAGCCTTTTTGGCGCGTAAACGGATTACAGATATTATTCTAGTTCTGAGTACAGCGCCATTGCAGTCCAACGACTGTACTACATCCACTTGTTTTACAATTATGGTGCATACCATAATTTCTTACGTAACCTACTATTAATGTTAGAAGGGTGTAGGAACAGGATATAATTTATTCCGTTACAGGTTTTTTTTAAAAAACATCGTAGTTAAAATACGCTAAGGTTGTACATCGTTTTACATAACTGTAGGTTTTATTTTGTACATAGTATAACTTTTTATGTTGCCTACTCTTAATGTTAAATTCGTATATGAGTATTGTTGGGGAATTGTGGAATAGTTTTTAGTATGTCTGTGGTCCTTCAAATAGTGACGCAATATTCTATACAAGACTATACATTATCTGGAGGACTTTGTCACAAATGATTTGGGTGTAAACAGTACTACGAGATCTTAAACGTATCAGTAAATATAGGCGTGAAGAGCTTCGATGAACTACCCTGTCTTGTAGTAAATGTAATACAGCCAAACGTTCCAAACTAGTGTTTGTAACTGCTGTACAGTATACGTGTGCCAAAAGGAGGACTCCTGACACATACTTGTGGACGTGGGTTTATGATTAATATTTTACATCCGCAGGTAGTACTAACTTACATCTCTGTTACACAGCATGTCGCTTTGTATGTGCTGGAGAGGACTTAAAGGACAGGAATAATTGCATGCCTTTCCGATTCCATAGCCACATTTCCAGGCTTGGGTGAAAATCTGTTTCCCTGCATCGCAATAGTTATAGCTGTTTTTCATTCCGTCAGTACCACTGCACGCAAGTTTACTAATACGAAAATGCATTGTAGTTATTGGTTACGGCGAATGTACGGAAACTTTCTGTACCTCTTCGAAACAGTTTCTTATACCTTCAATTCTTCACACATTTTACATATTAGTACACCTAGATAGCATAATGCATTCACTTATACTGCGCCCTGCACAATTTGTACGTTTAGCAGTCGCTCTATTCCATTCTAGAACTCAGGACCACTTAATTCTGCCTTGATTCGTCCTCAATCTTATTTTGTATGTAGCTGAACCACACCGTAGGACAGTGTTGTATCTTCGAAACCTTTCCACACAGACAACCGTGTAATAGAAGCTTAATATATTTCCTCCTTCCATTTTTAATTGATGGAACTCACTTTTTGTTTGCTGTTGTCTTTTTCTGAAATTAGAAAAACTACTCCACAGAAATAAGATGTTTCCAAATGTGAGGTCTAGGACCCTAAAAAAAGTTTTTCTACTGACATTTAAAAACATTGTTAACGTGAAAATTTTGTCAATACTGATTTAATAGGCTAACTGTTACACTTTTAGTTTACTGTACACCGACATGCCATAATAGACATCAGATTGAGTAGACTTATTAGCAGAAACCAGTTAAAAATTAAACAACGACAATCCATGATGGAATAATGATAATATGAAAAGTATAGTTACTATTCACCATAGATAGGCAGAATAGGCTTTTTGTTGTTCCTGTCTGTGACTCAGCATCTCCGCTGTACGGTGTATAGTAACTATCCTTTTCATGATATTGTCATTGTAGCAAAAAATTAAATCATTACAGCAGAAGCTCTTGGACACTAACAAAGATTATCATTTTAACCACAGGTAAAATTGTTAAGATATTAAAGAAACTCATACGGTATTGCAGTGCCTATGTTATTCGAAATTAAGATGCAATATTCCTTCGGACATGTATCATTGCGGCGACTACAGACATTATGAAATAAATGAAATGTATTCGCAGTCGCGAATATGGGCAACATTTGTTCTTGGATAGCCTAACACAAGCCGACCGCTCGCGATAAGCGGTAAATCTGGGTTCGAGACCCCGTGGGGCACAAACTTTCAATGTCGTCATTCCATTATAAAGCTGCTGTTGTCCACATTCGCAACTGCGAACACACTTCATGTATAAAGGAACTCGGTTCGTACACAAATATCAGATGTTCCACAGTACATACCCTCTTCCGTTTCAAGCTACAAGATGGTGCACAACCGAGAACGTATGGCTTATGCGTAACCATCCACACATTACGTAACTAATTCTAAAGATAGTAGGACGTTACTTGCGATAAAGTAGTATAACTGAAAAATTAAAAATATCTCACACATAGCTTTAACATAAGACACAGATATTAACTTTGTAGACGTCAAAATATTTACAAATGCCGCATAAAAGACAACCTCATGTCTAACAACAACAAAAATAATAGAAAATGCCGAAAACTGGCTGTGGCGCTCTCTAACGTGCACTCCATTGCGTCATCTTTAAGTCGATCACTAGACTGAAACACTGAGCAGGAAACATCATGTTTTCCTAGGTAAAACACTCTCCCCTACTATCAGTCTTCTACATCGTTCGTCTGTGAATCTTATTTCGGTATCTCAACCCCTTGCACTTTTATTATTATTATTATTATTATCACTATCACTCCCATTCTCCTTCCTTAATTTCAACTTCGACGTACACAAGAGTGGCAATGAACTACTGCTCTGAAATGTCAGATAGTTGTGAATCACCTTACTAATACATTTTCATTAGATTATTGCGTGTTAACACACATCCACTGGACAATGTTCGTACAGTTACTGGTTTCGTACGATAGTTGTGCACTCAACCACTCAGCTCTAAAATTCGCGTAAGCAGTATTAAAGTGAAATCATTCAGTATATATAGAAGCCTTATATTCTGCCGGTGCACTCTCTCTCGTTTTTATGGCATCCTTTATAGGCCAAGTTCCACTGTCAGGGTGCTCCAAGTAAAAGTTCCCTTCAATATAACTCACAGGTCGTTCCATGCACTGCCCGATCTAACTCTGCAGTCGCGTATTTACGGAGACATCGGCTGTCGCATAAGAAGCATGCAGCCTACGTGAGAACGACATGCGCAGTCGACGCTGTTCTTTGACCTGCGCAATAAAGTGAAATTATCGACTATTACTTCAGTTGTATTGTTCTAAGGACTGCGTCTCATATATAAAGAGGTCAGTCCTCGTACCACACTAGACCACGTGGCATCAGTGTTCCCACAGCTAATTCCATTTACTTTTGAGACTGAAAAATGGTGCAGTTAAGTTTCTTACGTCCTACGCATCCGTATTCTAACGTTACAGCGCGGGAATTGACTCACACTGATGTAGTGGACACGTGCTATGCTATTCCGTGAGTACTAGTCAGCTTCACTACCGGAAGCAGATTACCCATTAACTTACGCAACATGTAGATGATTAGATGTGGCTTACACAGTCGAAGACACATTCTAGAAACGATGAAAATAATTCGTGTTAAAGATTCACAGCACCATCACATTACCATCCTAATGCGTTACTTCACCCATCATCTTAAAAGAGGTCAAACAAATGCATACATTTCTGGAGGGAAAAAAAATCGTTAATTTACATGCTGAACGTCATGGACCTCCATTTTAATAGATACTTGAAAATAATATTCTTCCAATTGCAAACAGTTCTAAAACTTTAGCATGTTCGTTTCATAGGTGTAAAACACTCAGTGACGCCACGGTCGCAGGTTCGAATCCTGCCTCGGGCATGGATGTGTGTGATGTCCTGAGCTTAGTTAGGTTTAAGTAGTTCTCAGTTCTAGGGGACTGATGACCTCAGAAGTTAAGTCCCATGGTGCTCAGAGCCATATGAACCATTTGAGCCACTCAATGACATTGATAAAATACAACTACAAATTCGGATTTGAGCGCTGAAATTTATCATCACAAAAATTTAGCATATTTCTGACTTTATTTTATCCTTCTTTGTTATCGTTACGTTATGAAGGCGTCTGTATTACGTATTCTATGCATTAATACAATGTGTGTGTATGGTAGGGATGGAAGTGTAGGTAGCTTTCGCTGTACCATGTGTTCCTTCCCATTCTGTTTAATATTGTTTCTTTGTTCCCCACCAGAAAACTGGCTCGTGGATGACATACAGCCGTTTTAGCCACGTACTCGTATAAACTTACTTTGTGATGATAAAGTTTACTTAGTGACCTGGGGCGAAGGGAGCTTAGATTATTCTGGTTGTCTCACATGCTGTAGCAGAACGATGTGTTACAATTCTATGACTTGAGACCAAATAAAACATCTCTCTCTTTGCTAAATATCGTCTTCTAGTGTATTTCTATAAGAAAGCCAATGTGTATATTTGTTCCACCTTTCACAGTCTTATCTTCTTATCTCACTGATGACCTTTCATCTGCCCTCTTCATATTCGTATAGTAACTCCCCTGTTTCTAATGTAACCTCCCCACAATAAAATAATATTAAATAATATTCACATTTAGTGTAACCTGCCAACAGTAAAAGTTCCGAAATCTCCCAATAGTAAAAATATAACCATAACATTGACATTTAGCGTAACCTCCCAAAAAATAAATTACGTAACCTATCAATAATAAAATGTGACTAATCGTTCAATAAAAAATTGTGGCTCACTTATAACCTTTCAATATTGACTGTGAATTTAAACTAGTAAATTTTGGACGTAAGCAGCGCTGCGTCATGGCGCTGAAAGATCATTCTGAATAAATTGAAAGTTCTTACCTCAATAAGGTCACCGGATAACGCATATATATCTGCTCCTATAAGAAATTTTTCTGGCACAGCCGAGTGCAATGCTGGCCGATAGATTTGTCATGTACAAAAAGAAACAACTGATTTTTCTTTTCAATAACCGGGATGACCAAGGACTGGTGATATGAGTAAATTCTTTAAATTGAAATGTATGATTGTCAAAAGTTACTTTTTATGAGAAAGATTAATATCAAGAGATTTCTTTTTAAAAGCATTTACATGGGACTTTATATAACAACCTACATATGCGCGAGGCTGCTTTTACCTCATGCTACAACGCCCAGGCTCTGCCATCACTCCACACGACTGGCCCAGCCAACTCCACACACACGACTGTTCGCTAGCAACTACTTACTCCAACTGCTAACAACAGGGCTCTCTGGTCTGAGATTCTCTTATAGCTTACATATCGCAGGCAGCGCGTGAGCAATCCATCTAAATTACATCTGCTCGAGTGCGCTACCAACAAATTCCTTAATCATGGACCTCTTACACTATTTTATCGAAAGACCTCTTCAATTTCCGTTTACAAAGAATGTACATTTCCCTCGTATAATCATGGATACTTCTTGAGTTTCGCATTCTTCCTCCAGCCATTCTTGTTTCCTCGCTGTGTCATTTCGATCACATTCTTACGTATATGTGGAGTGGTCTATACTTACGTATGCAGTAATTCCTAGCACTCTGTGTCCGCGACTTAGTCCATAACGTTTCTGTTTCTTAGTGGGGTTAGCTGGAAACCTGCGTCTTTCACTACTGTCTGCTCCAGAATCTCGTTCCTTGGCTCATGAATAAATATAATATAGCTCTAATTCATCTGAAGCGTCCGTCAAATAGGAGTCTAATCCTCAAAAACTCTGAATATGCCCAACGAATAATTGACTAAACTGTCGGTTTGTAGTTGTAACTGTGCATCTGACTCCACGTTAAAGCTCTTCCCTATGTAAGACTTTAAAGTGCAAAGAACCTATGAGTATATCAATCCCAAGGAATAAATGTACTTTTCTAGATTCACGTAATATTTGCCACATCAGTAAAATCCATTCCTGTATGTAAAGAACTGAAAACACACGATAGTAGTACAAACTTAAATAAAAACGTGGAAATCCTGGAATAACACACTTCAATATATATTTTTAAGGATCAAAGTTACAAGCACTATGATTTGTAATCCCCGGCCGACTCGTGTAGTGAGCTTAGCCCATGATGAACAGATTGCATCACTAGACTTGACTTCCAGTCTACTAAATTAGATCGGTTTCTGTGTCCATCGCGCACTAAAGCCAGCGTATCTACATTGTAAATGAATACATTCCACCAGTAGTAACTTACCGCCACTAATGGATCGTTTTGCCTCATTGTAATCTAATTTTACCAACTTCAGCAGCGATATTCTACTTCTCACACTAGAGCACCATCCTCATTTGAACTCCTTCTGCATTGTGTTGGTAAATACATGACAAAATGCGAACATGTCAAGAAAAGAATCACTGTCTTTCAATATGCGAAAATTCTTGAGTGTGTGGAAAGCGGCCCATAAGACTTGGTCCATAAGATTTTAAGCTTATAATTATTAAGCTATACTCCGATCCAAAAAACAGTGGAGCAGAAGTAGTTATAGAAATATTTAAACAGACGTGTGTGCCATAAGTTCTTCTGGATTTTCATAGTACCGCTTTTACACACAATTTGCCACCACGTCTGCAGCCTAATAGTGCAGGATTTGTGATTTTAAATGGATCCCTAAGGTAGTGAAATGAATTTTTACACTTACAGTGTTTCCTCAATGGTTAGCAGAAACTGCATACCCACTCAACATAGGTTAGATTTCCCTGGTTTCGTTAGATCACGTAAGTTGTTTCATTAAACTAAAATACGAAATATACCGCCCAGCATCCTTTCCCATTTGAATTAGCCTTCATTTCCGTTAAATTCCGAATCTACTGTCTTGTTTCAAGCTGGACGGCACGATTATTGTCTTGATTCTCGGTGGAAAGACTACGTATAATCGTTCTTTCCTTTTTTGATCTCCGCATCCAGAAACACGTAGGAACTGTCGTAAGTATCATCATTTGTGTTTCGGAATCGATCTTGAGGTTATAACTCAGAATCACCCAGCGTCATGCTCTGTGAGCAATCCGAGAATCTAGTGTACCAACTAGATATGGGAAGGAAACGTTGTACATCTGCATCTACATCCACTTCATATTCCACAATCTACTGAACGGTGTGTGACTGTAGGTACCCAGTTCCATTCATTTCCTTTCCTGTTCCACTCGCAAACAGAGCGAGGGAAAAACGAGTGTCTCTATGCCTCCTTATGAGCTCTAATTTCCTCATGGTCCTTTTGCTGGAGGCAAAAAAAAAAATCTTTCTGCAGTCAACTTCAAATACCGGTTTTCTAAATTTTCTCAGTAGTGTTCCTCGAGAAGCGTATCACCTTCCCTACAGGGATTCCCTTTTGAGCTTCCGAAGTATTTCCGTGGCACTTGAGTAGCGTTCGAACCTAACAGTAACAAAACTGTAGCCCACCTCTGAATTGCTTCGTCCTGGTACGGATACCAAACACTCGAACAGTACACACGAACAGGTGGCACCAGCTTCCTCTATGCGGTCTCCTCTACGGGTGAACCCCGCTTCCCAAAAAGTCCCCTAATAAACCGAAGTCGACCACTCACTTTTCCCACTACAGTACTTACATGCTTATGCCATTTCATGTCGCTTTGGAACGTTACGCCTGGATATTTAATCGACTTGACTGTCCCAAACAGCACACTACTAATTCTGAATCCGAACATTACGGGTTTGTTTTTCTTACTCATCCGCATTGACTTACATCTTTCTTCATTTAGAGCTAGCTGCCATTCATCATACCAACCATAAATTTGGTCTAAGTCATATTGTATCCTTTTACATTCACTCAACTACGACACCTTACCGTACACCACAGCATCATCCGAAAACAACCGCAAGTTGGTGCCCATCCTGTCCGCCAAATCATTTAGATATAGAGAGAAGAAAAGCGATCCTATCACACTTCCATGGGGCACTCCTGACCATAACCTTGGCTCTGATGAACATTCGGCGTCGAGGTCAACATAAAACTTAACAAGTCTTCGAGCCAGCTACATATCTGTGAATTTTTTCCTGATACTCGTACCTTCTTTAACAGTCTGCAGTGGGGTGCCGTGCCAAACGCTTTCCGGGAATCCAGAAATATGGGATCTGCCTGCTGCCCTTCATCCATAGTTCATAGTACATGAAGTGAGAAAAGGGTAAGCTGAGTTTTGCAGGAGCGATGCTGTGTAAAACAATGCTTATTCGTGACATAAGCTTTCGGTCTAAAGAAAATGGATTATATTCGAACCGAGAAAATCTTCAAGGATTCTGTAGCAAACCGATGTTAGAGATATAGATCTGTAATTTTGCGAGTCCGTTCTTTTGCCTTTCTTGTACACAACAGTCACCTGCGATTTTTTCCAGTCGCTTAGGACTTCGCGTAGGGTGAGTGATCCGCAATAAAAGTAAGCTAGGTAAGGAGCAAATGCTGTAGATTAGTCTTTGGGAAACCTAATTGGGATACCACCCGGACCTGATGACATATTTGTATTCAACCCCTTCAGTCGTTTCTCTACGCCACGGATGCTTATTATTATGTCGTACATACAGGAGTCTGTTCGTTGGTCAAACGACGGTAAATATGTACGATTCTCCTGCGTGAACCGTTTCTTAAACGTGAAATTTAAAAAAAACGGCTGTCTTTTGCTATCTTAACATGCGCAGCAGATTGGTCAACAAGTAATTGGATGGAAGCCTAAGACCCAGTTAGAGATTTTACATAGGATCAAGACCGTAAAATTGGCTATAGAGGCTATAAAAGTTGCATTGGTTCACCCGTTTACAGTGCACGTTTTATGACTTCCGAAGAACTCCCATAATGTTATGCAAACTAGGCACTTTTCGAGTCTTGAAGCTGTTCTATTGCTTCTTCCTCACATTACGAACGAATTGTGGAGAGTGTCACTGCAAAAATTTTTCGGACTTCAGCCCCTACCCAGCCCAGTAATAGAGGATTTATATACACTCCTGGAAATGGAAAAAAGAACACATTGACACCGGTGTGTCAGACCCACCATACTTGCTCCGGACACTGCGAGAGGGCTGTACAAGCAATGATCACACGCACGGCACAGCGGACACACCAGGAACCGCGGTGTTGGCCGTCGAATGGCGCTAGCTGCGCAGCATTTGTGCACCGCCGCCGTCAGTGTCAGCCAGTTTGCCGTGGCATACGGAGCTCCATCGCAGTCTTTAACACTAGTAGCATGCCGCGACAGCGTGGACGTGAACCGTATGTGCAGTTGACGGACTTTGAGCGAGGGCGTATAGTGGGCATGCGGGAGGCCGGGTGGACGTCCCGCCGAATTGCTCAACACGTGGGGCGTGAGGTCTCCACAGTACATCGATGTTGTCGCCAGTGGTCGGCGGAAGGTGCACGTGCCCGTCGACCTGGGACCGAACCGCAGCGACGCACGGATGCACGCCAAGACCGTAGGATCCTACGCAGTGCCGTAGTGGACCGCACCGCCACTTCCCAGCAAATCAGGGACACTGTTGCTCCTGGGGTATCGGCGAGGACCATTCGCAACCGTCTCCATGAAGCTGGGCTACGGTCCCGCACACCGTTAGGCCGTCTTCCGCTCACGCCCCAACATCGTGCAGCCCGCCTCCAGTGGTGTCGCGACAAGCGTGAATGGAGGGACGAATAGAGACGTGTCGTCTTCAGCGATGAGAGTCGCTTCTGCCTTGGTGCCAATGATGGTCGTATGCGTGTTTGGCGCCGTGCAGGTGAGCGCCACAATCAGGACTGCATACGACCGAGGCACACAGGGCCAACACCCGGCATCATGGTGTGGGGAGCGATCTCCTACACTGGCCGTACACCACTGGTGATCGTCGAGAGGACACTGAATAGTGCACGGTACATCCAATCCGTCATCGAACCCATCGTTCTACCATTCCTAGACCGGCAAGGAAACTTGCTGTTCCAACAGGACAATGCACGTCCGCATGTATGCCGTGCCACCCAACGTGCTCTAGAAGGTGTAAGTCAACTACCCTGGCCAGCAAGATCTCCGGATCTGTCCCCCATTGAGCATGTTTGGGACTGGATGAAGCGTCGTCTCACGCGGTCTGCACGTCCAGCACGAACGCTGGTCCAACTGAGGCGCCAGGTGGAAATGGCATGGCAAGCCGTTCCACAGGACTACATCCAGCATCTGTACGATCGTCTCCATGGGAGAATAGCAGCCTGCATTGCTGCGAAAGGTGGATATACACTGTACTAGTGCCGACATTGTGCATGCTCTGTTGCCTGTGTCTATGTGCCTGTGGTTCTGTCAGTGTGATCATGTGATGTATCTGACCCCAGGAATGTGTCAATAAAGTTTCCCCTTCCTGGGACAATGAATTCACGGTGTTCTTATTTCAATTTCCAGGAGTGTATTTATTTATTCCATTTTTAAATGATGGCATTCACTGTTTATGTGCTGCGGACTTTTTCTCAAATAACAAAAATTACTCCGCAAAACCGCGGTTTTTCCAGACGTGAAAAGATTTTC
The DNA here is from genome assembly GCF_023864275.1 of Schistocerca cancellata. Classification (NCBI taxonomy): domain Eukaryota; kingdom Metazoa; phylum Arthropoda; class Insecta; order Orthoptera; family Acrididae; genus Schistocerca; species Schistocerca cancellata. The sequence goes on from NC_064631.1 coordinate 68,657,910, forward strand.
CACGGTACAATATGATCATAATGAGAAAGATTCGTTTGGCTCAATATGCTTGTACTCGGGATTCTATTGAGCTTTAAAATCGTTGCAATCAACACAAAATTGTTAGTGTTGTGAATTGGCAGGAGCCAATTCACGGAGTTTGGAGGAAGCCGAAAGGCACGCGTTTAAGCTCACGCAGGCTGGCGTGAGGTCTGGAAAATGACAAGGAATTATAGTAGCCAAAAATAATACATAGCTTCTGGAATACTTAACTTTAATCCATAATTGGTGTACATCGGTCTGATGGTACAGGCATCACAATATAAATAGCAAAGGATAAATGGCGCCTTGCTAGGTCGTAGCAAATGACTTAGCTGAAGGCTGTGCTAACTATCGTCTCGGCAAATGAGAGCGTATTTGTCAGTGTAGCTTCGCTAGCAAAGTCGGCTGTACAACTGGGCCGAGTGCTAGGACGTCTCTCTAGACCTGCCGTGTGGCGGCGCTCGGTCTGCAATCACTGACAGTGGCGACACGCGGGTCCGACGTATACTAGCGGACCGCGGCCGATTTCAAGGCTACCACCTAGCAAGTGTGGTGTCTGGCGGTGACACCACAGTTAGTACTATAGTTAATGGTCTATCTTTTACATTACTATACTAACAAACACTAATAATAAGTAAGTGAAATGAAATTAAGCAGAAGTAGTATCTGAAGAGAATCGGTTGGAAATTTACACAGATTTCCATTTTCAAGGCACATAAAACTGTTAAGACGCGAAATACACTCAGGTCATTCACAAGTATCACATGTCTCTTGGTAAAAGATTTTTTTTTCTGTTTCAAGGTACACTTTGAAGCGCCACTGCCGAAGTATAGCTTAATTGTCCGCATGTTATACAATGAAGTGCCAACGAAACTGGTATAGGCATGCATATTCAAATACAGACACACACGTAAACAGCTAGCTGATGGTGCTGCGGTAGGCAACGCCTACATAAGACGACGAGTATCAGGCGCAGTTGTTAGACTGCTACAATGACAGCTTATGAAGATTTAAGTGCCTTTGAACGTGGTAGTATATATTTGGCGGACGAGCTATGGGACACAGCATCTACGAGATAGCGATGAAGTGGGGATTTTCCCGTACGGCCATTTCACGAGGGTACCGTGAATATCAGGAATCAGGTAAAACATCAAATCTTCGACATCCCTGCGGCCGGAAAAAGATCCTCCAAGAGCAGGACCAACGACGACTGAAGAGAATCGTTCAACGTGACAGAAGGGCAGCCCTTCCTCAGATTACTCCAATTTCAATGCTGAGCCATCAACAAGTGTCAGTGTGCGAACTATTCAACGAAATATCATCGATATGGGCTTTCGGAGTTGAAGGACCACTCGTGTACCATTGATGACTGCACGACACAACACTTTAAGCCTCGCCTGGACCCGCCAACACGGACACTGGACTGTTGATGACTGGAAACATGTTGCCTGGTCAAACGAGTCTCGTTTCAAATTGTATTAAGCGGATGGACCTGTACGGGTATGGGGAGAACCTCATGGATCCATGGATCCTGCATGTCAGTAGGGGACTGTTCAAGCTGGTGGGGCATGTTCGGTTGAAGTGATACGAGACCCCTGATACGTCTAGATACGACTCCGACAGATAGCAAGTACGTAAGCACCCTGTCTCATCATTCATGTCCGTTGTGAATTCCGACTGACTTGGGCAATTCCAGCAGGACAATGCGACGCCCCATGCGTCCGGAATTGGTACAGAGTTGCTCCAGGAACACACTTCTGTGTTTAAACACTTCCGCTGGCCACCAAACATCCCAGACATGGACATTATTGAGCATATCTGGGATGCCATGCAACATGCTGTTCAGATGAGATCTCCACCCCCTCATACTCTTATGGATTTATGGACAGCCCTGCAGGATTCATTGTGTCAGTTCCCTCCAGCTCTACTTCAGACATTAGTCAAGTCCATGCCACGTGGTGTTGCAGCACTTCTGCGTGCTCTCTGGGACCCTACACGATATTAGGTAGGTGTACCAGTTTCTTTGGCTCTTCAGTGTGTAAACAGATCGAAATGTTTAGCATTATATAAAATTCTGTACCTGAGGAATTAACAACGTGCTGGCTTTAAAATATTGTACAGCACTTAAATGTCTAGAACCAGAAACATTTATGAATGCTGCACAAAACAAAACCTGATATCTTACCCAATAAAAACTGCAGCAAATGAGGGAAGATGCTTATTTCCGTCTCTAGAGCGCATCCCTTCACGTAATTCTAAAGTTAGTCTCTATGCTGAAGTGCCGATCAAGAAACGTAGCCTGTTGTCTGGGTACAACACTCTCCCATACTTCATTTCACAAGACTAGCCATTTGAGAGCAAAACTTGGTATATCAATGTAGGAGCAATATTTCGTAGTTCTAAAAGAGCACAACTATAATGTTTGTGCTTTTGATCAATTCTTTTTATGAAACTCTCGTAATGATAAGAATTTGTGGCTTTCTTTGGTACTCCACGTAATATCTATCACTATTTTCTTAGCGATTCCCCTCTGTTGATAGAAATCCGTACTTCAGTTTATAGCAGCTGCCTCGTCTCTGTACGCAAGGCTTTAATAAGTGATTGCAGAGCACAAAGAGAATTGTTTTTTTATAAAAGAACTCAGCTACTCGTCACACGTTTCGAAACTAAACTTGTTACGGTCGTCACTTGAGCACTTAAATCACGCAGATAATCTTTTATCAGATAAAAATTGGTTCTATTTGCTGCAAATCGTAGTGTATATTCTTTTATCAAACTTCATTGTCATGTATACTAGTTTACACTAGCACTTGCATTCCAGCCATACCAATCAACCCTTTTGAGGGACTATTACGTAGACATTTACACATTTGCCCCGAAAATCAAGTCAGATTTTTTAGAGGTTAGTGAACGTTTCGCTGTATTTCTATTTCTAAGAAAATTTTCGCTTGGGGTACCGATACAAACAACATAGGCAAAACAAATGAGTTAAACGTTCATCTCCATTAGTAGATCATTGTACTTAGGGTTCTTAGCATCATATGCAATGCAGTGTGTTGTGAGCGGACGAAGCTACAATCGTCTGGCTACAACTATGGGTCCTTAGAGTGCACTGTAAGATGATTGACAGTAAGATGATTCATAGCAAATATGAAAATAAAATGCTATTCGTAGTTCGCTGTATTACATGAACGAATTAACTTTAGACAGTTCTATGCCACTAGAGAGCATAGAATATTTGAAACTATCGTTGATAATAAAAGTATCACTTGATGCACACACTGACGAACTGTTCTCTTGAATCCAATGTTCGACATCAACTCAAATACATTTTCCACTGAGATTCCGACTAACGCTGTCTTCCGAGATTATGCTGAAGTTGAGGTGAGAAACTGGGGCCGAGCTGTTGCAAGCTCGGCTCTTTACTGACCAATGAATGAGGGCGCTGTAGTGCTGAGACGGGAGGTGTGGTCTTCTAGAGCACCTACCATACGTCTTTGCAGACGGCACCGAGCCCTCGCTAATTGTGTTATGGATGGGCGTTGCCGACTTCTGTGGCACCGATATCTCTGGACGATATCAGATACCACCCACACACACACACACACACACACACATACGTGTGTGTGCGTGTGTGTGTGTTTGTGTGTGTGTGTGTGTGTGTGTGTGTGTGTCTGTGTCTTGCGTGGGTGGGTGTATATGGATCGGTGGTGGGACACATGGGTGCACCTCATGTAATTGTTAACGTGTCTGTATGCATATTTATATAATTTTCTTGCTAGCACTATTATGTGGAGTGTTGAGAGTAGTGCCATATGTCAGTTTCCAAAGGCCGGTCAGCACGCTATCAAAAGGAGACTAATAGCTTCACTACTTGTGCGAATCGCACACACTGCGGCAATATTCTAAGATGAGATGCACAAGTGATTGGTAAACAGTCTCCTTTGTACACGGACTGCTTTTTCCTAGTGTTTTATCTATGAATCGAAGTATACCGTCTGCCTTACACACAACTCATTCTACACTACAGGCCATTAAAATTACTACACCACGAAGATGACGTGCTACAGACGCAAAATTTAACCGACAGGAAGAAGATGCTGTGATATGCAAATGATTAGCTTTTCAGATCATTCACACTACGTTGGCGCCGGTGGCGACACCTACAACGTGCTGTCATGAGGAAAATTTCCAACCGATTTCTCATACACAAACAGCAGTTGACCGGCGTTACCTGGTGAAACGATGTTGTCATGCCTCGTGTAAGGAGGAGAAATGCGTACGATCACGTTTCCGACTTTGATAAAGGTCGGATTGTAGCCTATCGCGATTGCGGTTTATCGTATCGCGACATTGCTGCTCGCGTTGGTCGAGTTCCAATGACTGTTGGCAGAATATATTATCGGTGGGTTCCGGAGGGTAATACGGATCGCCGTGCTGGATCCCAACGGCCTCGTATCGCTAGCTGTCGAGATGACAGGCACCTTATCCGCACGGCTGTAATGGATCGTGCAGCCACGTCTCGATCCCTCAGTCAACACATGGGGACGTTTGCAAGACAACAACCATCTGCACGAACGGTTAGACGACGTTTGCAGCAGCATTGAATATCATCTCGGAGACCATGGCTGCAGTTTCCCTTGACGATGCATCACAGACAGGAGTGCCTGCGGTGGTGTACTCAACGACGAACCAGGGTGCACGAATGGCAAAACGTCACTTTTTCGGATGAATCAAGGTTCTGTTTTGAGCATCATGATGGTCGCATCCGTGTTTGGTGGCATCGCGGTGAACGCACATTGGAAGTGTGTATTCGTCATCGCCATACTGGCGTATCACCCGGCGGGATGGTATGGGATGCCATTGGTTACACGTCTCTGTCACCTCTTGTTCGCATTGACGGCACTTTGAACAGTGGACGTTACATTTCAGATGTGTTACGACACGTGGCTCTACCCTTCATTTGATCCCTGCGAAACCCTACATTTCAACCGGATGCCCAGGCGTATCAAAGCCGTTATTACGGCCAGAGCTGGTTGTTCTGGGTACTGATTCCTCAGGTTCTATGCACCCAATTTGCGTGAAAATGTAATCACATGTCAGTTCTATTATAATATATTTGTCCAATGAATACCCGTTTACCATCTGCATTTCGTCTTCGTGTAGCAATTTTAATGGCCAGTAGTGTATGTGATTGTTCCATTTCATATCTCTACAGCTTGTTACATCGAAGTATTTGCATCCGTCAGCTTATTTCAGTTATAACTCACTGATGTTTCGGTCGCAGAATAATACTTTTCTTTGATTAGTTAAGTGCGCATATGATATTTATTAACATTTAGAACCAGTTGCACCTCTTTGAAATCTTTCTATGATCCGATGGAATATTTGTATAGTCTGTCGAAAATCTGCTTGTATGTCGATCTACTTAGAGGTATTGCTCCCCTGCTTCTGTATCTACTGTGCGTCTTCTAGCCATGCTCTCAACTATCTCGGTATTAACACGCGGGATTAGCCGAGCGGTCTCAGGCGCTGTAGTCATGGACTGTGCGGCTGGTCCCGGAGGAGCTTCGAGCCCTCCCTCGGGCATGGGTGTGTGTGTTTGTCCTTAGGATCATTTAGGTTTCTCAGTGCATAAGCTTAGGGACTGATGACCTTAGCAGTTAAGTCCCATAAGATTTCACACACATTTGAACATTTGTTAACAGGTAAACAGCTTCGAGATTAAGAAAGTGACGATTTGTACACAACCTCTGGCACTAATTACTTTGGATAGCAGGTGGTAAATACCTGCTTCTTGTATGTGATCCAGAATCTCAACAAAGTCGCCAAAAGATCAGTTCTTTCTAACTCTGTATAGATAGTTTCGGGACTTCAGCTGCTCAACTTCAAGCCCCCTGACCGACATGACCTGGTAAAGATATCTACTCAAACTGGTAGCACTAATGTGCATTTCGTGCAACTGTTTCAGCGTCATGATAGGCCTCATCTTAATGCGGCTGTTACGCGCGTTAACATGGGGCTGGAGAGGGCGCTGATGGCAGAGGGCATGGATCATATTGCAGTGGTGCCAGTTGGGTCTATCAGTAGATCGGGCTTCACTGGGCATGGCGTGCAACTCAATAGGTATGGGAAGGGGATGCTGGCTAAGCTTATAGTGACAGTGTAGTGGGTGGTGGTGGTGGTGGGGGTGGTGGTGGAGGTGGTGGGATCACTCACGGAAAAACTCCTGTAGTAGTTGGTGTTAGAGCTCCACCTTCTTTAGACTGATAGGTATACCTGCTTAAAAGAAGTCCCTCTAACTAAGGGTTCACCTTCAGAGGACGTCATGTTTCCAAGTAGAGAAGGAATCAGCATATATCATCAAAATATAAGCCGTATTAGAGATAAAGTTAATGAACTGCATATAGATGTTGACTCTGAAATTCTTGGTATATCGGGGCACCACTTAAATAATTTGACAATTCAGAGGCTTCTCTACCAGGATACAGATTAGCTCGCTGTTTTACAAGGAGTTTCTTGCGCAGTGGTGAAGTGACTATGTACGTAAAAAACAGGGTTCCATTAGAGTTCATAGACGTGTCACGGCACTGCACTGAACAGATGTTTTAATGTTGTGCAGGGTAGTTGAATTTAGTGAAACTAAACTTGTAATTGTTGTTGGTTGTAGGTCTCCTACTGACTTCAGAGCATTTCTGCTCGGCCTAGCGAGGGTTCTCGATTCACTTTGCAGGAAGTACCAAAATTTAGTTAGATGTGGTGACTTCAATATAAAGTTTTTATATGGTGGAGCAAGAGAAAGGATGTTGGTAGATCTCCTAAATTCATATAATATGATGCAGATTGTGTTTTTTTCCAACCAGGGTGCAGGATAACAGTAGCACAGCCATAGAAAATATTTTTATTTATTCTTCATTACTAGACGGGCATTCTGTTAGTAAAAGGGTGAATGGCCTTTCAGACCATGATGCAAGAATTTTAACACTAAAAGGCTTTTGAACTCAAACAAATATCACATATAATTACAAACTCAGTACGAAAGCTAATCCAACAGCAGTAGAGAGTTTTTTAAATCTTGTCAAGGGACAAGAGTGGCAAGATGTTTATAGTGCCGATAACATAAGTGATAAATATAATGCATTCCTTATCACATTTATTATGCTCTTTGAGAGTTGCTTTTCATTAGAACGTTTTTAACAGGGTACTGGCATTAATAGGCAGTCCAGGTGGCTGACTAGTGGGATAAGGATTGTTGTTGTTGTTGTTGTGGTCTTCAGTCCAGAGACAGGCTTGATGCAGCTCTCCATGCTACTCTATCCAGTGCAAGCTTCTTCATCTACCAGTACCTACTGCAACCTACATCTTTCTGAATCTGTTTAGCGTATTCATCTCTTGGTGTCCCTCTACGATTTTTACCCTCCACGCTGCCCTCCAATACTAAATTTGAATCCCTTGATGCCTCAGGACATGTCCTACCAACCGATCTCTTCTCCTGGTCAAGTTGTGCCATAAATTTCTCTTTTCCCCGATTCTATTCAGTACCCCCTCATTAGTTATGTGATCTACCTATTTAATCTTCAGCATCCTTCTGTATCACCACATTCTGAAGGCTTATATGCTCTTTTTGTCTAAACTATTTATCGTCCATGTTTCACTTCCATACATGGCTGCATTCCACACACAAATACCTTCAGAAAAGACTTCCTGACACCTAAATCTATACTCAACGGTAACAAATTTCTCTTCTTCAGAAACGTCTTTCTTGCCATTGCCAGTTTACATTTTATATCTTCTCCACTTCGGCCATCATCAGTTATTTTGCTCCCCAAATAGCAAAACTCATTTATTACTTTAAGCGTCGCATTTCCTAATCTAATTCCCTCAGCATCACCCGACTTCATTCCATGATCCTCATTTTGCTTTTGTTGATGTTCATCTTATATCCTCCTTTCAAGACACTGTCCATTCCACTCAACTGCTCTTCCTAGTCCTTTGCTGTCTCTCACAGAATTACAATGTCATCGGCGAACCTCAAATTTTTTATTTCTTCTCCGTCGATTTTAATACCTATTCCTAATTTTTCTTTTGTTTCCTTTAGTACTTGCTCAGTATACAGATTGAATAACATCTGGGATAGGTTAGAACCCTGTCTCACTCCCTTCCCAACCACTGCTTCCCTTTCATGCCCCTCGACTCTTATAACTGCCATCTGGTTTCTGTACAAATTGTAAATAGCCTTTAGCTCCCTGTATTTTACCCCTGCCACCTTCAGAATTTGAAAGAGTATTCCAGTCAACATTGTCAAAAGCTTTCTCTAAGTCTACAAATGCTAGAAACGTAGATTTGCCTTTCCTTAATCTTCCTTCTAAGATAAGTCGTAGGGTCAGTATTGCTTCACGTGTTCCAGCATTTCTACGGAATCCAAATTGATCTTCCCCGAGGTCGGCTTCTACCAGTTTTTCCATTCGTCTGTAAAGAATTCGTGTTAGTATTTTGCAGCCGTGGCTTATTCAACTGATAGCTCGGTAATTTTCACATCTGGCAGCACCTGCTTTCTTTGGAATTGGAAAGGATATCATGTAAACAAAATTGTGAATAATATCAAAATGTTAGAAGTAGTCGCAATCGAGCTGCATTAGCCCATTGCAAACAGTATTGTAAGGTGCTTAAGAATGTTATTAGGAAGGCAAATAGAACAGCTACTTCAAAGGATAAAATTAAAACCAAATGGTCAGTTGTGAAGGAAGTGTCTGGCCAGCAGCACATGGTCGACGATATAGACAGTTCGTAGTAAAAATATTTCTGTTACTGACTGATCAGATATATTTAACTATCAATTTGTGAGTAGTGCTGGTGAATTAAATAAAAATTCAGTTTCTACATGGAATCATACAACTCTCTTGGTAAATGCCTTTCTGTGAGTGATGCCTGAAACACTCCTCTGTGATATACACAAGGGGGAGATTGAGTTAATAATTAAATCATTGAAGACTAAGGACTCCCATGGATATGATGGAGTGCCTAGCAGAATATTGAAGGACTGTGCTGCTCATGTTAGCTTTGTATTCAGCAATATTTGTAATTTTTCCTTTAGGAATGGTCAGTTTCATGAACGATTGAAGTACCCAGTAGTAAAGCCGCTTTATTAAAAAAAGGGGAGAAAAGGATAATGTAGGCAATTTTAGACTTATTTCTATGCCATCAGTGTTTGCTAAAGTTATTGATAAGGCTGTGTATTATAGGTTAATTGTTAATTTTATATCACACCATTTGCTATCAAATGGCCTTAGAAGTCATTTAACAACTGAAAATGCTATATTCTCTTTTGTTTGTGAGGTACTGGATGGGTTAAGCAAAAGGTTTCGAACGCTAGGCAAATTTTTTAACTAAGGCGTTTGATTGTGTTGATCACGAAATATTACTCCAGAAGTAGGACCATTACGGAATACGGGGAGTAACTCAGAATTGGTTCACCTCTTACTTTAGCAACAGACAGTAAAAGGTCATTATTCTCAACATTGTGAATGGTTGTGATGTGGGGTCTGAGTGGGCTAGAGTCAAGTTGGGGGTGCCCCAGGGATCAGTGCTGAGGCCACTCCTATTACTTATGATATGATCTCTAGTATTACGGGTAATTATAAAATATTTCTGTTTGCTGATGACACTAGCTTGGTAATAATTGATGTTGTGACAACATTGGCCCGGTTTCAAATAGTGCAGTTCATGTCATAAGTTCATGGCTTGCAGAAATTAAACTAACGCTAAATCGCAGCAAGACTCAGTTTTCACAGTTTCTGAGACACAATTCAACGAAACCCGACGTTTTAATTTCACAGAAGGGGCGTATGATTAGTGAAACTGAACAGTTAAAATATCTACGTGTTCAGATATATAGTAAACTTCCGTGGAAAGCCCACGTTTAGCATCTTGCTCAAAAACTTCATGCTGCCATTTTTACTATTCGAGCGGTATCTCAATTGAGTGATCGTTCGACATGAAAGTAGTCTACTTTGCTTATTTACATTCTCTTATGTCATATGGTATTATATTTTCGGGTAACTCTTCGCATTCTAGAAGGATAGTTCAGAATTTGGGCAATAAGTGGTGTAAGTTCACAAACCTCTTGTCAACCCCTGTTCACGAGTCTGAGTATTTTGACGTTGGCATCTCAATAAGGGCTATTACAAATGATTGAAGGGATTTCATAAATTCACTGTAGCTCCATTCATTGACATATGGTCACGACACACTACAGATACGTAGAAACACTCATAAAGTTTTGTTCGGCTGAAGCCGCACTTCAGGTTTCTGCCGCCAGAGCGCTCGAGGGCGTAGTGAGACAAAATGGCGACAGGAGTCGAGTATGCGTATGTGGTGCTTGAAATGCATCCACATCAGTCAGTCATAACAGTGCAACGACACTTCAGGAGGAATTTCAACAAAGATCCACCAACTGCTAACTCCATTCGGCGATGATACGCGCAGTTTAAAGCATCAACGATGCTTTCGAACTCATTGATGGGGACATGCTGCGCCGAGTGTGGGAGGAGCTTGATTATTGGCTTGATGTCTGCCGAATCACTAAAGGGGCACATATCGAACATTTTTGAATGGCTAAAAAAACTTTTTGAGATTTTGTATGTGTGTGCAAAGCATTGTGAAAATATCTCAAATAATAAAGTTATTGTAGAGCTGTGAAATCGCTTCAATAATTTGTAATAACCCTGTATATATATATATATATATTGCTTACTGTCATTTCTTGTTAAGAATAGTAGCTTATTCCCAAGAATAAGCAGCTTTCACTCAATACCTGGCAGAAATCAAACCTGCATTTGGATCGGACTTCCTTAACTCTTGGTAAGAAAGGTGTGCAGTATACTGCTGCATCCATTTTCAATAAACTACCGCTGGAATTGAAATATCTTATGAGTAAGCGAAGCGCTTTCAAATCGAAACTAAAGAGTTTCCTAATGGGTCACTCCTATTATGTCGCAGAGTTCCTTGAAAAAAAAAAGTTCAAATGTGTCTGAAATCTTATGGGACTTAACTGCTAAGGTCATCAGTCCCTAAGCTTACACACTACTTAATCTTAATTACCCTAAGGACAAACACACACACCCATGCCCGAGGGAGGACTCGAACATCCGTGGGACCAGCCGGACAGTCCGTCCTTGAAAAATTAACCTCATTCTTGTTGTATTGTTGATTGCGTTTATTTATGGACTGAGTTTTTTCGGGTTCACAAATGTTTTATTTTTATCTGTTATTACTTTTATGTTGTAATTTCATCCACTGACGTGTTCCATGACCTTGGAGATTTAATCCTCAGTATGGTCCTACGGACCTTGGCGTATAAATAAATATTCCCACCTCTGACCCCTATATTGACTGGACCAGAGGTGTGAATCTTCTTACACGTCGGGCAGGGAACCTGAAGACGTCGTAATATATCGCCGAAACTGGTTGCTCAATAAAATACCGAAATTTAGATGGCTGGAAAGCGTTTCGATTTGACATTCTTCTACACGTGAGGCAATACTGACCTTACGACTTATCTTAGAAGAAAGATTAAGAAAAGGCAAACTTACGTTTCTAGCATTTGTAGACTTAGAGAAAGCTTTTGACAATGTTAACTGGAATACTCTCTTTCAAATTCTGAAGGTGGCAGGGGTAAAATACAGGGAGCGAAAGGCTATTTACAGTTTGCACAGAAACCAGATGGCAGTTATAAGAGTCGAGGGGCATGAAAGGGAAGCAGTGGTTGGGAAAGGAGTAAGACAGGGTTGTAGCCTCTCCCCAATGTTATTCAATCTGTATATTGAGCAAGCAGTAAAGGAAACAAAAGAAAAATTCGGAGTAGGTATTAAAATTCATGGAGAAGAAGTAAAAACTTTGAGGTTCGCCGATGACATTGTGATTCTGTCAGAGACAGCAAAGGACTTGGAAGATCAGTTGAACGGAATGGACAGTGTCTTGAAAGGAGGATATAAGATGAACATCAACAAAAGCAAAACGAGGATAATGGAATGTAGTCAAATTAAGTCGGATGATGCTGAGGGAATTAGATTAGGAAATGAGACACTTAAAGTAGTAAAGGAGTTTTGCTGTTTAGGGAGTAAAATAACCGATGATGGCCGAAGTAGAGAGGATATAAAATGTAGACTGGCAATGGCAAGGAAAGCGTTTCTCAAGAAGAGGAATTTGTTAACATCGAGTATAGATTTAAGTGTCAGGAAGTCGTTTCCGAAAGTATTTGTATGGAGTGTAGCCATGTATGGAAATGAAACATGGACGATAACTAGTTTGGACAAGAAGAGAATAGAAGCTTTCGAAATGTGGTGCTACAGAAGAATGCTGAAGATAAGGTGGGTAGATCACGTAACTAATGAGGAGGTATTGAACAGGATTGGGGAGAAGAGAAGTTTGTGGCACAACTTGACTAGAAGAAGGGATCGGTTGGTAGGACATGTTTTGAGGCATCAAGGGATCACAAATTTAGCATTGGAGGGCAGTGTGGAGGGTAAAAATCGTAGAGGGAGACCAAGAGATGAATACACTAAGCAGATTCAGAAGGATGTAGGCTGCAGTAGATACTGGGAGATGAAGAAGCTTGCACAGGAGAGAGTAGGATGGAGAGCTGCATCAAACCAGTCTCAGGACTGAAGACCACAATAACAACAACAACATTCTTCTACACTTGCTAGCGGTCATTCCTCGCGTATTTACCGCGCTCGCCAGTCCGCTACACTGCTCTGCAGCAGCACAGGCAGCAGCGCGCTGGAGCGGCGCGGCCATGGATCACGTCTGTGGTGCGGTCGGCCTCCGAACGGCCATTAGTGCGGCCCGGCCGCTGCTAAGAACCGCCGTATTGCCCTCCGCCGCGGTCAGCCCGGCTGCGGTGGGGGCGGCAACCGGCCAGCGCGACGTGCCGCGACTCTGCAACTGCCGCCGCTCCCGCCCCCGACACCGCCGCCGCCCCCGCCTGGGGGCCGACAATTACACCCGCGCCGAATTACACGCCACGCGAGCCGCCGACGGAATACAGAGACGTCCTCCCCATTCCCTGCGCTTACCGCCAATACTGGGCCGCCTTCCGACACCTGCTTTGTAAGACATCGCCGCAGTGTGTCATGTATCCGCCATTCGCCTACAGGGATCGACAACGCCTCAGACACTGAATCGTGCATATGTACAAGGCGATGCCTCCCCGTACAACAAGGACGACAGACGGCTGCCAGTGGCCTGTTCCCCCCGCCGAGTTATGTGTGCGGAACTGGATCGGCACAAATGCCTCCGCGGTGCAAGCAAGACGTTGGTAGTTTCCTCCACCGGAGTTCTGGCGCCATTCATACGCCGGTCTGAGCAGCCCATCAGTCAGAGCTCGTTCGGGAACTATGACTTTCAAGCGGTATCCCGAGACATAAACGTCGGCCAACTGAGCCGAACGCTCAACCTCCGTTGTTATGGATTGTTGGCGGTGTAGTCTTGACTTCCCATTACATTTATTAGCTGCGTGTTCCAGGCGTATGCCTGTTACTGTTTGAGAAGTTGTATTTGTGGTGTCACCGCCAGACAGAACACTTGCTAGGTGATAGCCTTTAAATCGGCCGCCGTCCGTTAGTATACGTCGGACCCGCGTGTCACCACTATCATTGATTGCACATCGAGCGCCGCCACACGGCAGGCCTAGTCTAGAGAGAATTCCTAGCACTCGCCCAGTTGTACAGCCGACTTTGCTAGCGATGGTTCACTGCCTGCATACGCTCTCATTTGCAGAGACGATAGATTAGCCTTCAGCTACGCCATTTGCTACGACCTAGCAAGGCGCCATATTCTTCAAGAATGTATTCTGAACTGATAATACTGTAAATCATGTACCGTCAAGAGCGACGCTCATCATTAATGGATTAAAGTTAAGTATCAAACTAATTACGTCCGCTTTCTGAATTCTAATTCCTTGTCATGTTCCAGCCCTCACGTCAGTATAGTTCTTCCCTCCTCACGTCAGCCTGCGTCAGTTAAAACGCGTGCATTTCGGCCTCCACTAGTAACAGGGTGTTGGCTCTTCTGCCAACACAACAGTATTATTTTTTTGTTGAGAGCCGGCCAGGGTGGCCGAGCGGTTCTAGGCGCTACAGTCAGGAACCGCGCGACCGCTACGGTCGCGGGTTCGAATCCTGCCTCGAACATGGATGTGTGTTATGTCCTTAGGTTAGGTAGGTTCAAGTATTTCTACGGTCTAGGGGACTGATGACCTCAGAAGTTAAGTCCCATAGTGCTCAGAGCCATCTGAACCTTTTTTTAAAAAAAAAAAAAACAGTTTGCTCGTGTTATTAAATGTCTCTACTGTGGTCGTTATAAGCCCTTGTTCTTGTTTACCCGTGTCTCATGTTTCCTATCAAGCATGTCCCTGTGGATAGCGCAGTGGTCGGTGTGACGCCGGTCTCCATCTCACCCTATTACAGTGCTTGTTTTCAGGGCCGCATCGAGGTGATTGCGGACTTTCAAAAATAAAATGAGGTGATGTGCGGCCCTCAACTACGTACCCTCTGACTCAGAGTTGAAATATTAAACGTTTTGGCTGGTTTCGTTGTCCAGGGGCTGGGATACGTAGTTACCGCGTTACAAACCAAATACTGCTGAGTCTGCAGCATACAATATGAACAGACTGAAACGTCCCCTTAGAAAAAATTATGAATGACTATGCTGATAAACCTCTTACATTATTTGATTTTCAAACAGCTGAGCAGAACTGAACGTAGTCAGACATTTCGCTTTTTACCTATTCTGATCAACACTACACTGACACACAGTATTTTTAGCGCAACGCAATCTGACTTTCAATAATCCCTACAAAAGAATGGCCCTGACTAACATTAACCTATACCTTCTACAAATCACTTACCTCACAAAAATCTTCGTTACTCAAACTACTGCAATACAGCTAAATTGCCAGCTAAATAAAATATTCAAACTACTGAAGGCACTAACTACTGATAGGCATAGTTAGCAAATGAAAGATTTTGATAGAGAACCGAATTTCTCTCCCCACATCCACCACTGCTGGCGGCTCACCTCCAACTGCGCAACGCTACGCGCTGTTCACATCCAACTGCCCAACACTACAATGGAGAATATTTCAACAATGTCAACCAGCCACAGACTGCACACAGCTCAGTCAGTGATTTTCATACAGAGCGGTACGTGGCGTTACGAATATAAAAATCTAAAGTGCCTACTTACAAGACTCATGAATCAAATGGTCAAAGCTTCCTATCGCTCGGCAAATTCGAATTTTTAACGAAAGATAGTAATTTATAAATGAAAGATTGCAATTAAATAAAATCTGCAGGTACTATCTTAACGACTTTAAATGATGAGTACGATAGCAGAAGTACCTTTTAGAATGCCGTTTATTACTGCAAAAAACTATTGGTGTCTATGGTCCAACAATTAAATAAAATATAAGTTGAATAACAGGGAAACAATAGATTCCTACTTCACATAATTAGTTATTAACAACAACATAGCTCGCGAGAACAAGTTCTAAACGCATATTACGTCTTCACTGCGGTACGAAATGTACTACGAAATGTACCTATCTCCCGCGACCGTGCATCCGTCGCACCGTACTGTACAGGACTCTCCGTGTCCTGTGGGACTGTCCCTCGCCCCGCACTGTTCAGAACTGCCCTCTCCCCCACTTCCATGTGGTCTCTCCACGCGTCCTTTTTGGAAACGATTCCTGTGATTGGCTAGAGAGGTCCCGCCCTGCTTCCAAGCACACTCACAAACATAATGAAACACATTCGAAATACTGGATTTACATTTAAATAACTTGAAATTAAATAAATATTCCTATGGTTGGACCATAAACACACTAAAACACAAACACTATTAAATTCATAAAGAAATTAAATAAACATAAATCAAAGAAATAGAACAGAAGTAAACCAGTAGCATAACGTCACCGTGTTTTCTAAAACACAGTAAATAATTTACCAATTTCTTCATGAATAGTGTTTATCGGATACAAACAAAGACATAGATGACTAAATACACTCATGGAAATGGAAAAAAGAACACATTGACACCGGTGTGTCAGACCCACCATACTTGCTCCGGACACTGCGAGAGGGCCGTACAAGCAATGATCACACGCACGGCACAGCGGACACACCAGGAACCGCGGTGTTGGCCGTCGAATGGCGCTAGCTGCGCAGCATTTGTGCACCGCCGCCGTCAGTGTCAGCCACTTTGCCGTGGCATACGGAGCTCCATCGCAGTCTTTAACACTGGTAGCATGCCGCGACAGCGTGGACGTGAACCGTATGTGCAGTTGACGGACTTTGAGCGAGGGCGTATAGTGGGCATGCGGGAGGCCGGGTGGACGTACCGCCGAATTGCTCAACACGTGGGGCGTGAGGTCTCCACAGTACATCGATGTTGTCGCCAGTGGTCGGCGGAAGGTGCACGTGCCCGTCGACCTGGGACCGGACCGCAGCGACGCACGGATGCACGCCAAGACCGTAGGATCCTACGCAGTGCCGTAGGGGACCGCACCGCCACTTCCCAGCAAATTAGGGACACTGTTGCTCCTGGGGTATCGGCGAGGACCATTCGTAACCGTCTCCATGAAGCTGGGCTACGGTCCCACACACCGTTAGGCCGTCTTCCGCTCACGCCCCAACATCGTGCAGCCCGCCTCCAGTGGTGTCGCGACAGGTGTGAATGGAGGGACGAATGGAGACGTGTCGTCTTCAGCGATGAGAGTCGCTTCTGCCTTGGTGCCAATGATGGTCGTATGCGTGTTTGGCGCCGTGCGGGTGAGCGCCACAATCAGGACTGCATACGACCGAGGCACACAGGGCCAACACCCGGCATCATGGTGTGGGGAGCGATCTCCTACACTGGCCGTACACCACTGGTGATCGTCGAGGGGACACTGAATAGTGCACGGTTCATCCAAACCGTCATCGAACCCATCGTTCTACCATTCCTAGACCGGCAAGGGAACTTGCTGTTCCAACAGGACAATGCACGTCCGCATGTATCCCGTGCCACCCAACGTGCTCTAGAAGGTGTAAGTCAACTACCCTGGCCAGCAAGATCTCCGGATCTGTCCCCCATTGAGCATGTTTGGGACTGGATGAAGCGTCGTCTCACGCGGTCTGCACGTCCAGCACGAACGCTGGTCCAACTGAGGCGCCAGGTGGAAATGGCATGGCAAGCCGTTCCACAGGACTACATCCAGCATCTCTACGATCGTCTCCATGGGAGAATAGCAGCCTGCATTGCTGCGAAAGGTGGATATACACTGTACTAGTGCCGACATTGTGCATGCTCTGTTGCCTGTGTCTATGTGGCTGTGGTTCTGTCAGTGTGATCATGTGATGTATCTGACCCCAGGAATGTGTCAATAAAGTTTCCCCTTCCTGGGACAATGAATTCACGGTGTTCTTATTTCAGTTTCCAGGAGTGTATATTTATAAGCATGCTGCTATCGTTTTTTCGCGTAACTGTGGAATACTTATGGCCCGACGTGTTCGATAGTAATCGGCCACTTTGACCTCCAATAACTCATGTACTATTCAAGTTAAATGCCGATAATTTATACCAATTTAGGGTTACACTAATAGCTTTCTAAAACCACGTCGATCGACAAAATAGGATGAACCGGTTAGATTTTGGAAATTCGTTGCCTGGGTATTACTTGTATAATTTATCGTCAGATACTAAACTTTAAACAAATAAAGATAAGGAAAATCTGAATACACCATCAGAATCGTTGTGCAAATAATGATAATGTGCATGTTTCTTTTTGATGTATCACGATTCATCGGGCTTCTATTAATTTCTATACGAACTGTGAAAGCTCTACCATTAAAGTTTCATAAAGTCCGCCTTTTTTGGCACTCCCGGCATCTCTCCTTCATCGGCACTGCCTGACTATGGAAATCCCAGCCAAACGTCGGCTGCACCACGTGATGGGGCTAAAGTTCGAATCATATGGTTGCTGCCAGACCCCGGCTTGCCGAGCAGCCCGTGCGGCCACGCCAATTCCGAACTTAAGAGTGTTTTCAGGGCGCCACAATTCGCCCGTTACCACACATGATCCTGCACCCCTGGCAAAACTGGCAAAGATGTGATTACCACCAAGTAACTCCTATCTTTCTGTAGTTGTGGCTCTGCAGATTTGGCAAATTTTGTAACTATGTTCAAAAATGGTTCAAATGGCTTTGAGCACTATGGGATTCATCTTCTGAGGTCATCAGTCCCCTAGAACTTAGAACTACTTAAACCTAACTAACCTAAGGACATCACACACATCCATGCCCGAGGCAGGATTCGAACCTGCGACAGTAGCGGTCGCGCGGTTCCAGACTGTAGCGCCTAGAGCCGCTCGGCCACTCCGGCCGGCTGTAAATATGTGAGTATGTTGATAGGCTTGGATTTCTCGACCTGTAAAAAATGTTTGACAGCATAAGATGCTGCTAGATGTTCTAAATGTTGAGAAAGAATAGAAGTAACATGTGGGGGAACATAAATAATAGCCGGCCGCGGTGGTCTAGCGCTTCTAGACGCTCAGTCTGGAACCGAGCGACTGCTACGGTCGCAGGTTCGAATCCTGCCTCGGGCATGGATGTGTGTGATGTCCTTAGGTTAGTTAGGTTTAACTAGTTCTAAGTTCTAGGGGACTAATGACCTCAGAAGTTGAGTCCCATAGTGCTGAGAGCCATTTGAACCATTTGATAAATAATACACAACATGTTCAAGATAGAAGAA
This sequence comes from Schistocerca cancellata, assembly GCF_023864275.1. Classification (NCBI taxonomy): domain Eukaryota; kingdom Metazoa; phylum Arthropoda; class Insecta; order Orthoptera; family Acrididae; genus Schistocerca; species Schistocerca cancellata. The sequence continues at coordinate 68,676,720 of NC_064631.1, forward strand.
GGAGCACTAACAATGGAAAACCAACAATGATGTGCTTGGATGAAAAATTGTTGTGGACATGGATGTACTCTCTTACCCCAACTTCCTACTCTGTACACCGGAGAAGCAATAACAGAAAAGAAAGAAAGGTTTAGGAGTGAGATTAAAATTCAGGTTGAATGGATATCCATGATAACAGTCACTGACCACGTTACTATCCTCAGTGTAACTGAAGAGAAGCTTCAGGGCCTGTTGAATGGAATGAGCCATCCAAAGACTATATAATATGGATTGAGCGTAAACTGAGGAAAGGGAGGTAATGAGGAGTAGCAGATACGTGAGTAATCGATAAACTTAACATCAACATTTGGTCCACGAAGTATACAAATTTAAGGAGTGCTGCTACAATGGAAACAAATCAGTGCATGGCGGACGAAGCAAGGATGACGTAAAATGGAAGTAATCACAGGTAAAGACATTTCTCGGCAAGAGAGTCTGTCACTATCAAACATCGGTCTTAACCTGAGCAAGAAATTTTGGATAATGTTTGAAGCACAGAATCGTATGGCAGTGAATCAGGGAACGTGGGAAAACAGAAACGTGGGAAGAACAGGAAAAGAAGCCTCAGACGTGGTCCGCAGGATCGGTGGAGAAAGACAAAATGGTTCAAATGGCTCGGAGCACTATGGGACTTAACTTCTGAAGTCATCAGTCCCCAAGAGCTTAGAGGGGACTGATGACCACAGCAGTTTAGACCCATAGTGCTCAGAGCCATTTGAACCATTCTTTTGAATATACAGTTTGTTAAGTATTCTATTTTTTATTTCATTTATACCCTGTCTACATACTTACAAACTAATCAGCGTAGATGGACTCTGTCACAGTAGTTTTTGTTATTTCAAATACGTCTCTCTCTTCCCCTCCATCCATGAATACACACTCCGTCCTCCACACAATACACCAACGATTTCATATTACGTTTACTCGCCGCGCGGGATTAGCCGAGCGGTCTAGGGCGCTGCAGTCATGAACTGTGAGGCTGGTCCCGGCGGAGGTTCGAGACCTCCATCGGGCATGGGTGTTTATGTTTGTCCGTAGGCTAATTTAGATTAATTAGTGTGTAAGATAAGGGACTGATGACCTTAGCAGCTAAGTCCAATAAGATTTCACACACATTTATGTTTACTCGTTGTTAATATTTCTTCTATTCTCTCTCACTCTCTCTCTCTCTCTGACACTATTGTCGCAAGTGCCCTTCTATTACACTCCCCCAAAACTTTGTACACAAATCTAGCGGTTTCCAATGACGCTATATTTTCTCTTTTAATTGCTGCTCTCTTTACTCTCTATCTCACCACCTATGAAACCGTATTCTTTGATCTCCCCTTCCCTATATCCCATTCTTCGTTCTGAGAACAGTCCTTCCTTATCTCTCGGTCCTAAGATAAAACGAACTGTGGCACACATCTAAGTAAGCAATACTCTGAAAGCATTTCACGCTTATATTTTGCACTACTGCACTTCTATCCATGCCCAGATCCCGCCCTCCTTCCTGTTACGCGTCCCTTGACATCTGCATCTACATCTAAATGAATACTCTGCAATTCATAATTATGTGCTTGGCAGGGGGTTCTGTGGTTTGGTGGATTAAACTTGTATCGATGTGTAATACGTGTAGGTTCACATCTCACGCCAGGCGTAGATTTTTAACACACACAAGTAGCTCTCCTTCACCCCTAGTAACGCCAAGTGCAGAACCCCAGTAAGCTCCGTAGTTCAATATCCGCAGTAAAGATAACATCCCTTCGCTGCCGACTGGGCATTCGTTTGAGCTGTGACAGATGGAGAAACCCCGTAAGGCAGAGACTCTGTCACCGGCAAGCCGTCGTAAACTAGAAAACGTATTTCATTTAATGAACCAATGGCCATGTAAGTTCACAAGGCTATTACTTTATTTGAAACTGAGACGTTGAAAATTGTGGTGCTGGACTGGGATTAGAATTCGATGATTGCAAACTCTTCTAGGCGTCCGCGAAAGGCACCTATCTGGTTTAGAATCCTGATCAGCACAAAGTATTCATTACTTCATTTCAAGCCCTAGCATGTGCACTCCGAACAACTGGTGAAAAATAGTTGCATTTTCAACGTCTCTTCGTGCGTTGTCAGCTGTAACGTGTTCGTTTCAACTCACAGCCATATGATGAGCTTTTTATCACAACATTACAAGATCAAACGTTTCCTTACATCTTTTCAAGTTCAAACATTCCTCTCCATCCTACTGGTGAAAACGGATTTGGGTTTGACGTTGTGTTCGTTGTGATCACCAACGACGAGATGTTGTGGATTCAACTTCTAGCCAGTACAGTATTTTCCATCACATCATTGAAAGTACAAACATGCCATTCCTAGCTATTATTTGAAAAGAATTTGATAGTTAAAGTTTCTTCAAGACCACGTGTGCGGGGTTTGTATTCCATTCAGCACAGAACTTTTCGTCGCCTGGTGTCTAGCTAAACATGCGCCCATCTCGCTACTGGTGAACCAACAATAGCTATTTACCGTCTGTTCCTGGCTAGAAAAAGACGGTGCTAGATGCTGGGTTCGAATCCCAGTCAGGCAAAAACAATTCTATCGTCAATTAAGGTTCCAGCATTTCGCTATTGGTGAAAACATTTGATACTTAACTTCTGATTTTATGTACAGTGGTGCTCAAAAGTACCCGAACGACCTGAATTGCATTTCACCTGAATCTCATGCGACCTACATAACGCAGCTGGTACAGTCGTTTGACTATAGAAAATGGTTCCAACAAATCACCACTAGAAAACTCTGCTCTGTATCGCAATAACTCAAGATGTAAAGTAATACCACGATACTACAAATATCAGAGGACACCTCATCACAGATAAGACTGTCCTTCAGGTTTGTAAGCTCACATTTAGTGCCATAAGTGACATACCTGATAGGTTATCGCTCTCATTATTACGGCAGATAGGTAATGCACGTAGTAAGTTCGTCGTATTCATGATTTCCTCTTCAATGTAACATACCATAATTCTTATTTAACACAAAATGTCATTAAAAATTTACGTTATTCACAAGCAGCTAGTTGAGAATATGCATGAACTTCAAATGACATGACGAACCGCCTCGTTCTGTATATAGATTCAAACCCAGGTCATGCAGGCTAGGCCGCGGTGGCTGTGCTGTTCTAGGCACTTCAATCCGGAACCGCGTGACTGCTACAGTCGCAGGTTCGAATCCTGCCTCGGGCATGGATGTGTGTGATGTCCTTAGGTTAGTTAGGTTTAAGTAGTTCTAGGTTCTAGGGGACTGATGACCTTAGAAGTTAAGTCCCATAGTGCTCAGAGCCATTTGAACCAATCATGCAGGCTAAGATTTCGTGGCTGACAGAAATTAAGTCATTCCTGACTAGGCATAAAAAAATGGCTCTGAGCTCGTATACGCGTGTGTGCCGGCCGCGGTGGCCGTGCTGTTCTAGGCACTTCAGTCCGGAACCGCGTGACTGCTACAGTCGCAGGTTCGAATCCTGCCTCGGGCATGGATGTGTGTGATGTCCTTAGGTTAGTTAGGTTTAAGTAGTTCAAGGTTCTAGGGGACTGATGACCTTAGAAGTTAAGTCCCATAGTGCTCAGAGCCATTTGAACCAATCATGCAGGCTAAGATTTCGTGGCTGACAGAAATTAAGTCATTCCTGACTAGGCATAAAAAAATAGCTCTAAGCACTATGGGAATTAACTTCTGAGGTCATCAGTCCCCTAGAACTTAGAACTACTTAAACCTAACTAACCTAAGGACATCCCACACGTACATGCCCGAGGCAGGATTCGAACCTGCGACCGTAGCGGTCGCGCGGTTCCAGACTGTAGTGCCTAGAACCGCTCGGCCACCCCAGCCGGCACACACGCGTATACGAGGGTAATCCAAAAGGTAAGGTCTCCTAAGGGACACGCAAGTGCCAACGCAGGCACAAACGAGAGATCCTTAATTTTAATGGCAAGTGGAAACCACAATGTTGGTTGCATGGTGGCAAGGTGATAAAGAGCAAGACTATGGATACGGAGGTCTCAGGTTCAATCCCTCACCAGTCCCACGGTTTTTATGTACCGTTTTACACACATTTCCCCTGGGGCAGTGTTTGTTGATGTTGATAAGACGTGGCGTGTTCTATTACATTCGCTACTACATTTTTTTAAAACGCAATTCTGCTGTCTGCAGTGTGGTCTGAAAGCCACGTAGAACTGTAGGTTCCTCTATTAACTGGCTAGGTAAGTCAACTCAAAGTCGGATACCACCTCCAACAAGTCCGTGCCTATTAAAGCACTGTGGTGTTCAAACCACTCTTGCGACTGATGACTGCTTTACTTTCTATGGGTTCCAAAACTAATGATCTTCGGGTTATTAGCATTTTGGTGTTTTCATGCTGTAGCTTTGATACCAGTAAACGTAAGTAACCGGGCGAGCACTGTCACCGTTCGAGTTGTCAAGGTGGTAGACGACGATGCTGTCGACCCCAGTTACAATTTTGGTCATGGCTACGTTTCAGTCAAATACCTCTATGGGCCTTTCTGCGTATTTCAAGATATACTTTTATATACTTGGTACGCTTCCAAATTGATATCTGATAGAGCTGTATTTAGCAACATGAATCAGATATGTTTTCCGTGCAATATATCGGACGACACGTCAGTACAGCGAGATTTCGTTTATGTGATGCGCTAGGTGCAAGAAATATTTGTGTTTTGCTTGCCTCTTTGATAGGTTTCACCCCACCGAATGCGAGCAAGCTCACGAATAGACTGTCAATAACTGGAATTACGCAATAACACACTTAAAAGTTGTATTTTTGCATTATGTATCCCGATGAAAATAACTGTAAACAGGTTATATGCATACTTGCTTATTATCGCGCTTCTCGATGCTTTCCTCAAAACGTTAAAATAAAAATAGAGAGAGAGAGAAAACGGAAATGTATTTCAAATATCAGCTCAGTGACGCCATGTTCGTCTCGAGATGTAAAGCAAGGATAGTTGATAGGTAATATCTCGTTGTACTAGCGATATGTATGCCTATAGGGTTCTTTGTTTTCTCTCTGCAAACAACTAGAATAGAATTCAGTAACGAAGTGGTAAGAACACCTACTCAGTGCGCCAATTAAACACTCAGCCATTCTTGGTTATTTTGTTAATCGTCTGTAATGCAGTAAACATCCTTGATTATTGATTTGTAATTACTACCATTGTTATTGTTATTCGCCACTCCACAACAGCGTTCCTATCACTCATTGCCGCCGATGCACGTAACGAATGGATCAGGATGAATGGAATGTGGTATGTTTCGTCACTGAGAACATATACATTTATCTCGGCGTCTTGTGTCAGGGTAATATGAAAATCTCAATAATAAAAGACGACAATAACACGCAACTATTTCTGTCCACTTAACACCATGACGACAGACAAATTGGCGTCTCACTGTATTTTGATTATAATTCGTTAGCCTTTCTGCGACCTCATTTTAATACCTCGTGGAAGCAGGCATAATATTTTGCTTTTTGAACACCGAACAATAACACATAAAGATAGTAGATGGAAGGATACAAAGAAAAAATCAGACTCGTGGGTGTGAATCCATTTCATCATAAGAAGACTAAACAAGAGGGAAACATTACGAAAGCAATGACTACGCTGGTTAGTATACATTATTTGTATAGATCTGGAGTTGAAAAATCGCAGATCTGCACAGTGCCCCACATCTACACTTTAGTGTCTGTCTTAATGGGCATAATTTTTAGTTTCTTCTCTTCTGGATTATCAAATGAATTGATTATTACGTGGTACACAATAATTAGGTAACTGTGTTTCTTACAGCTTCCATTCGCACCAACATTTTTCTACATTCTCGCGCAATTCATGAAATTCTACTTGTATGATCACAAGACTGCACATAGATGCAATCGATTTCGAGGAGCAAAGTGTCTGTTATCTTACTTTTCGTGACACGTTGGCAAAGTTGATTTCGAAAGACTTTTTATTGTACTGAAATAGTCTTTTGTAACAAAGTAACAAGATAAGTGTTTTATTCGTATATATTTTGTGGGAAACTGTAATCGTGATGGAAGATTACACACCTGAATGATTGACACAGCTGGTAGGAGAAAACGCTGCATATTAACCAAACCCCGCGCCTCCTCACCGTATCCTATGACACGAGCACAGGATTCTCCTCCCATAACGCTACAGAGCTGTTCCTAGCACAGCTGAGAATTGGCACCTGCCTCGAGCATGGATGTGTTTGATGTCCTTAGGTCAGTTAGGTTTAAGTAGTTCTAAGTTCTAGGGGACTGATGACCTCAGCAGTTAAGTCCCATTGTGCTCAGAGCCATTTGAACCATCTGAGAATTGGCAACATCGTCACAAATATTTGGCAACACTATGACAGTGCAATCACTTCCGCGTATGGTACTGAACTGACTCGCTAAATTCACTTGATATTCCCTTTCCATTTGCATGACTCGTGGTATATAATCCTCACGTAAACTAAGACACTGAGACAGAAATTTCAATTTTTTTGCTAAAGAAATGCTATTCTTCACATAAGTGACAACTTTTAATATCTTTCATGATGCGTTATGAGGCTGAGCGACCAATACCATGACGAGAGTGGCGTGCTGGCAGCAGTGTGTCCGTAGACCCGTTGTATCGCCCGTGTCTCGTGTTCCAACGGTTAAGAAAATCGTCAGTTATAACCGTGGTAGGGGCAGCACGTGCGAGCTTTTTTTTGTGTATTATTTCATGGAGCTGCGAATTCCCAGAAAAAATTCTGTAACAAAATCAGAAGAAAACCTTTAAACATCAAATCCTCTTGGCAGCTCGACTCAGTAAGTTGTGTTAATGGTCGTAGATCTCGGCTTTCTGACTGCCAAGCTGCTATACAATACAAGCGTCTCTGAAGAAATTCGAATCGACCGTCAACAATACGAAATTCAATAATGTTCTTCACTTAAGACTCCCATGTCAGAGTTTAAGTATGAAGGAAATAAATTGGTTAGCAAATCGCAAGAAAATACTTTCAGCTCAAAGTGCAATGGTGAAAAACTTACAATGCTGCACAACAACGCCTCTTTCCGCTGCTGACAAGCAAATATTGGGTTTCTAGGAATACGTAACTTTATTTTTGAAATGCCACATTTGCATACCTGTTGAGTATGACACAGCATACCATTTAAACACAGACCCAATCGAAATCTAAGTGAGTAGTATTTTACAAATTCGTGCAGATAGAGGCACGCTTGTGTACAGATACTCAGTTTTGTTAAAACAGACTTACTTTCGTCGTAAGGTTATCGTGGGTAGTTTTATGTCATTTCTTACAATACAGTGCACAGTTTTCGTAAGTTTTCTTTTAGTGTTGTTAAAACAATACTAAACATGAGAGAGAAATTAATCATCAACGATATATGCGAATTCTCTGATGTTATCTATAACAGTCGGACAATGCACATGCAGTTTATTGATTACATACATGTATAAAACTTGTTCTGAGTTAAAGCTGTCAAACAAGGTTTGAAGAAGAATAAAATGCCACTACCAGACGACAGCTAATGTAGAAAATACTTTTCTGACTATTTTGGCTCGATGCACTCTGCCCATACATAAAACAAAAGCTTCGAGACGCATCTGCTGCCTGGCCATCTATTAAATCTGAAAAGAAGAAAATGACGAAGAAGTTAGCCTTTTTTTTCACATGCGACTATTTTGGGTTGAGAAGTCAAGAGAATTATGTTCAAAGTTCCATTAAATTGTTAACTTCAGCAGACAGAAGAATTGCATTTTAAAGAAATGTAATAGCGAATGTAATAGAACACGCGACGTCTTATCAACAGTGCACGACGCTTACCTTTACACTACTAGCTGTGACGTAGCTACAGCACGTCTGGAAGTGAACAACAGGTCCTCCAGAACTTCGGCATTCCACAGTGCTCTGAGATAATGCATATGGCTGGATATAGACTTCTGAGGGACAGACAGTTGCAGCAGTTCTTTTGCACTGCACGATGGTTTCAACAAACAAATAGCGCAATAGAGTAGCTCAAATGGAAAGGAACACTTCCTATTTAAATTTCTGCATCGTACACTGTTGGAACTTCTGTGTAGGTGGCAGTTACGTTATTGTATTTCGGTGATTACAAAATAGAGTCGAATGTATGCACTGGGTAGCCAAGGTAGCTAGTTCATGGTTTTCGGTCAACCAAGTAAATGAATATACTGAACATCCTGCAAACCACTACAGGGAGCATGTGTCAGAATTCTCATCTTATGTGCCGTAACGGTTTTATAATAGAGAAGTGAGTCATAGAGAACAGGGTTTGGTGGTCTGTTGGACTGATGATATTTTCATATGATGTAGGTCTCGGTTCGATTCCACATTCTGCCGATGTTTTTTTGATAGGGAGAGGCAGATTCTATTCTCTTCTGGCTACGCCAAGTGAAGAAGGTATAATGGCATTGTGGTCTGAAAATCACATTAAACATGATATTACTTCTCTATCAAGTAGACATTAGATGGAACCACAATAAAGTAAGGAGTGGCGACATGCAGAAACTCTATCACCAGTAACATTTCTTATACTAGTTATTTATTTCTAGTGACGAAACAAACCCTGTGTATGGTCACAGAACACTTATTCCGTCTTTTATTTGAGCTTCTGTATGTCGACAAAATTGGTTCAGAACTGGGAATGCAACTCAGACCGGCCTTAACGCGGAATTTGATCCGTTCGTGACAATACAGCTCTACTACAACTTGTTGTTTGTTGAAAACTGCAGATTCCTCAACATCTCCACATATTGCGCATGAATTGGTTGGAATCCTGGCCCAGACCGAAACGTTTCACTATGTATTATCAAGCTCTAGCATGATAACACCTATCTGCTGGTGGATAATAATTTTTATTTTTAATGCATTTTCATTCGTTGTCAACACTAACGATATCTGACGTTTTTGACTCCCAGTGAGACACAGAACTATTTGCGAGATCACTGTAAGTTCAAGGATGTTATTCCGAGCTGATGGTGGAGAAAAATTCGGTAAGTGTCGTCTCTTTGTGTGTAGTCAACGACGATATGTATGGGGTTCGATTCTCAGTCAGCACTGAACACTTCGTCATATTATTTCTAGTTCAAACATGCTCACATGTCGCTGCTGGTGTAACAAACCCATACTTAACGTTCCTTTTCTCTAGAATATAACAGCGATACGTGACGGGTTGGAGTCCTGGGAAGGAAAAATTAATGTTTCGTCTCGTCAAAATGGTTCAAATGGCTCTGAGCACTATGGGACTTAACAGCTATGGTCATCAGTCCCCTAGAACTTAGAACTACTTAAACCTAACTAACCCAAGGACATCACACAACACCCAGTCATCACGAGGCAGAGAAAATTCCTGACCACGCCGTCGTCTCGTCATTTCATGTAATACATCTAGCTACTGCCGAGAAAATCCGATATGTCAGATTGTGCTTCGATAACAATCCGATTAGGTTCTGGGTTCGAACCCTGTCCAACGCTAAGCTTTACCTCACTGCATTTCAAGTAAGTTACTTGTGAAGTAGCAATATTTAACCTCTCTCGTAGTTTGTTAACAGGGACAATAGATGCTGGGTAGGAATTCACGCCCGTTAAAAATGTTACGTTATGTAATTTAAATTTGATATTTGCTAACTGATACTGTCCAAGAATGAGGTATATCACTCTCTTTATGCCTAGACAGGAATGGCTGTTAATTTCCGTCAGCCACGAAATCGTAGCCTGCATGATTGGTTCAAATGGCTCTGAGCACTATGGGACTCAACATCTGAGGTCATCAGTCCCCTAGAACCTAGAACTACTTAAACCTAACTAACCTAAGGACATCACACACATCCATGCCCGAGGCAGGATTCGAACCTGCGACCGTAGCAGTCCCACGGTTCTGGACTGCAGCGTCTAGAACCGCACGACCACCGCGGCCGGCGCAATTCAGGTCGTTCGGATACTTCTGAGCATGACTGTACTTCGTTAACAATCCGATTAGGTGCTGGGTTCGCATCCCTGTCGCTAGCTTTATATGATGGCATTTCAATTTTAAACATGAGCGTACCTTGTTCCTTGTGAATGACACCATATTAAACGTTGTTGGGGGTAGTTCCCAGGATGGTAACTCTTATGACAGGATTCCCAGTTCAGACAAACATTTTTGTCATTTATTTTTAGGATCTGAATTGATAACTGATACTGGTGCAAATGTCTATGCTTCATGTCTCTTTACGCCTAGTGATCCAGTCTCAATAAGGCACAAACAAAGCTTAGCTTAGTTAGCAATGGCTAATGGTGCTGAGTTTGAATCCAGGTCCAGAACGACGACGTTGGTCATGTCATTTAAAGTTCAAATTTGTGTTCCTCGTAGCTGTTGATGTGTTATGAGAACAATGATATTACTGGTGATTCGATGTTAATGTTGAGCTTTCCTTAGAGTGCTTGTTGCCATTAATCGCGTTTTCCTACTGGTTCGTCCAATATGCAGTTTTCAGAGCCACTCGCCGTTAAACGACCTTCAGCACGTGGATGGAAAACCTTTTAGAGAGCGAAAAACTTTTTTCCAATTGCCGTAAAGCTTTGTAACTCCATATATTGTCTCAAGCATTTAATTTTGACTAAGGATTATTGTGCGATATATGTAAAATAATCCGTTTTCTCAGAACGTTTGGAATGTCAGTTGTTGTAATTAAGGTAAGTTTATGAGTGTTATGGGGTGTCTCATCGCTAATAATGTGTTTGATAACAAGTTTTGTATAACGATATTAGTTGACGCTTAGATTGACTGCCATAAAGACCTTTGGTCTCTTAGTAGTCTCTTGCGGTACCCATTGTGTGTAGTCAAACGACTGTATTCCACGGGGTTTTGATGTTTAGAGGACCTGCAACACAGCTGCGTTATGTTGGTTGTATTCGGCAGTGACCCACTTTTTTTGCTGTCAAATGTAACTAATGTAACAGAAATTAATATGTGGCTCCGAAAATAGAGCGCTTGTTTTGCGTTTGGGTGACTCACAAATATGACTAGAACTTTTCGCTGAAGGAAGTTTCTCATACAGATTCATGTACACTGCTTGTTCACTAACGTTTTATAATACTAAATACAGCACCAGTTGCCACAGTATTAGTATTCAGGCAATTTAATTGTTATATTTAACATGTCAGTGGCTCGTGTTTTGTAACAGTGACTCTGATGATAGCAACTGTTAGTCATAATTCGTCGAAAACGTTATCTCGTTTATAAACATTTGAACATGTTTAAAAACAATGAGTCATACCTACCAGAGGTAACCAGGAATAAATACGAGTAAATATTGTGAATTAGGGCCAGTTATCTGCATGTATTCCGATTGAATGTTGCTCCTAAACCAGAACACAATCCGCTCAATTGGATGAATTTAGTTTAAACAAAGTAAGCATGAGTACATTGTAGTTGGCTCACAGTTTCGAGATCATAAAGAATTATGTGGTGTGACTGCCATAAATGACTTGTTAAATGGAATGTTGGCAAAGTGACACTAAAATCTGAAGTCACATTAGTTGCTCCCCTGTATGTATGGAGCACCCACATTAGAAATCAGGAAGTCATATCGACGCCACATGGCAGAAAACCTTGTTTCGAGGCTAGTAGCTCTTTACAGTGCTGTTCTTCGGAAGTAAAATATAAATAACGTAGAAACTGAATGGAAGATGTAAAGATACTGTTATTCTGATCACCACAAATATAATAGACGCCTTCAAAAATTTAAACAATAGTGGAAGAAAAGAAGGGACATTAATGTTTAACGTTTCGTCAATGACGACGTCAGCAGGGTCGGAGCACAATCTCAGACAGGAATGTTTGGAGAAGAATATGAGCGTGTCCTTTAGGACGGAAGCACCCTTGTGTTTTCTGAAGAGGTTTGGGTGAACCGCTGGATATATAAATCTTCATGGCGGTACCAGTGTTCTCCAGAGTGTGAGTCCAGTGTGTCACCATAGCACCATCTTCACTGGTAATATCTGATCAGATGAATGTGAGAAAATAATTCTGTGTGGCGTGACCTGGGACTTGAACCCACTACTAGCTGCGCTGTACGAAATGGTCTATCACTTAACGAACTGGGAACGCGGAAAACACTTTAACTATCCAGTATCTCTTGTGTACGTCGTTCATTGTCGAAATAGTCTTCCCCACGATACTGCGGAGGCGGGATTCATGGGAGAAAGCATATTGAGGGAATAAATATTCGATTGAACTTTACTGAAACCAATAGGCCTGTACAGTTGAATTCAGTACGTCATGTACGTATTCTTTTTGACAGTGACACCCAAAGTCCTGCTCCCATTAGTACCATTTAATCACTTTAGGTACAGGGTCTAGTGATTAACCTGTGGCCATTAGCAGCATTGTTCTTAACCTTTGTCTACTTTAATTTTAAAAATTATTTATTAACTTGTCGCCACGCGTAGCATGTGTCACATTACATCTGCGACGAAAGCATATCAACGGCTGAAATTTATCAAAATACGCAGCTTCTGTAACACCTTGTTACGCTGTTGATCTCTTATACTAGCACTATAGATGGCATTAACTCGAAACACGTAATGCATAATTCATCGTGACAGAATAATAAAATGAGCAAACATACAAGTAGTAACATTAAGTGGAGTGCAAACGCATATAACTGCAGTCCTATTTCCAAATGTGAGACGAAGTGCAAATAACGCCTATGCAGCGCTAAAGTGTAAACAGGCAAAAAACAGCAAGTATGTATCTACAACGAAGTTTCATTCGAATTCAAGTTCCGCTAGCAAAGAAGGAAAAAGCAGTGGTTTGCATACTACGCGAACAAGAGGCAGAAACACCGTAAGTGGACTGCACGGTGACTTTATTTAAGAAATACTGGTTTTAGTCTTCAACAAATAAACAGCACAAACAAATACAGACATATAGGTCCATATTTCCAAAATGACCACAGAAGATGCTTTGTAAATAAACGCGAAACGTGTTTGGCGTCTCTTTAATTGCAGAAAGCTTAAAACGGAGAAACCAATAGTAATTGAAGACAATATTTATTTTTGTATAGTTTCACTTGTTGCTATTTTAAAGCTTAGATCTGATGGTAAAGCTAAGAGGAATCGCTTACTTCCTGTTGACTGGTCAATAACGTATTTTAGCAAACAGGATGGAAAGAAGATTAAAAATTATGGTACTATTCCGACATATCCCGTGTGTGTTCTTCTCGAGGCAGAGCTCGGAAATCATAGGGAGAACACAGACTGAGCAAGACCTGGAAACGTACACAGCCTGAAGATAAAAGAGTATATTTGCGTTTGAGACTCTGCCCGGCATGGGATCACTGTAGTTCGGAATTTCGGGACCTTACGTACTTGTGCACACTTTTTTCAACATGTAAACGTCACTAAATATATTCACATTTAGGTTACGACTTGTTCGATACGCTTTCCGTCATTGGCGATGATTGTGAAGCATACGAATAGCGAAATTCTTCATGACCAGCTGAAGAGTCGGAACATCGATGCTGTTGATGACCTCCTGAATGACTGCTTTCAGCTCAGCAATGATTTTTGGGTGGTTGTTGTGCACCTTGTATTTAATATAGCCCCACAAAAAGGAGCCGCATGTGTTCAGAACCGGAGAATATGGCGGCCAGTCGAGGCCCATGCCAGTGGCCTGTAGGTACTCCAGAGCCAGAATGCGGTCCTCAAAGTGTTCCTCCAGGACATCAAACACTCTCTTGCTTCGATGGGTTCGAGCTCCATCTTGCATGAACCACAGCTTGTCGCAGTCAGGGTCACTTTGGATAATGGGAATGACATCATCTTCCAAAACATTCACGAACCGTTCGGCAGTCACCGTGCCGTAAAGGAATATCGCACCGATTATTTCGTGACTGGACGTTGCACACCTTACAGTCACCCACTGGGGGTGAAAAGACTTCTCTAATGCGAAATGCGGTTTCAGTTATCCAAATGTGTCCATTTTGCTTGTTGACGAACTCATCCAAAGGAAAGTGGGCACCGTCGCTAAGCCAAACCATGCTTGCGCATACTAATTCCCATCTTTCAGAAGTTATAACGATTTTATTTCATCTAGTTCAATAATTGTCACCCAGTAATTTCATGCCACTGCATCATTATTCATTTCATCTACATCGATCCAATCGTCTTACCTCAGTGAAAATGAATTCCTATTCATGAAGTTCGATTGCAAGACAGCGACGGCGCTGTTACTAAAGTCACAAACCTTTAATCCTTATCTCGCTGTCTCAATCACCGAGCAACTTACATTTTATGACAGTATAATAAACGTAATTTATTGGCACATGGACTAGAGTACGCAGTTCTATGCACCCCGCTTCTTCATTTGCAGTTGAAATAGCTTCGTCAACACGCTGTCGACTTCTCAATGCGTATTGAGTTAACTTTTTGGCATTAACTATCATTTAACATCATTTGCTCTAACCAGTGTCATTAATCACCATCGTTTAGAGCTGTTGGCAGTTAAGAGATCCATTATTTATACAGTATACACTGCTGTAAGAAACCGACTTTCCGCTGTAAGCTTGGCACTTGTTCATTATCATGTTTGACGGCACGTATTAATTCCTGGAACAGAAGAAACTCACATTCTACAGATGGATAGCACGTTAACATTCAATGTTCCGTTTGTGCTCCTTTACTCGGCGTACATCGATAGGAGTTAACAGACTCAAGATTTTATCTGAAAGACTTCAGACTGCGTCAAAATGATGGCGCTCCTTTTGAAAGTTACACTACCGGAATTTATGTTGAGATAAATGTAATTGCTTACCGTTGTATGTGTGTTAGCAGTTTGTCAAATGTTTACAATCTTCCACGGTGGATTTTTGGGAGAAAATGATAAATAATTTAAATGCTTGTGTGGCAACATATTTTATATCATCTGTATCCACTCCTGAATCCGGACGTACCACAATTCTTACGCATCATTTCTATTACGCTGTTATGTTGTAAATATTTCCTCGAGGAGAAACAGTATGCCAGCCCGATTAACGCACTTGTAGGAACTGAGAAAACACATGCGTTGGTCTAAATTACACTTCTGTGTGATTTACTTGTTTCTCATTGATGTGTGATAATAAGAATGAAGTACGTGTTGTCTGTGAGCTGGTTACACACCACCATACTGGTTCTTCTCCTATTCTATTTGGACGTTAGGCAAGATGTTATTCGCGTTTACACTAATGTCTTTAATCTGTTGGATTTCTTAGTGTGATACAGATCCCCCTGAATACACAGAATATGAATGATAGTTCTCACATATCACCGTAAACAAATGGTTCAAATGGCTCTGAGCACTATGGGACTCAACTGCTGTGGTCATAAGTCCCCTAGAACTTAGAACTACTTAAACCTAACTAACCTAAGGACAGCACACAACACCCAGCCATCACGAGGCAGAGAAAATCCCTGACCCCGCCGGGAATCGAACCCGGGAACCCGGACGTGGGAAGCGAGAACGCTACCGCACGACCACGAGATGCGGGCATCACCGTAAACAAAAACCCTTGAATCCAATTAATTCGCTAATTTTCTAACTGCCGAATGATACTCAAAGATACCTATATTACTGATAGAGGTAAGTCTATTTGGAGAAAAAACTGTTGGAACTAAGGTCATAATTATAACCACTTATACAGAAAAAGTAGAGATTGATAAGTCTGCTATGGACTTCAGTAAGTAATTTTTGAAGCAGCAGTTGTGTCGTTTCAGCGATAAATTAAAAGTGCGTTTGACGGACACTATGAATCGCAGCTAGATAACTAGTTTCATATTCCACAAATCATTTATACTATCCATTGTAGTAGTAACGAACGAATTATTTTACGCATTCATATGTAAGTACGGCGACATACTGCCATTTTCAATTTTTTAAATACGGATGTGAGTTACTGATACCCACCCAGCGCTACTTTGAAATCTTACCAAGGTGTGATTGTATATCTACAGCTGAAGGGAGATTTAAATGAAACTATCAGATCGCTATCAGGAGCAAGAAAGTGAATTTACACATCCCATTAAAATACAGTGATTAGCGTAGAAATGACGCAATATTACCCAACGCGAAGAAAAAAAACATATGTTGCTCTCTGTTTAACGACATGAAACTCGCGAGAACGAATCCATGTACAGTGTACGTACGGTGTATGAGTCGATCCGATAGTTTCACATCGTTATCTTACACACAGTGTTCACGTAATAGCCACAAAATAACATACGGAAAATTTTTACGCATATACGATAAATAGCTCCGAAAATAACTCTGTTATAGTTTCCACGACACCCTCTGAATGACAGTTGAAATTAATCGAAAGCAGTAGAGCGATGCAGTTAAAAATACGCAAAACATACTTTAACAAATAAAAATAATATAATAACATATAATAATAATAACAATTTGTAATAATAATAATTATTGTTGTTTGGATAAGTAATTGAGAAATTAAAGTTTGTTTCGCTTTTAAGATTGGAACTGAATTTCTTATTGTCTCATAAAATCTTACGTAGCATTGTTCATTGAGGTCACACAATAAAGTAATTGCAATTTACACCGTGAATTTATCAAGCTCCGCACGTCCGAAGATGTACGGAACGTAGCCAGGGCTCATTATATATTTTTTGTAGACAAAGTCTGATATCTGACCTCAGCTTCAATCATGACAATGGGGTGACTAAAACTACTATAACAGAGAAAAGCACACGATTAAATAAAACATGTATTCATTTCAACAACTACATTACGATATGAATGACACTTACGTAAAATTCTAGGCAAATAATTGCAGATAATTCACAAATGAGAGTGACTTATTAATTCTGCGCCTCTTTTCTGCAAATAAGTATGAATATGGCTAACTGTGGAGCCACACAAAATATTACGTCCTTCTAGGACAACGAATAACATAAGAGTGTAGATGCCTACTGGCTGCGACAAGAGAGCGGTGTTAATTCCTTTGTTTTGCTTTCTCTTGACTTAAAAAATCGATACATATAATCTAAGTTCAGAAAAATAAATATCGTCTGTGCTCGAGTGCAAATGGTTCCTTAAAATGTCTAACTTTTTAATATTGTGTACTTGTGTTTTGAGAGTATGTTTCTACACATTTGTTACTAATGAGCGAAATGCAAGTAAACTCGTAATAGCCCAAGACGATGTAATTCCAGTGCCTGTTTCAATTTATGAAAACCAAATTATGCATGTATATTCGACAACACATTCGTCAACACATTTTAGCGTCCTCTCTGATATTATTCATAGATTTAAATTTCGGTAAACGTCATATGAGAAGGTCTGAGTGGTCAGTGCGTGTGATAGCCAGGCAGCAAGCCCGGGTTCGATTCCCGGGCGGATCGGAGATTTTCTCAGCTCGGGGCGTGGATGTTGTGTTTTCATCGTCATCGACACGCAAGCAACCCAGTGTGGCGTCAACTGAAAAGTCTTGCAAGTCGGCGGCCGAACTTCCCCAAGTAGTGACCCCCGGCCATCAGTGCCATACGATCATTCCAATCCGTAAGTCTGACGTTAAATTATTCCTGGTATTTCTTGTATAATGATTCCCTTGATTCTACAGTGGCATCAGCTATTTACAAGGCGTTTTTCACGTATTATTCGGAACACCATCACTATTTTTTTGTAGCCGACTAATGACATAAAACTATTGTACTATCCAATACGCAGTTACTAATCGTTAATTCGCGTTAAAGTCTTATTAGCTGCAGATTACTGCGTTATTGAGGAATTGTGAAGAAATACAAACGTAACATGAGTAATGCTGTCGCCTTACGACTACACGTAAAGCAACTGCATAAAAAAAGAAAATCATGAGTCGAAGTCTATAAGCAGCGGTAGGTGAGAAGGAAGTAAGACAGGATTGTGGCCTCTTCCCGGTACTATTTACTCTGCACACAGAGCAAGCAATAAAGAAAACCAAGGAGATATTTGGAAATGGAATTAAAGTTGAGGGAGAAGAAATATAGACTCCGAGAATTGGCGGCGACGTTGTAATCATATCAAAGACAGCAAAGGACTTGGAAGATCACGTAGACTGTCTCGAAAAGAGGTTATACTATGAACATCAATAAGCAACAGAAAACGTAAGGGAACGTAGTGGAAATAAATCTGGTGAAGCTGAAAAAATTATATAGGAAGTAACACGCTAAGTCGATGAGTTTTTATATTCGGGTATCAAAGTAGCTCATTACGGGCGAACATATAAAATGTAGATTGGAGATACCATGAAAATGAATAAAAATTAAAATTTCAGGAATTCTTCCCTGAGAGTATTTGGAGTATAGTCTTGCATGGAAGTGAAAGTTGCCGACAAGTAGCTCGAACAAGAAGAGAATAAAACCTTTTGAAATGTGCTTCTGAAGAAGAGTGCTGAACATTAGATGGGTAGATCTAATAACAAATGAGGAGATAATGAAACAAATTGGGTAAAAAAAACCAATTTAGGGAGCAACTCGACTAAAAGAAGTGATCGTTAATAGGATTACTGAGATATCGAGGAACAGTGAATTTCCTAATGAAAGGAAGTGCAGCGGGTAAGAATTGTAGAGAGAGAGAGACCAAGGGATGAATACGGCGACAAGGTTCAAATGGATGTAGGTTGCAGTAGTTAGGCAGAGATGGAGAGGCTTGCACAGGATAGGATAGGACGGGGAACTGCATCAACCAATCTTCCGACTAAAGCCCTAAACATAAAAATATATACCCCATACTTTTTTGCCCTGTTCATTGAATAAATCTGCACGCTTCCTTCCCACATCCTAGACTTTTTTGATTATTATAGTATTTTACGCGGTACTTACGATTATCTCGCGGTAAATCGACCTGCGGTTGACAATGCATACATGCAGTAGATTGCAGGTGTTTCGACGCCTCTCCGCTATATCATTCGCGGAGCGTGCGGTCCCGCAGTGGATCTGCGGAGGCGCCAAAGGGGGTGGGTGGAGCGAGGAGGGAAGGCTGAGGTAGCTTCCTGCAGGAATTCCGCGGTCGGCTTAGGGGGTGCAAATTACGTGCCGCATTAGCGCCGCTGAACTTGCGTAATCCGCGCGAAACAACCCCAAAAGTGGCGCCGTCGAATTCGCAGCCACAATGCTGTTTCAGTGGGGGCGAAGGAAACGCCCCGCGCCGCGTTCTCTAGAGCTCGCTCTGGTGTCCTGCTGTCACACACTCTCCTAATTTCTGTTGTGGAAACGATTTGCTAATGTTCACCTGCAAGTCCAATGCACTTGGCTGCATCAAACCTTTGGAACGTCGTCGGTCATGTTCTCTCAGAGAAAGTGTGCACTGCAGATCATCGGAACTCTATACCATGAAGAACATCAAATAATAGTTAACTTATTTTGCGTATACAGTAGCGGAAGTGAGATAAAATGACCAAACAATGAAAAGTCACCGCCGAATAATTCTTGCCCTGAACAGAGTTGCTGCATACCAAGAAGTCTACGGGTTAGTTCTAATATACAAGTACACCATCACTGTTGTCTTTGAGTTTGACAAGGGAAGACAGTCCCGCTATTTTTTACGTAAAACTTTCTTTGATTTTCAGTCATCCGATGTATTATTCTTGCTACTCCATTTACACTACTGGCAATTAAAATTGCTGCACCACGAAGATGACGTCCTACAGACTCGAAATTTAACCGACAGGAAGAAGATGCTGTGATATGCAAATGATTAGTTTTTCAGAGCATTCACACGAGGTTGGCGCCGGTGGCGACACCTACAACGTGCTGCCATGAGGAAAGTTTCCAACCGATTTCTCATACACAAACAGCAGTTGACCGGCGTTCCCTGGTGAAACGTTGTTGTGATGTCTCGTGTAAGGAGGAGAAATGCGTACCATCACGTTTCCGACTTTGATAAAGGTCGGATTGTAGCCTATCGCGATTGCGGTTTATCGTATCGCGACATTGCTGCTCGCGTTGGTCGAGATCCAGGGACTGTTAGCAGAATATGGAATCGGTGGGTTCAGGAGGGTAATACGGAACGCCGTGCTGGATCCCAACGTCCTCGTATCACTAACAGTCGAGATGACAGGCATCTTATCCGCATGGCTGTCACGGATCGTGCAGACTCGATCACTGAGTCAACAGACGCGGACGTTTGCAAGACAACAACCATCTGCACGAACAGTTCGACGACGTTTGCAGCAGCATAGACTATCAGCACTATCAGCTCGGAGACCATGGCTGCGGTTACTCTTGACGCTGCATCACAGACAGGAGCGCCTGCGATGGTGTACTCAACGACGAACCTGGGTGCACGAATGGCAAAACGTCATTTTTTCGGATGAATCCAAGTTCTGTTTACAGCATCATGATGGTCGGATCCGTGTTTGGTGACATCGCGGAGAACGCACATTGGAAGCATGTATTCGTCATCGCCATACTGTTGTATCACCCTATCACCCGGCGTGATGGTATGGGGTGCCTTTCGTTACACGTCTCGGTCACCTCTGGCTCGTCACAATACGCCAGTCACTACTCCTGATGAACTGTGGTATCGTGTTGAAGCTGCATGGGCAGTTGTACCTTTACATGCCACCCAAGCTCTGTTTGACTCAATGCCCAGGCGTATCAAGGCCGTCATTATGGCCAGAGGTGGTTGTTCTGGGTATTGATTTCTCAAGATCTATACAGCCAATGCGTGAAAATGTAATCAGATGTCAGTTCCAGTATAATATATTTGTCCAATGAAGACCCGTTTATCATCTGCATTTCTTCTTGGTGTAGCAATTTTAATGGCCAGTAGTGTATATGTACAGTAACAATTTCTTACAACATCGACGTTTAAACAACGTATATTGGCTTACAAATGTAGTTTCTTGTTACTTCTTTCGATTTGCTAAATTCATCTGCGTACCACTAATACTGATACGTCCTCCGACTTGCAGAGTGGCTGGCCTATTCGTCGAGAAAAGTGGCCACGCTATTCCTCGGGAAAAGTATCCCAGGTGATCGCTTTCCCAACAGTTCATTTTTAATATGAGCAACCCAGTAAGAGCTAGTTACTTCAATATATCAAGTGTAAAATTACGGATTGACTTGTAAATTGTTATATATACTAAGCTATCATTCTGTCCCTTGATGAGGATTTTTAATTAATTAAATAAGGGCATTTAAAGCCATTTCTGCTCTCTCATATTGAGATTAACACAAAATTCCGGTTGAAAACTGTCTGCTGCATTCGTTTGCTAATGTTTCAGATTCTAGGACCTCAAGATACCTAGAAAACATGTAGGGAAAACAAGCAACAAACATGTGATTTGTTATGATAGAAAACGAACTGAGTCTATGAATAATGAGAAGATGGCGTCTTAGGCAGAAGTAAAGCAATTTATGTACCATGTGACATACTGAAAAGAAGTGTTCTAGGAAAATAATACAGTTGAAGTAGGCGGTAGAAAGACTGTGCGAAGCGTGTGAAACAAGAACTTCTATATTATATTTTTGAAACGGAAATGCGATCTTGTGGATTTATAGTGAATGACATACGGAAATTAACATTCCAGTCGACAGAGGGTAACAAAATACCGTGTCGTTCTCATACCACTATGCTACACGGTGCCCAGACACTGGCCACGTACCCCCCCCCCCCCCCCCCTTAGGATAAGAAAAGTGGGCACTATCTAAGACTTCTGAAGAGTGCATATTAACCCCATGCATTATTTTCTTCTACACTTAAAAAAGTTTGGTGTGTTGCCTTATAATACGTAGATCAAAACGAATAAGCGACATGCTTCTGTCAATAATCATGGTTTGGTGAAAATTCGATTTTGACTTAGATGACCTCACCAGTTCCCACTATATTAGTAAAAACATATTGATTAAATTTGGTTAGAAAAATGATATGAAGTTGACTGTGAAGACAGAGACCGATGGTGGTTGGCCTTTCCTTTACGTGCTCGTCCGCCATAAAACAAATGCCTGTCTCAGCCATAGTGTTTACCGGAAATCCACCCACACGGACCAATATCTGCACGCTAACAGCGATCACCATTCCTCGCAGAAACGTTCTGTTGGGACGATCTTGATGTATCGAGTGGAAGCCGTCTCAGACAATGAAAACCTGCTGAATGAACTGAGACACTTACAGAAAGTATTCAAGGAAATCGGCTACAACATTTCGCAAGCCATCCTTCCGGAAACATGGAAGCAGAAGAACCCCGAGGAGGACTTGAAGAATCTTGCGTTTTTGCCGTTATGTGACTCAGTAACTTGAAAGTTTAGCCGGCTCTCAGAGAAGCATAAAATCGATTCGCTCTTCTGGCTCCAACAAAAATTCGACAACTCATGAGGCCTGTGAAAGATGATTCAGGCCTCAGAACGCCAGGAATGTATAAAATACCTTGTGAATGTGGACAGTTACATGTCAAAAAAACCTGTACGTAGTTAAAGAAGCGATTGAGATAAAAATCTGTGACAACACCTTCAGTGAGTACGGCGGCGTACAGCTAAGCACGGCTTGGGGCTTGGCTTTCGGAAGGTTACAGCGGGTGCGGCGGGCGCACAACGAAAAGGAGCTGCAGCGAGCACCAGTGATGTTACAGGAGGCAGCGCGGCTGCATAAGGACGGTAGCAGCAACCAAAAGACAGTCACCGCTTGACAACGGGCGAAGGGTACGCGACTGAAAGCTCGTGGATTCTAAGCCACTCCACGCGGCTGGAAGCTCGAGAGAATTTTATAATATCGTCCAGAAACCGTGGATTCGCGTATTAACTTTGCTTAGTAAGGATAAATGGTTAAATTTGTTGCTGATCTTGGTGTTCTAGAAGTGTTCATGGTTACTCTTAACGCCACGCTTTCAGCGTGTTCAGAGTGTTAATATGAAGGTGGTTCGATGAAATCACTGCCAGACACTTACGTGTTATTTGCAGAGTAGTGAAGTAGATGAAAATGTAGACGTAGATGTAAACAAAGAGTGTCGGTGTACCGGACAAACTCGGTGTGGTTTTTACGCGGTTTTCCACATCCCACTAGGTGAATGCTGGGCTGGTACCCAAGCTGTGCCTCGGTCACACAATTCACAAACATTTCGAAATATTCGCTCACTTCCAGTCCTTCCCTGGGAAATGGGGTGGTGAGGAAGCACTGTAACAAAGAGGAGGTCATCCTGCAACCCCTTGTACTATACCTGCCATGTACGTTAATAATGGTGCCATTCATGCGCCCGTGTGGAACAGAGACTGAGTTACTGTATCATTAGAAAACCTAGACTGATCAGCCATAGCATTAAGACCACCTATCTAATAGCTGGTATGTCCACCTTTGGCACGGATAACAGGTCGACACGTCACTTCATGAAAGCAATGAGGCCTTGGTAGGTCGCTTGAAGGAGTTACCATAACATCTGCACACACAATCCACCTAATTCCCGTAAATTCCAAGGAGAGGAACGATGAGTCCTCACATCACGTTCAACCACGACCCGTTTGTGCTTGATCAGGTTCACACCTGGCGAACTAGGGGGAGGGGGCCAACAAACGCCACTGTGTTCCTGGAAACACTCTATCACACTCATCGCCTTGTAACACGGAACATTATCTTGTTGAAAAATACGAGGTGCATTCAAGTTCTAAGGCCTCCGATTTTTTTTCTCCGGACTGGAAAGAGATAGAAACATGCGCATTGTTTTAAAATGAGGCCGCATTCATTGTCAATACGTCCCAGAGATGGCAGCACCGTACGGCAGATGGAATGTTACCGCCAGCGGCGAGAATGAGAACTGTTTTAGATACTTAAAATGGCGACGTTTTCCTTACTTGAACAGCGTGCAATCATTCGTTTTCTGAATTTGCGTGGTGTGAAACCAATTGAAATTCATCGACAGTTGAAGGAGACATGTGGTGATGGAGTTATGGATGTGTCGAAAGTGCGTTCGTGGGTGCGACAGTTTAATGAAGGCAGAACATCGTGTGACAACAAACCGAAACAACCTCGGGCTCGCACAAGCCGGTCTGACGACATGATCGAGAAAGTGGAGAGAATTGTTTTGGGGGATCGCCGAATGACTGTTGAGCAGATCGCATCCAGAGTTGGCATTTCTGTGGGTTCTGTGCACACAATCCTGCATGACGACCTGAAAATGCGAAAAGTGTTATCCAGGTGGGTGCCACGAATGCTGACGGACGACCACATGGCTGCCCGTGTGGCATGTTGCCAAGCAATGTTGACGCGCAACGACAGCATGAATGGGAATTTCTTTTCGTCGGTTGTGACAATGGATGAGACGTGGATGCCATTTTTCAATCCAGAAACAAAGCGCCAGTCAGCTCAATGGAAGCACACAGATTCACCAAAAAAATTTCGGGTAATCGCCAGAGCTGAAAAAATGATGGTGTCCATGTTCTGGGACAGCGAGGGCGTAATCCTTACCCATTGCGTTCCAAAGGGCACTACGGTAACAGGTGCATCCTACGAAAATGTTTTGAAGAACAAATTCCTTCCTGCACTGCAACAAAACCGTCTGGGAAGGGCTGCGCGTGTGCTGTTTCACCAAGACAACGCACCCGCACATCGAGCTAACGTTACGCAACAGTTTCTTCGTGATAACAACTTTGAAGTGATTCCTCATGCTCCCTACTCACGTGACCTGGCTCCTAGTGACTTTGGGCTTTTTCCAACAATGAAAGACACTCTCCGTGGCCGCACATTCACCAGCCGTGCTGCTATTGCCTCAGCGATTTTCCAGTGGTCGAAACAGACTCCTAAAGAAGCCTTCGCCGCTGCCATGGAATCATGGCGTCAGCGTTGTGAAAAATGTGTACGTCTGCAGGGCGATTACGTCGAGAAGAAGTGACGCCAGTTTCATCGATTTCGGGTGAGTAGTTAATTAGAAAAAAACTCGGAGGCCTTAGAACTTGAATGCACCTCGTACTACTGCCGTCGCGAAAAATGATCGCCCTGGAGGGATATAGCCGGCCGGAGTGGCCGTGCGTTTCTAGGCGCTACAGTCTGGAACCGCGTGACCGCTACGGTCGCAGGTTCGAATCCTGCCTCGGGCTTGGATGTGTGTGATGTCCTTAGGTTAGTTAGGTTTAAGTAGTTCTAAGTTCTAGGGGACTGATGACCACAGCAGTTAAGTCCCATAGTGCTCAGACCATTTGAACCATTTGGAGGGATATAAGTGGTCTACAACCAGAGTACGATACTCCTTGGCCGTCACGGTGCATTTCACTACCTCCACTGGGCATATGGATGCGCAAGTGAAAGTTCCCCAGAGTATGGAGCGGCCACCAGCTTGTCTTCGTCACACAGACAGCTGTCAGGGAGCTGTTCCCCTGAAAAACGACGGTTTCCCGCCCTCCCGTCGGCATGATGAAGCTGTCGGGATTCATCAGACCATACAACACTCTGCCAGTGCACCACGGTCCTGTGCCAATGGTCACATGTCCATTTCAGTCGTAGTAGCCAATATCGTGGCCTCAGCGTTCGAGACTATCATCAGGAGTGTTCTGCGCATTCTGTGTTGACACACACTTGTACTCTGCCCAGCATTAAAGTCTGATGTTAGTTCCGCCATTATTCGCCCCTCATCCTTTTTTACAAGTATGCCCAGCCTGCGATGTCCTACTTCTGTATTGAAGGGTGGCCGTCCAAACCTACGACGTCTGGACGTGGTTTCACCTTGGTTTCGCCACGTGTTGGGGACACTCACCGGAGCACTCCTTGAACACCCGACAAGTCGTTCAGTTTCCGATGTGCTCGTGCCGAGCCTCCGGGCGATCACAATCTGCCCTCGGTGAAACCCTGACAGATAGCGCTACTTCCCCATTCTACACACGGACAACCCGGACGGCACGCTAATTGACACTACATGCACCGTGTGTTTGTCTGACTAGCAGTCATTCCTCACCAGGTAACGCTGCTGTCTTCTGAGTAGGTTTTGTAAGTAGGCTGTTTATGTTTTCTTATTGGCAACGTTACGTAGCGCTCTGTATGAAAATCACTGAATCGATAGTAAGTCGGTGGTCGTAATGTTCTGTCTGATCATTGTATAAGTTTTGATGTCATCTTCCTGAAATGCAATACTTTCCCTAAATTCCGTTTTATATCACTGCGTGCTCTATGTTCAGATTCTGTAACTTGAGGGACAGGCCACCACCGTGTCCGAATCCCAATTAGTTGCTGTCTTTTAAGTCGGTCAGCTCCTGTAAATGCACCTTGGATTCTGTATGTATTGTGAACCATTTTTCACCATTTTCGTCGAAAGATTTTTGTTACATTTTAATTCAAAATACGAATTAGTGTATGCAGTTAGTTTCGTTATTCTTCCCACTCTCCTTTTCAGAGGATTTATTTCAGTTGAATTTTATGTACGATATTTTGTGCGAAACGATTGGTACTAGTATTTAGTGGTCACACGTTGTTGTCGGTTTTACGTCATATACACTTTTTACAACTTGAACCAAACAAATCGCCTATGTTTTATTAAGGGGCTCCGGAAAGGCTCAAAATCATGAAAAGTTCAATTTTTACTTTTTTGCGTTTTCGGAATCTGCAGACTATTACCTTTTAATAGATATATAATTTATTCAATTCCGAAGACTACAACTATTTTTAAATTTTGTTTTTGAAATGTATTCTACATGGGCGTGACCCACTGTGGCGCTGTTAAACTGCTGTCAAATGGTGTTATTATTAACGTCCGTGTTCATCAGGTACATTTTAGTGATGTGAGATAAAGTATGTGTTGTGGCTAACCTGTGATGGTTCAATATATATCGCTGGTGTGATAGTCGATTGTTCCATGTTTATTTACTCTGTCGTTATCTCGAAAATATTCGTAATTAATTCTGTTTCTTGAGTCTCTGTTTTGTTGAAGTATAATAATGAGTAAAAGTAAAGTTGCTGTTGCGACTTCCAATGATGGCAACATTGTAAGGTGCAAGGTATTTAGAAATATGGGAATGAAGATAGGTTCTAACATGGTACGAGCGATGCTTGCTTTAGACAAGGAACGCTTTCGGGCTGCAGACAGGGCTGTAAAGAGTCTAGAAATACAAGCAAGAGTAAACAGGAGGAGGAACAAGAGGAACCTGGAGGAGGAGTTTGCAGAGGATGAAGATAATCCATCCTATGGACCTGGAATGCACTAAGAAGTTAATCCAATCTTTGTCGCTCGATTCCCAAAACTTTTATTTTCTCATACTAATTACATGTTTTCTAAGGATCTTCCAAACATATTTGTTTCAAACTTTCAGTAAATGTTACACAGTACCTTCTGCATAATTTAACACAGCCTTTTTCCAAAAAAACTGTATATTTTTGAATATTTAAATAAAAAATTGCAAAAAAATGTTGTGAATTTTCATTACAATTGAAAAAAAAATCATCTTTAATAACTGAACTAAAATTTTGTAAAATCCCTGTGTTAAGTTGTAGCCCATATTCCAATAAATAATCTGTAAAAAGTTCAACTTCCTACCTCAAATACTTTGTGAGGAAAGATGTAATTTATAAGCGTTATTTTAACATTGCAAGTATAGGGCGTTCCGGAGCCCCTTAACTTATTTATTTCAGAGACCGGTCACACATATGGTATAATTACCGGTTGGTAATTGTTACCAAGTCATATGAATACATCGCAGAGTACCTCGTCAACGGAACAGACACTAACAGGCACCTTCCCGAAAGTTTGAGTTGACGCGGCACTATGTGACGTATTGACTTCGTCCGATGATGCCTTGGTAGTAAGTCCAAACTGGTGTTGATAGCATTTCTGTGACCTGGCGC
Organism: Schistocerca cancellata; assembly: GCF_023864275.1. NCBI lineage: Eukaryota > Metazoa > Arthropoda > Insecta > Orthoptera > Acrididae > Schistocerca > Schistocerca cancellata. The sequence goes on from NC_064631.1 coordinate 68,704,588, forward strand.
TGAAATATATAACAAAAAATTTTGTAAGGCAACCACTTCGTTCGCCCAAGTCATTAAGCAAAATCGGTAAAACAAATACATCTGAGAATGGAGGCACTATTGTTCGCCTAGTCTCTGTTGTGAGGATTACAAGTAGGTAACTGTGCCCTGGAGGCGTGATGGGCGCTAAGAGCGGTAAGTTTCTGGTGAGATGGGACCCTCATATCTTCAGGTTAGCATGACTTTCTGTCAGGGTAAAGGGAATGTTAAATAAATAACAAAGTTTAGTGTTAGGACAAGGATGTTCCGGCACTGTATGATGTCTATGTTGGTGTTATAAGATACAATTATTCACAAATAGTTTAAGGCAAGGAAATTATCTAACAAAAATCCCTTATGAAGCTGCACAACACTTCAAAGTGATACACATATATACATACATACTAGCTTTCAGCGTAGTCACAGGGTCTGTGTAAACAACTGTCAAAACTTTCTGCTAATCATCAAGTACTCGCTTCTAGGTCACGGAGCCATACGACAACGGCTGTATGAACGTCATCATCATTGGAAAATGTCTTCTAGCTTGCCAAAAAGATGGAAATTGCATGTAGTGAAATGTGGACCTATGTGGCAGATTAGCAGCAGTCATGTCTGTGCGACGACGGTCTAACTGGTGATAGCAATTCAGTACAGCTGGACACGGCATTCCACTTGCTCCATATACCGCACGAATATCATAGTGAATCTGTGTGCAATTTAGCTGTTTTGGTTTACGTTTCCAGTTGCCACGTCATTTCACTCCCACACTGTGGTGCACCTGTCAAGTGTGCCACAGCAGAATTGAGTGTACAGGAAACCTGGGGCTTGTTCTCTCTGCTGACAGTCGGCCACTCTTATTGCGCAATTGTCTTAAAGTGAGTCGACGACACGTATAGCTTACTTTCTTCCCATCTTCAGACCTGCATACGGTAATTTTCCAATGATTTCGAACTGACATGTATAAATATGTTACATCCAGGTAACACGCAAATGAAGAACTGTAGTGTCGATATAAAGCTTTGTGCTATTCTAACATACACGTTGACTCATAAATGTGTCAAAACAAAAGAAAGCAACACACATTGCTGATGTAAACTTCTTACACATGATCACGAGAACTTCCTTCAAAATTATTTATTAAAATATTACTGCCAAGAGGGAAGACTTAACAACCTGCTTGGGAAATACCGTCTCCTTCGGAAACGAGTCAGAAGTAGCGAAACTAATCGAAACACTCGATTATATTGATCCCATGTATATTTTATGAATGAGAGCATTTACGTGTGAATACGTGTTCAACTCCTTCACGCTGAAACGGTTGGATGGATTTGGAAGAGATTTAGAACGGAATCAGCTCATACGCTGAATTAGAACATAGGCTAATTTTAAAACGAATGTAGTCGAACACATATATATGTATAATATTACGCGAAATGTGGAACATTAATTACTCTAATAATAATAATTTTTAGGAAGAGCTGTTTACTTTTGATCTGTAACGTATTTATGAAAATGCTTTTACTGCCTGCTTAATAAGTCTTATATATCACGACTCAAGGTAACAAGTATCCATGCGACAACGTGGGAAGCTATTACGTTCAAAAACGTCGTTCGTGCTTAAAAACGGAATTTTTCGGTGCTCGTACCTTGGGTTCTACTGGTGATGAAGAGTTGCGTTCATCTGTTTCGATAGCCCTTGGGCTGGAGACCATTTGTATATCCAACAGAATGATTGTGTCACCATCCAACAGGGTCAGAGTATCAACATTACTCACTTCCTTCTACTTAGGCAATTGGCGCATCGGTTGGTTCTTTTTGCAATTCATGTGGTGTATGGTAAGCTTGATGTCTCTTGACGATGCACCATTATTTCATTCGCGGTTCCTCGGTAAACCCAACAAAAAGGTTTGTTTTTACTGTATTAGCGGCGTCACCAGCTGACCGAAACCCACCTCGAACAGCCCTGGAAATTTTCTTCATATCTTTAGCTGTTTGCGAGATACATAGGTCCAACGTTACCCGACTTGTACACGTTAAACCGCGAGGAAGAAACGTAGTTTGTAAAGTGACGTAGCACGAAGAAATATGCTCTAAAGTGTCTCAGTTATCATCTGAGAACCTCAAGATGCAAAATTTCTTGCACGCAAAATCCGGTCTGACACGTAACGTTAGCTCTGCGTTATTTCAGTACCACTATTTAAATTTTACTGACAAGTATTACATGCCGTGCTGCAGCAGGGAAAAGAAGGAAACCAGCGAAAAAATTTTCCGATCAGAGCACAAAACATGCGAATATATTCCTGTTTAGTTTAGCTTAAAAGACTCTCACTGAAAAGTGGAGTACCAGCTGCCTCTCTTTACCTTCGTCAGCATCTTTAAAAATTATCTCATAAATTTTGGCTTGCGACCATATTCGCGCCTTTTTATGCTGAGAGAGAAGAAGACGGTGGCAGTGCCAAAGAGAGAATAAAGTAATAAAAACGGGAAAATGGTAGGCACTCGTTCTGTTATACACTCCTGGAAATTGAAATAAGAACACCGTGAATTCATTGTCCCAGGAAGGGGAAACTTTATTGACACATTCCTGGGGTCAGATACAACACATGATCACACTGACAGAACCACAGGCACATAGACACAGGCAACAGAGCATGCACAATGTCGGCACTAGTACAGTGTATATCCACCTTTCGCAGCAATGCAGGCTGCTATTCTCCCATGGAGACGATCGTAGAGATGCTGGATGTAGTCCTGTGGAACGGCTTGCCATGCCATTTCCACCTGGCGGCTCAGTTGGACCAGCGTTCGTGCTGGACGTGCAGACCGCGTGAGATGACGCTTCATCCAGTCCCAAACATGCTCAATGGGGGACAGATCCGGAGATCTTGCTGGCCAGAGTAGTTGACTTACACCTTCTAGAGCACGTTGGGTGGCACGGGATACATGCGGACGTGCATTGTCCTGTTGGAACAGCAAGTTCCCTTGCCGGTCTAGGAATGGTAGAACGATGGGTTCGATGACGGTTTGGATGTACCGTGCACTATTCAGTGTCCCCTCGACGATCACCAGTGGTGTACGGCCAGTGTAGGAGATCGCTCCCCACACCATGATGCCGTGTGTTGGCCCTGTGTGCCTCGGTCGTATGCAGTCCTGATTGTTGCGCTCACCTGCACGGCGCCAAACACGCATACGACCATCATTGGCACCAAGGCAGAAGCGACTCTCATCGCTGAAGACGACACGTCTCCATTCGTCCCTCCATTCACGCCTGTCGCGACACCACTGGAGGCGGGCTGCACGATGTAAGGGCGTGAGCGGAATACGGCCTAACGGTGTGCGGGACCGTAGCCCAGCTTCATGGAGACGGTTGCGAATGGTCCTCGCCGATACCCCAGGAGCAACAGTGTCCCTAATTTGCTGGGAAGTGGCGGTGCGGTCCCCTACGGCACTGCGTAGGATCCTACGGTCTTGGCGTGCATCCGTGCGTCGCTACGGTCCGGTCCCAGGTCGACGGGCACGTGCACCTTCCGCCGACCACTGGCGACAACATCGATGTACTGTGGAGACCTCACGCCCCACGTGTTGAGCAATTCGGCGGTACGTCCACCCGGCCTCCCGCATGCCCACTATACGCCCTCGCTCAAAGTCCGTCAACTGCACATACGGTTCACGTCCACGCTGTCGCGGCATGCTACCAGTGTTAAAGACTGCGATGGAGCTCCGTATGCCACGGCAAACTGGCTGACACTGACGGCGGCGGTGCACAAATGCTGCGCTGCTAGCGCCATTCGACGGCCAATACCGCGGTTCCTGGTGTGTCCGCTGTGCCGTGCGTGTGATCATTGCTTGTACAGCCCTCTCGCAGTGTCCGGAGCAAGTATGGTGGGTCTGACACACCGGTGTCAATGTGTTCTTTTTTCCATTTCCAGGAGTGTAGAAGGATCGAGGGAGGCAATGTCAGTGTGAGAGAGACAGAGGGATACAGTGGCAGTGGAACATGCACTCAAGTGGCAAAGAAAGAAGTATAGGCATGCGTATTCAAATACAGAGATATGTAAACAGGCATATTACGGCGTTGCGGTGTATAAGACAAGTGTCTGGCGCAATTGTTAGATCGGTTACTGCTGCTACAATGGCAGGTTATCAAGATTTAAGTGGAGGTGTCAATGATGGAGCACATGTGATCGGACAAAGCATCTCCGAGGTAGCGATGAAGCGGGGATTTTGTCGTACAACCATTTCTCCGATATCACTGCGGTAGGAAAAAAATCCTGCAAGATCAGGGCCAACGATTACTGAAGAGATTCGTTCAACGTGATAGAAATTGCTGCAGATTTCAATGCTGGGCCATCAACAAGTGTCACCGTGCGAACTATTCAACGAAACATCTTCGAGATGGGCTTTCGGAGCCCAAGGTCCACTCGCGTACCCCTGATGACTACACGACACAAAGCTTTACGCCTCGCCTGGGCCCTTCAACATGGACGATGGATTGTTGATGACTGAAAACATGTTGCCTAGTCGGACGAGTCTCGTTTCAAATTGCATCGAGCGGATGGACGTGTACAGGTATGGAGACAAACTCACGAATCCATGGAACCTTCATGTCAGCAGGAGACTGTTCAAGCTGGTGAATGCTCTGTAATGGTGTGGGACGTGTGCAGGTGGAGTGATATGGGACCCCTGACACGTGTAGATACGACTCTGGCTGGTGACACATACGTAAGCATCCTGTATGATCACCTGCGTCCATTCATGTTCTTTGTGCTTTCCGACGGACTTTGGCTTTTCCAGCAGGACAATGCAACACCCCACACGTCCAGAATTGCTAGAGAGTGGCTCCAGGGACACACTTTTGAGTTTAAACACTTCCGCTGGGCACTGACGTCCCCAGAAATGAACATTGTTGAGCACATCTGAGATGTCTTGCAACGTGCTATTCAGAACAGATCTCCACCCCCTCGTACTCTTACGAATTTATTGGTTGATGGATTATGCCTGCAGGATTCATGTTGTTAATTCCCTCCCGATTCGATGACACGTTGTGTTGCGGCACTTAGGCGTGCTCGCAGGAGCCTTATGCGATATTACGCAGGTGAACCAGTTTCTTGGCTCTTCAGTGTTGTTGTCAGTGACAGAACAGTGTTGGAAAAAGACTGGAAGATACAGTGCCTTGGAGAGGGGGAGGGGGAAGGGGAGGAATTAAGAGAAATAGAAAGGTGCAGTGGATGGGAGCCAGTGACTATGAGAGACGGGGTAAAAGACAATGACAACGAGGAAGAGAGAGAGAGTGACAGTGAGAAGAGACCACGGCAATAAGAAACAAGGAATGAGATATTGTCAGTAACAGAGAGAAATGGGGAAAAGTGACAGCGGAAGGAGAAGGTAGTAGTGGAACAGAAAGAAGGGGACTGCGGCTGTGACACATGAGGCAATGATAGAGAAACACAAAGAGATAACGACAATGACTTGGACTGAATGAGTCAGTGCGAAATGGCAAATGGGGGCGGATGGGTATGAGCGTCTAACAGCGATGGACTGGTCGTCGTGAGTGAGTTATGGTTAGGAGAACTTGTGGAAGTTTGAAGTGAGTTACATGTTTAAAAAATGCCATGCCAAAATCTTTGCGAAGATTTTTGAAGGTGCCGAGGCTGGTAGAATGAGGCAGCCGGTACTCTACTTTTCAGCCAGAGTCTTTTAAATTAAATAAACATATTTGTATTTTTTCCCGCGGTGAATACAATGCTTATATAATCTTCAGAGTGTTTAATCTGTAGTCACACAAAACGCCGTTGCAATTTGGTAGCTGAGCGCTAGGCGTATTTTATAGCTTCTGAGACTCTTTATGATGATTATGATGATAACGTTAGGGTTTTGGGGCGCTCAACTGCTCGGTTATCAGCTCCCATACAAATTCCCTACATTTGCTCACTCCAAACTCGCCACATTCATGAATGATGATGAAATGATGAGGACAACACAAACATCCAGTCATATCGAGGCAGGTGAAAATCCCTAACCCCGCCAGAAATCGAATCAGGGACCCCGTGCTCGGGAAGCGGAATCGCTGAGACTGTTGAAGGTTCACAACAACAAAGTCATTTTTAATGCTGTACGCCAGAGAGACCTCATGCAGGGATTTAGTGAGGTTGGATGTCACTGCGTTATGGGAGTGTATCCGCTGGTAACGTGCACAGGCGTGAGGGCATACCATGGTGTTGCACGGACAAATATAATAAAATTTGTGCTGCACCGAACTAGAAATTGCTTATTTTCTTTCCTCGTCAAGCTAATATGTTTGTTGTTCCTTGACGCTTAAGCGCCTGGATTGGATTAGATTGGCTGGGGTGAAGTGACCAAACAGCGAGGTCATCGGCCTTATCGGACTAGGGAAGTCGGCAGTCCTGTCACAGGAACCATCCCGGTATTTGCCTGAAGCGATTTAGGGAAATCACGGAAAAACTAAATGAGGATGGCCGACGCGGGATTGAACCATCGTCCTTCCGAATGCTAGTCCAGTGTGCTAATCACTGCACCGCCTCGCTCGGTCTTAAGCGGCTGGACGGATTTGTATGAATTGTGGAATGGTGATATACCCCGAATTAACACACAGGGTACCTATTATTCCGAAAACAAATCACGTTTTGCGCGGGACAGTTAATGCGGCCAGTGTTCCCGTGGGATGGATAACGTGACTAAAAAGTCATCCATGAAAGTTAACCGTCAAATGGATGCACTAAGTTTATTATAGAGATTACTTTTTAATTGTTTTGACAAATGTAATAATTACGTACATAAATCTAGAACAACAAAATATTCTTGTACGAAATCAAAGTAGTAATAATGAAACGCGTGCGATTAAGAGGCAGGTATTCATCTGACCACACCACGGTTTCGTACAGACGGCTCTACGTTGGCTGCTTGCGTGTACCGACAACCAGAAAACTCTACTTATGCGCAGACAACAAGAAGTCTCGGAACGCTGTTTACTGAGGCGCATTACAGTAGATTCCTGGCACACCATACTCGCCAGTACAATTACGAACCTTTCCGTGCAAGGCATGTCACAAACAGTGAAATTATTTATTCCTTTCCCTGGCAGATTTTGTAATTCGCTACTCGGTGGCGTAAAACTTTTTTCGTTAAGTACACGAATGATTTGTGAGCGACGTATATTCTGTCAGGTTCTCCCGTCCTCTCAAAATTAGGTATTTTCTCCGATGTCGTACGGTTTGCTGGGCCGCAAGTGACTCGTGCCTCCATATTTGCAAGAGAGAACTTTTGTGACGACGCGTAAGCCTGGGCACTGAGTTTCCGCGTTAACAACTCTTTATAAACAACTGTTGAACTGCGAATAACACTGCGGAGCGGCGCTAGTGGATCCGTATACAGAACACCGAAGAAAAGTGTGAAGGAAACATGAGAATAGTTCTACAAAACAACGGCAAGGACATCTGTATTTTCTGGCCGTGAGACTTTGACAATAACAACTTGAAACGTCCCTTTTGAACAATTATACATGACTGTGCTTAAACTGACACACAATATTTTTAGCCAACGCAATCTGACTTTCAATAATCCCTACAAAACAATGGCCCTGACTAACATTAACCTGTACCTTTCACAGATCACTTACCTCACCAAAAATCTTCGTTACTCGAACTACTGCAATACAGCGAGCGCCACTACTGCCAGCTAAATAAAAGATTCAAACTACGGAAGTCACTAACTACTGATAGGGATACTTACCAAATGAAAGATTTTAATAGAGAACAAACAATGTATTTACCTTAATAGTCATAATATATACAGCAGTTCATAATATCTAGTACAACAAATTTCAAAACTCCGCCATCTCTCTCCCCACATCCACCACTGCTGGCAGCTCACCTCCAACTGCGCAACGCTACGCGCTGTTCACGTCCAGCTGCCCAATACTACAATGGCAGACAACAATGCAAACTAGCCACAGACTGCACACAGCACAACCAGTGATTTTCATACAGAGAGCGCTACGTGGCGGCGGCGTTACCAATATAAGAACCTAAACGGCCTACTTACAAACTGAAAATGAACGAAGAACACAAGCAGCGAAAATGAGGTCTTTTAAGAAGAACAGTTGGCTATGGACTATGAAACATGATAAATAGTACAATAATTAGACAAGGACTAGAACTTAAAAGAGCAATGGATCTAGGCATATAGAACCCAATAGAGGGAAGATACCACAAGAATAAATGACAACAGAATGCCTAAAATAGTAATGAGACATCTATAGGGAAAAGTACAATAAGTATACCAAAAAGCAAGTGGAGAGATGGAGCTTGCCGGGGTGGCCGAGCGGTTCTAGGCGCTACACTCTGGAACCGCACGACCGCTACGGTCGCAGGTTGTAATCCTGCCTCGGGCATGGATGTGTGTGATGTCCTTAGGTTAGTTAGGTTTAAGTAGTTCTAAGTTCTAGGAGACTGCTCAGAGCCATCTGAACCGTTTGTCGTGTCTTCCGCTGACTCATCACTTTGAGCTGATGCGTCAACTGAGCGTGTAAGTAGGCTGTTTATGTTTTCTTATTGGCACCTTTATGTAGCGCTCTATATGAAAATCACTGGCTGTGCTGTGTGCAGTCTGTGGCTAGTTTGCATGGTTGTCTGCCATTGTAGTGTTGGGCAGCGGCAGCTGGATGTGAACAGCGCGTAGCGTTGCACAGTTAGAGGTGAGCCGCCAGCAGTGGTGGATGTGAGGAGAGAGATGGCGGAGTTTTGAAATTACATATATTATGACTTTTGATGATATTAAGGTAAATACATTGTTTGTTCTCTATTAAAATCTTTCATTTGCTAACTATCCCTATCAGTAGTTAGTGCCTTCCGTAGTTTGAATCTTTTATTTAGCTGGCAGTAGTGGCGCTCGCTGTATTGCAGTAGTTCGAGTAACGAAGATTTTTGTGAGGTAAGTGATTTGTGAAAGGTATAGATTAATGTTAGTCAGGGCCATTCTTTTGTAGGGAATTTTGAAAGTCAGATTGCGTTGCGCTAAAAATATTGTGTCAGTTTAAGCACAGTCGTGTATAATTGTTCAAAGGGGACGTTTCAAGCGTTAATAGTTGTTTGCTTTATTTGTGGCAAGGGGACCAAACAGTGATGTCACCAGGCCCATCGGATTGGGGAAGGACCATGCCCTTTCGAAGGAACAATCCCGACATTTGCTGGAAGCGACTTAGGGAAATCCGCCAGGCGGATTCGTGCCGGGGACCGGCACCCCTTCCCACTCGGGAAGCAGCGTGTTAGAACGCGCGGCTAGCTGGGTGGGGTAGCTACTGTAAGTCGTATGTTTTAGGTTGGGTAGTAGTTCCAAGTACATGTGGAAAGAGCAAGCTGAGCCGTGGTAAAAAATTGCTCTTTTGAAGAGCGCGCCGCAGCGCGTAGTGTGAAGCAGTCTCCCTCCGTTTCTGGCGGTGGCGCCGCTGTGGCAATCGCAGCTTTGGTGTCTCCCTCTGGTGGGAAAGGGGGAAAGGTTGCTGTTCACGTGCATTTAAGGGGCGCTATGAACTCGCAAAGGGCCCAGTCTGGGTCAGTCTCTCGTCCCCAGCTTGCTAGTCTCTCTCTCGTCCGCATTTGTTAGGCAGTTAGTGTCTGTCTGTCGTTCGGAGTGCTACTATTTCTGTCGTTCGGAGCTACCTCTTGTCATGTTGGTCGGATTTGGTGTGTTGACGATTTTATTGCTTGGAGTGTAACGGCCTAATATCTGAAATATATTTTGACCTTGCCTATGATCTTGAGAGGCGGTATCTGTGTACTGTAGAGCATCTGAACTTGTTTGGCCAGCCTTGTGGAATTTTATATAAGATTGCATTTTATATAAGATTGCATTTTATGGGCTTTTATTTATGTAAACTGTCACTTTAGCATATAAAGTTGCCACCTTTCCACTGTAAGACTTTTCTTAGAAGTTAAAATCAAGTTGCACCTTCGGTGGCAAGTTAATCTTTTAATTTTAGTGTTTTGTACTATATCCATCCCTCCTACCGGGGCATAGTTTGTGCACTTGGGTGAATTGTTAAAACTTTTAGTTTAAAGTGATCTGGTGTGTTGCAGATTTGCACCAGTGTAGTCTTTCAGAGGTTGTTGTGAGCGGTCTATACTACGGCCGTGTAAAAGAGAGCGGCAAGGTTCTCAGCGCGAAAGCTCATACACTCAAAAATTTGTTTCTTTCTGCCTCTGAATAAATTGTAACTTGATAATTACAGGGTGCTATCTGCTTATAATTTTAAATCTGTTTCTTAAAAAAAAAGGCCTTTAGGAATAAAATTCCCATTTGTTAAAAGCTATTTCATTTTGATTTCATCAGTTACTCCCTGGCAGCTACTTCCACACTCACATACTGTGATTAAATGTGTTAATGTTCCTGATGAATCGCTAGTAAATAAAAAAGTAAATTCTTAAGAAAAGTTTTGAAAGTAAATTCACAGTTCACAAGCTTTGCTTATTTTCCCCTGGGCAGCAGATGAGGCGTTGAAATGTGGACGCATGGATGCAAAGCAGTCCGTCTATACTGACAGGCGTAGTTCACTTATTGGTGCCGTTTGACTGTGCGGAAAATATCAGGTTGTAGAGTTTGTGACGTGTTCTTGCGAAGACTGTTCGATGCAGAGAAAAAAATCAGCAGCACACTAATGTGTTTACATATTAAGGTACCACACATAAAAATATCTGTACTCATATCCGTTACACAATGTGTATGGAAAAATTTTAAGCAAGTACGATGTGGAAACTTGTTTCAGACCCACCACGAAAATAAAAGAATGTTTAAAATCCGCAAAAGATAAACGGCGTCCTCTAGCTCCACCAGTGTCTATAATATTTCGTGCAGTTGTGGAAAGGTCTATATAGGCAGAACAAAAAGAGGCGTCAACACCTGCCTGGGGGAATATAAAAGGAACTGCAGCCTCGGGCATTATTGATAAATCGGCTGTAGTGGAACATGTATTTCAGGAAGGTGATCATGAACTAAAGTTTAGTGAGGCGACCGTCAAAGACGTTGCATTATTATGCGCGAATGTACGGAGAGGCCATGGAGATTGCCAAACACTGCAATAATTTTAATAGAAAAGGTGAAAGCAATGAGCTGGATAAGATATGGATGTCAACATTGCAGCAACAGCGTGACAATCGATTAATTTCAAGTGAGAAAGTTGGCAATATCAGAGACCATAGCACAGCCGACGTCACGTGGTTGACAGCGCCGCCCTCTGGATGACTTGTATACAGGGTGTTACAAAAAGGTACGGCCAAACTTTCAGTAAACATTCCTCACACACATTCCTCACATGTGGACATGTGTCCGGAAACGCTTACTTTCCATGTTAGAGCTCATTTTATTACTTCTCTTCAAATCACATTTATCATGGAATGGAAACACACAGCAACAGAACGTACCAGAGTGACTTCAAACACTTTGTTACACGAAATGTTCAAAATGTCCTCCGTTAGCGAGGATACATGCATCCACCCTCCATCGCATTGAATCCCTGATGCGCTGATGCAGCCTTGGAGAATGGCGATTTGTATCAAAGCCGTCCACAATTGGAGCACGAAGAGTCTCTACATTTGGTACCGGGGTTGCGTAGACAAGAGCATTGAAATGCCCCCATACATGAAAGTCAAGAGGGTTGAGGTCAGGAGAACGTGGAGGCCATGGAATTGGTCCGCCTCTACCAATCCATCGGTCACCGAATCTGTTGTTGAGAAGCATACGAACACTTCGACTGACATGTCCAGGAGCTCCACCGTGCATGATCCACATGTTGTGTCGTACTTGTGAAGGCACATGTTCTAGCAGCACAGGTAGAGTATCCCGTATGAAATCATGATAACGTCCTCCATTGAGCGTAGGTGGAAGAACACACTGACGAAACTAAAATGAGCTCGAACACGGAAATTAAGCGTTTCCGGACTTATGTCCACATAACATCTTTTCTTTATTTGTGTGTGTGAGGAATGTTTCCTGAAAGTTTGGCCGTACCTTTTTGTAACACGCTGTATACGGTTCTCACTAGTGCTCTCGTTGCAGTTTGTCCTCGGAGGATGTCTTCCGCAGTCGAAGGCGAAACGTCAGGGGAGAGTCTTATGTATGGACCACGGCATCTCAGCCCGGAAATGGTAAGGGGCTCCGGAACGCCCTATACTTGCAATGTTAAAATAACGCTTGTAAATTACATATTTTCTCACAAAGTATTTGAGGTAGGAAGTTGAACTTTTTACAGATTATTTATTGGAATATGGGCTACAACTTAACACAGGGATTTTACAAAATTTTAGTTCAGTTATTAAAGATGATTTTTTTTCAATTGTAATGAAAATTCACAACATTTTTTTGCAATTTTTTATTTATATATTCAAAAATATACAGTTTTTTGGAAAAAGGCTGTGTTAAATTATGCAGACGGTACTGCGTAACATTTACTGAAAGTTTGAAACAAATATGTTTGGAAGGTCCTTAGAAAACATGTAATTAGTATGAGAAAATAAAAGTTTTGGGAATCGAGCGACAAAGATTGGATTAAGTTTTTAGTGCATTCCAGATCCATAGGATGGATTATCTACATCCTCTGCAAACTCCTCCTTCATTATTATACTTCAACAAAACAGAGACTCAAGAAACAGAATTAATTACGAATATTTTCGAGATAACGACAGAGTTAATGAACATGAAACAATTGACAATCACACCAGCGATATATATTGAACCATCACAGGCTAGCCACAACACATACTTTATCTCACATCACTAAAATGTACCTGATGAACACGGACGTAAATAATAACACCATTTGACAGCAGTTTAACAGCGCCACAGTGGGTCACGCCCATGTAGAACACATTTCAAAAAAAAATTTAAAAATAGTCGTAGTCTTCGGAATTGAATAAATTATATATCTATTAAAAGGTAATAGTCTGCAAATTCAGAAAACGCAAAAAAAATAAAAATTGAACTTTTCATGATTTTGAGCCTTTCCGGAGACCCTTAAGTGATGACAACACCTGCTGTGAAAGTCTTCATTCTGTGATCAATGTCTATGAGCCTCTTTCACCTGCGCAGTACGCTAGGATCTAGCGTCGGACTCTAGTGAACTTGACTGTCTGAAGATAGACGAGGCTCGCTACCACTCTCGGGGTAGTAACGTAGCAAACGTGAACCCGGAGAGGGGGTACGCGTGGTCGTGACGCAACAGAGCCGGCGCAGAGCCGCTCCTTTACTTACACGCGGTCACTGAGCGCGCTCCGGGGAGGCAAGGGAGAGCCACTTGGCGCGGTGACCGTGGGCGGCGCTGTGGGCCGCGGTCGCCGGGCAATGAAGTGGCTACGGGCCGCCGCGTGATGGAGATTTGTGGCGCTATTAAAACTGACGTATGGCCCTTTATTACACAGTCGATAACGAAATAAACTGACAATTATACCACCCAGTAAATTACCCGGCAACTGGACACCGATAAAACAAGCGGCCGCTCCGCAGCTGCGGCGGACCGGCCGGCGCGGCGCGGCGAGGAGAGCGAGTGCGCCACTGCGCGTGCGCGGACCGGCACGGCTGTTTTAAGAGCCGGCGCACCTGGCGCTCCCACCGGCTGGCCGCTCCAGCGGCCCCCCTCCCCCCCCCCCCCCCCCATCGCCACATCAGCCGAGCTAAAACGTTGGCCTGTTACTACCGACAAAACATTACTGCCTCTACACCAAATACGGTGGATCCCCTGAAGCTGGTTTTAATAGATTTGGTAACAAAATTATAAACAGCCGACCAGTTGCAATGGATAAAGAAATCTTTACCTAGGTTTCAACAGATTTAAATCTGTCTTCTTCACAAGGTGTCAATTTTACATTAGTATGGACTGACGTATCATCGTCGTTTTTACAAATATCTGCATAGATCCATTTGTCCAAATTAAAATATAGCCCTGAAAATAGGGTTTGTCATGTAAATGTAAATTAGTACATGGATGTTGCAGAGCTCACAACATCTGCAACATCCATGTACTAATTTACATTTGCGAGGTTCGCAGGAGAACTTCTGTACAGTTTGGAAGGTAGGAGACGAGATACTGGCAGAAGTAAAGCTGTGAGGACCGGGCGTGAGTCGTGCTTCGGTAGCTCAGATGGTAGAGCGCTTGCCCGCGAAAGGCAAAGGTCCCGAGTTCGAGTCTCGGTCGGGCACACAGTTTTAATCTGCCAGGAAGTTTCATATCAGCGCACACTCCGCTGCACAGTGAAAATATCATTCTGGAAGTATTTATATGCTTGCTGCGGAGCATGGCCACACAAACAAACTTGTCAAAAAATTTGAGTTTAAAAAAAAATTGGTTCAAATGGCTCTGAGAACTATGGGACTCAACTTCTGTGGTCATCAGTCCCCTATAACTTAGAACTACTTAAACCTAACTAACCTAAGGACATCACACACATCCATGCCCGAGGCAGGATTCGAACCTGCGACCGTAGCAGTCGCGCGATTCCGGACTGAGCGCCTTAACCGCGAGACCACCGCGGCCGGCAAATTTGAGTTTGGCTTAACCGTGAACATTGCTGCAGTGTCGCCGGAAGAGCGAGGAACCAAACCAAGGTTTGTGCCTCGCAACGCAACTACAAGCAAACGTGGCCGCTGCAAGACCCATCGACGAATGAGCGACACGCGTGTTGCCATTTTCAAAACGTCTCGCTAAGCCGCCGCAACGGTGGTTCAAAAAGAGCTCTGATTGTGAAACGGCTGGTAAATTTCAGTTTGTAGGTTGGTGACATTGTTTTGATTCGTTTCTGTTTCCATGAACATTCCGGTTGTTGCATTTCTTGCATTCCGTGTCAAACCAACGTGCGCAACGTGTGATAAACGTTTTTGTCAATATGCAGAAGGTTATGCAGCAACTGCCACGAGACTTCGCTTGATTCTAGGGCGTAACGAGGCACCGAATGAGCCAACGATTCGCAGACCTATGAAAAAGATGTACGTTCAGCAGTAAACATAAGAGTCCTCGGTCTCGTCGTTCTGATCGTAGCGAGCAGACCATTGCGGTGGTTCGCGACAGTTTGCCAGTTAGCCCAATGAGGTCAATTGGTCACTGTTTCCAACAATAGGACTTAAGCTTTTCTTCAGTGCGAAGAATTCTCCGGTCTGATCTCCATTACCGGCCACCGAGCGAGGTGGCACATTGATTAACACACTGGACTCGCATTCGGGAGGACGAAGGTACAATCCAGCGTCCAGCCATCCTGTGTACCAGCCAGTCTGTGGATCGTTTTTAGGCAGTTTTCTAAGTACTTCGGCGAATGCAGGCTGGTTCCCCACATTCCGCGTCAGTTACACTATGTTGGCGATAGCTCCACTGGGGGCTGTACCGCAAAATAGCCTTGGGTTCGGTGTGGGGCGGCAGTGGCGTGGGTAGACTACTGTGGCCTGTTGTTGGGTTGTGAACCACTGAGGGCTACGGCGGAAGGAAGCCTCTCCGTCGTTTCTAAGTCCTAGGTATAAATACACGTGGAGACCTATAACTATTAGTTGGCAAGCTACTTAAATATTGATTGAATACTGGTCACCACATTGTTCTCAGTCACCAACAGAAATATCTGCACATATATCCATTACATCTTGTACTGAATAAGTGCAGCAGGAAAGCTCACATGTGTGTTTCCCCAGAGGACCATACCACACTTGTTACTGTTATCGTCTTCAATGCGAAGACCGGTTTGATGCATACTAGTGTGCCCCGTGCAAATCTCTTCATAGCTGTTGAACTACTGTAACCTAATCATCTTTTGAATGTTCCAGTGTCTCGGAGACACACACACACACACACACACACACACACACACACACACACACACACACGGACGAACGAAACACCACAAACGTCACGTCAACGCGTCACGACACAAATGAACACCACACAGCCACAACAACACGTAATGGCGGCGAAAACTCTATGCTTGGCGATCAAATTGTAAAAAAAATGCGCTTGTAACGTCAAAACTGAAAAAAAATAAGCATGTTACATCAACATAAAAGAAAAACATCATAGCAAAATGGGTCAAATTGCTCTGAGCACTATGAGACTTAACATCTGAGGTCATCAGTCCCCTAGGCCTAGAACTACTTAAACCTAACTAACCTGAGGACATCATACACATCCATGCACGAGGCAGGATTCGAACCTGCGACCATAGCAGTCGCGCGGTTCCAGACTGAAGCGCCTAGAGCCGCTCGGCCACACCGGCCGCCAAATATCACAACATCAAAAACTGTAAGTAACACGCTATATAACACGACACATGGCGATTCTCAGTTCACAATGCATAATAAACCTAAAAGTAAAATTACGTTTTGCTGTTTGCCGATGACAAGCTGTTAGATTGGGTAGCAGACCTAAAGTTACCAACATAAACATCCACTTTATTTACAAATGAGCTACAAAAGTAGAAACGTTAGACATATCTTAAATAAATAGCATAGAATGCCTCCAATGAGTGATACATCTCTCAACGCCGTACTGTATGCAAAGCAATGCAAAATATTTGACAATAATTGTTCATATTACAAAAGTAAACATTTTGTTCAAAATGGTTCAAATGGCTCTGAGTACTATGGGACTTAAATTCTGAGGTCATCAGTTCCCTAGAACTTAGAACTACTTAAACCTAACTAGCCTAAGGACATCATACACACCCATGCCCGAGGCAGGATTCTAACCTGCGACCGTACCGGTCGCTCGGCTCCAGACTGAAGCACCTAGAACCGCTTGGCAAACATTTTGTAACAAAGTTTTCTTTACAGGTTAACATGAGTTCTGCATAAGGATAATAAACATATAAACCCACTGACAGTAGTACAAAAAGTGCTGAAACATGTCTGGCTGAAAACCAAAGTGTCTCGCATAATGTGCAATTCCTCTGCAATGTTGTATTGTATTGTCCACTCACCCCTCCGCCGCCCCACACCGAACGCAGGGTTATTGTGCGGTTCGGGCCCCAGTGGACCCCCCTCTTCCCCTCTGCCAACCCCATTACCCCCTCTGCCCACCCCCTTCTCCCATCATCCTCCCCCTCCCTCCTCCTCCCCTTTCCCTGCTCCCCTCCCCCTTTTCCTCCCTCCCCCCCCCTCTCCTCCCCCCCGGGCACGTCTCACACCAGACGAGTGTAGGCCTCAATGTTAGTGTGGTAGAGTAGCTATGGTGTACGCGTACGAGGAGAAAATGTTTGTGCAGCAATCGCCAACATAGTGTAACTGAGGTGGAATATAGGAAAGCAGCCCGCATTCGCCGATGCAGATGGAAAACCGCCTTAAAAACCATCCACAGACTGGCCGGCACACCGGACCTCGACATTAATCCGCCGGGCGGATTAGTGCTGGGGACCGGCATGCCTTCCCGCCCGGAAAACAGTGCGTCAGACCGCACGGCTAACCGGAGGGCCCCCTCTCCAATGATACTCTAATCTACATCCACTGGAACCTGCCTACTGTATTACAGACCTCGTCTCCCCATAAAATCCCCCTCTCCCCTCCGCCCTTCCCAGATTTCCGAGCATTCCCAAACTGACGATTGAATGCTCAGGCTGTGTCCCACTTACCTATTCTTCCGTTTATTCAGGTTAAGTCATAAATTTATTTTTTTCTCTATCCGGTTCCGTATGTCATGTCCAGCTACCCATAAAATCTTTAGTATTCTGTAGCACCACGTTTCAAAATCTTCTACTCTCTTCTTGTATGGTCTTTTTAGTGTCCACGTATTACCATACAATGCTATACTCCATGCTAACACCATCACAAAGGACATCCTAACGCTTCAGTTCATATTCGGTGTTAAATTTCTCTTCATCAGAAATGCTTCTCTTGGTTTTGCCAGTCTGGATTTTATATATATCCTCTCTACACCCCCCATTAAATGCACAAATATTAAAAAAAAAGCTTTGTGTTTCTTTAACCTGTTTCATATATTTTGCTCTGTGTGGTCTTATATTTCTCCGAAACTCAAACAGCTCTTTCCTGAGGTCCGCGTCTACAATTGTTTCCATTGTTCTGAAAATGGTTTGAGTCAGTGTTTAGCAGCCATGACCTATTAAACTGATATTCTGGTAATATTTACACCTCTCAGAACCTGCGTTTTTTGACCGAAGTTATTATTTTCCTCTTCAAATTATTAGAAACTTGAAGTGAGAAACGTTTCAAGGTATACGATAATTATCTCACGAAAACCTACAAAGTTTCAAGAACCAGCATTAAGAGAGGAATCGAGGAATATAGTACTGTCTCCTATGTATCGCGCTACCAGCGACTGCGAAGAGTGGATCCGTTACCACGCACAGAGAGGCACTTCGTCAGTCATTATTCCTGCGCTCCACACTTCAGTAGAGCGGGAACGATCCCAAACACATCTTATGACGGAAAGTGAGAGGCATCATCTCTTGGACCAAATTAATCAGGATAATTACAGTGTGGAGCGCGCGGACAGCGGGTTGGTGTGGCGAGATATGGGCCGGAAAAGGCACCAGTGGTCTACCGAAGCAAGAGGCCAATGACAGTCCTAACCATCTGTCAACTGCACTGCAGGAAGAAGACACCGAAGCTGAGTTTTGTGCGCAAAGCAACCCCCTTCACACAACTACCTGAACTTTGCTCTGCATTCGAACAATATAAGCTCGCAAATTCCGTGTCATTGCGTCTCCAGTGTCATCGATGTGCAGGGACCATTGTGTATACACTCCTGGAAATGGAAAAAAGAACACATTGACACCGGTGTGTCAGACCCACCATACTTGCTCCGGACACTGCGAGAGGGCTGTACAAGCAATGATCACACGCACGGCACAGCGGACACACCAGGAACCGCGGTGTTGGCCGTCGAATGGCGATAGCTGCGCAGCATTTGTGCACCGCCGCCGTCAGTGTCAGCCAGTTTGCCGTGGCATACGGAGCTCCATCGCAGTCTTTAACACTGGTAGCATGCCGCGACAGCGTGGACGTGAACCGTATGTGCAGTTGACGGACTTTGAGCGAGGGCGTATAGTGGGCATGCAGGAGGCCGGGTGGACGTACCGCCGAATTGCTCAACACGTGGGGCGCGAGGTCTCCACAGTACATCGATGTTGTCGCCAGTGGTCGGCGGAAGGTGCACGTGCTCGTCGACCTGGGACCGGACCGCAGCGACGCACGGATGCACGCCAAGACCGTAGGATCCTACGCAGTGCCGTAGGGGACCGCACCGCCACTCCCCAGCAAATTAGGGACACTGTTGCTCCTGGGGTATCGGCGAGGACCATTCGCAATCGTCTCCATGAAGCTGGGCTACGGTCCCGCACACCGTTAGGCCGTCTTCCGCTCACGCCCCAACATCGTGCAGCCCGCCTCCAGTGGTGTCGCGACAGGCGTGAATGGAGGGACGAATGGAGACGTGTCGTCTTCAGCGATGAGAGTCGCTTCTGCCTTGGTGCCAATGATGGTCGTATGCGTGTTTGGCGCCGTGCAGGTGAGCGCCACAATCAGGACTGCATACGACCGAGGCACACAGGGCCAACACCCGGCATCATGGTGTGGGGAGCGATCTCCTACACTGGCCGTACACCACTGGTGATCGTCGAGAGGACACTGAATAGTGCATGGTACATCCAAACCGTCATCGAACCCATCGTTCTACCATTCCTAGACCGGCAAGGGAACTTGCTGTTCCAACAGGACAATGCACGTCCGCATGTATCCCGTGCCACCCAACGTGCTCTAGAAGGTGTAAGTCAACTACCCTGGCCAGCAAGATCTCCGGATCTGTCCCCCATTGAGCATGTTTGGGACTGGATGAAGCGTCGTCTCACGTGGTCTGCACGTCCAGCACGAACGCTGGTCAACTGAGGCGCCAGGTGGAAATGGCATGGCAAGCCGTTCCACAGGACTACATCCAGCATCTCTACGATCGTCTCCATGGGAGAATAGCAGCCTGCATTGCTGCGAAAGGTGGATATACACTGTACTAGTGCCGACATTGTGCATGCTCTGTTGCTTGCGTCTATGTGCCTGTGGTTCTGTCAGTGTGATCATGTGATGTATCTGACCCCAGGAATGTGTCAATAAAGTTTCCCCTTCCGGGGACAATGAATTCACGGTGTTCTTATTTCAGTTTCCAGGAGTGTATATTTCGTTGATCTTAATAATAAACCTGATGCAAACAAACACAATCGCGTTGATTGTTCAGTAGCCGGAGCATACATACACTGGTGTTGTCACGCTCTTGGAAGCAGGTCCTACTTATGTACTAGATATCGTATTACTAAGTAACTTTGAGATATTGTAATGTATCAACAGCCATCAGAGTTTTTCTTAATCATGTTTTAGCTATGCAGCTTCTGTTTCAAAAATCGTGTACAGTCGCAGTGTCTATGTGCTGTTGTGTTATGATGGTCGCGCTGTTAACATGCAGTGTGAGAATGGCTGAAGCTGCTTCTTGCTCCGTAGTGAAAAACGCGCATAGAAACAGTCAAAAAGTGGCGAGGAACCGGTTGTTCTTAATATATTTCACAAGTTTACAGAAAAAAATCGGCTTTGAGTTTTTCCAAGTAACTGTATTTATAACAGTTAAAGAGCGTTTTTTTTAATTAAAAAAAAGTGGGATGTGTACCTGGATCACTAGCGTTATGGTAAACCTACGGACACTTTGATCTTTCGGTATTGGATATCTACATCTTTTAAATGTAAATATCGTAAAATTTATACTAATTAACATATACCTATCATTCTCTTATGAAAAATGTGCACCTTCTTGTTTCTCACTATATACTGCACGCACAATTCCAGTGTTCATTGCAGATATAAATTCTTAATTATCGACATTTTATAAAAGATCGTTAATGAAGATTGCTTAAACTAAGAAAATGCTTTACGACTTACCTTCAATTGCACACATCAGTGCAGCTTAGATGGTCCAGCTCGCTGGCCAGTGCTGTCCAAGGTAAAAGCGCCGGTAAACCTGTTGTCCCTTTTTATCGTTCTTTCAATGGCCGCGTAACGCACAGCATAAAACATATCCCTAATTTCGTACTTGACTCTACTCGAAACAGCTTGGCTTCCGCTCCACGTGGAGCGAAATGCAATGAGATATCAGCAAAAGCGGAAGATTACGTGGTGTAATGTTTACATCAGGTTTGTTCTTATGATGACCGTAGTATATTCTGGGCATTGGTCACAACTACTTCACATCGTACTGGAGCGGGGGGAACTTTCATAGCGTCCTAAGCTCGCCCACTTCTTGAAGAACCAGCCAGAAATGGGGAAGTCTACTTTCAATGAGCTGTGGTATAGCCTGTGGTATGATATGTGGTTGGTAAGATGCTGGTCAGAATAGTTGCAGAATGTAAGTGATTGCTGTCTTGCTGCCCACGGGTAGGGCAGCGATTATGTTTTCATAAATTTACCATATACTTAAGTTACAGCGCGCTGTATGCTCGTGTGGTGCAAGTCGACCCCTTAATGAACCCACAAAATAATGTCTTTGCCCTCTACTCCTTCCATGAGCTTCATAACCTAGCTGATTTCTCTTAGTATCACGTCCAGTCTGAGTCTGGATTTACAGCTTCTAACCGTTAATGTGTCTCGTTTTCAGAAACTTGCTATCGGTCAACTCCGTCGGTTTAGACAGGCCGCCCCAAAGTGGCGGATCTACAACGTATTACGTGAAGCTCGCTCCTATACCTGCATCTAACAACCCGCGAAAACAACAGGTACACTATTTCATGTACTTCACAGTAGGTTGCAGAGTATGGACGTCGATTAGATGTAGATACTCGTCACATACAAATGATTACATGGCTGCAGAACAGTCATTGGAAGCAGTGACATCCATTCAATTACCTGTGGGTAGAGGCACGGTGTGATTTAAAATATAACCACCATATACAAAGAATCACAGGGGAGACATGTGACAGAGTGAGATTCATCAGAAGAAACCTAAGGAAGCATAGCCCACGCATGAGGGACGTAGCTTACAAAATCTTCGTTCCACCGATCCTCGAATATTGCTTGTGTCTTGGATCCGCACTAAATAGGATTGGTGGAAGAAGTAGGAAGGTTCAAAGAAGAGCAGCGCTTTTCGCCATAGACTCATTTAGCAAGCGCGAGAGCGTCACTTAAGTGCTCATCCAACTCCAGTTACGAACTGTAAGAGACGCATTGTGCATCAAGGCGTAGTTTTCTATTAAATTTTCTATTAAAATTCTGACGGCGTATGTTCCTACAGGAGATACTTTCTCCTTCGTACATCTGCCGAAAATGCCATGAAGATAAAATCAGACGGATTCGAGTTCTCCTGGAGGTTTAGCAACGGCCATTCTTTCCTCTGAACATTCGTCACTGGAACAGTGCATAAGCATTTTCAAACCACATTTTATTTCCTTTTTTCCAGATTTACATCCTATATCGCGTCTGCAGATATCAGTACCGTTCAATAAGCTAACGTAATACTTCATAACACATAGCAGGGAGTAACATTTCAGTTCCCACGCTGGTTGAAGTAGCCGCTGGACGATCTGGTGTTATCAGCAGACGGTGGAGTGAGGCGCTGTGGCTTTCTGTGAGGAAGACGGTTAACACCAGTGTGCCATACGAAGGGAAACTAGGGGCAATCTGGAGCGAAGCAAGTTATTTTGTTCAGTAAATATCTGCTAGAAAAGGCCACTGTTTCCTCTAGAGATTTTAGGAGGGCCTGCTGGTCTTAAAACAATCTCCTACGACAATATTACAACGCAAGAAAGCAGTCGCCACCCGAGTGGCCGAGCGGTTCTAGGCGCTTCAGTCTTGAACCGCGTGACCGCTACGGTCGCAGTTTCGAATCCCGCCTCGGGAATGGATGTGTGTGATGTCTTTAGGTTAGTTAGGTTTAAGTAGTTCTAAATCTAGGGGACTTCTGACGTCAAATGATACGTCCCATAGTGCTTAGACCCATTTGAATTTAGACTACGGTATTTTGGTAAATAAACACATCATAAGGGCATTCATGAATATTATTTCAAGTAATATAGCTTTCAACTCAGAATTACAGAGTTCAGAATTGCACTGTCCAGAGAACGCGAGGCACGCCAAAACACACAGAAAAAATCCATACATAATGACTCACTGAGATAATCAAAGCACGGGTTGTATTGATTTCTGCAAATCTCTGATGGAAAAGCGCAGAAAGCCATACCGTACGCCTCTCACGCCATCTTCTATGGACTTACTAACAAAACGGAGACACTTCAGCAGATTTCGTAAATGGGGGTATCTCGCATGGAGAGGAATGAAATTACGGTGGCAGTCAAAGTTCTCTCCACCACACACCATAAGGTAGCTTGAGGAGTGTAAACGTAGGTGTAGAGATGTGCCTAACGTTCGGGTAAATCCTCAGACGATCTGAAGACGCAGTGACATAATTTTTAATAGTAGACTTGTTCAGTTGGCCGAAACTCCCGGACTGTTTGTTCACTGGTAAGCACTCCATGGTGCAGTTGTGAAGTCACCCAGCAGCTGCAAATCATCGGTGTGTGCCGCACAGACGTGTATAGGTGAAGACTTGCCACGTTTCCTTTCTTTGAACTGAGGCCAAAAATTTGTCTAGTTTCAGTCCGTCTTCTCTGTTAAAACTATCTTCATACTTTTTATGTCCTTTCTATACGTAATTGTAATCGGACTTCCCTAAACCCTTAGTATCGGAGAATCGAATTTACTGTTTATCTGGACCATGTGCATCATCCGCTACTACAATTTTATTCGTGTCGACAGTTTCCGTCAGCTCCTTCTGAAAATGTACCCGAGTGAGCATGCAAAATTATGAATCTGGTTTCTGTCCCTGAAATATTACAACCTAACGAAGTATATGTTCGTTACTAACTTCTGTTTATGCTGTTTATACCGGGTGTGTGCGTAGGAGTGAGAGAGATAGAGGGGGGAGTAGAGCCGTTTCTTTTTAATTTTTTTTTATTTGGCGGGGGGGTGGGGGGGGGGTCGCGGTTGTACTAGCTGTTATCGGGCTGTTATCGGGCTGTTATCGGGTGGCTGAAACTTCTTTGGTGACAGCTGTTTGACTTATCGTTTCAATATTCTGGGGAGGGGTCATGGCTGAGTGAGTGTAAAGATGCTGGGTTCTATTATTATTACTTTGAACACTATTTTTATATTTATCCTCTTTGCGAACATTATTCTATTATTTTATCTATTAGTGTAAATAATGAATTGCTTGGCGTGTGTACCTGGTCTTTCAACAGTATTTTCCCCTCTACTTCGGTTTTGTGTATGTGGTAATTTTCTTGCATGGTCAGAAGGTGCTTTTTATTGTTGATTCTAATAATTCTCATGTCATCTTCTCTAGTGGTTGGTTTGTGGTCATTTTCTCTTAGGTGTTCTGCAAATGTGGAGTGGTTTGTCGCATACTTCCATGCCCTCATATGTTCCTTGTATCTGACATCAACTGTTTGCCCTATGTATGTGCCGTCTCAAGTGTTACATTGTAACTGGTATATACCTGCTTTCTGGTATATGTATCTGTTTACTATCTGTTTTGTGGTGTAATTTTGTAAAGAATTGTCTGTTGTGTATGCTACGTTTATTCCCTGTCTTTTGAAACTGTTGGTGATTTTATGGATGAGTTTGTGTTTGTGTGTCATTGTGTACCATCTTGTGTAGATCCCACTGATGATGCCTTAAAAAGGTAGAAGGCGAAACGCGTATGGATTAAATAAAATAACTAGCAGCAGGAAAAAAAAATGGCTCTGAGCACTATGGGACTTAACTTCTGAGGTCATCAGTCCCCTAGAACTTAGAACTACTTAAACCTAATTAACCTAAGGACATCACACACATCCATGCCCGAGGCAGGATTCGAACCTGCGATGGTAGCGGTCGCGCGGTTCCAGACTGTAGCGCCTAGAACCGCTCGGCCATTCCGGCTGGGCAGCAGGAAAAGGCAGTTTGATTTGCAAAAGAAGTATTCAAAACTTTTTGGGTTTAAAGGTTACCAAATCTCAGTATTTTAAACATAGCTGCACAACAGCAACGGTTCCACGTAATAAAATTATAAACAGCCGACCAGTTGCAATGGATAAAGAAATCTTTACCTAGGTTTCAACAGATTTAAATCTGTCTTCTTCAGAAGGTGGCAATTTTACATTAGTATGGACTGATGTATCATCGTCGTTTTTACAAATATCTGCATAGATCCATTTGTCCAAATTAAAATATAGCCCTGAAAATAGGGTTTGTCATGTGAATGTAAATTAGTACATGGATGTTGCAGATGTTGTGAGCTCTGCAACATCCATGTACTAACGAAGAATATCGGAGAATCGAATTTACTGTTTATCTGGACCATGTGCATCATCCGCTACTACAATTTTATTCGTGTCGGCAGTTTCCGTCAGCTCCTTCTGAAAATGTACCCGAGTGAGCATGCAAAATTATGAATCTGGTTTCTGTCCCTGAAATATGCACCCCAAACACTCAATATGACCCATTAAGAACGCAATCTGACTTCAGAGCTAAAATTTCGGAGATGGCAAAACTAACTCAAAGCACAACAGGGTGGGGGTTTCTCAGAAGTAACATAACTGAGTTTTGAACTAGAGTATCGACTGCAAACCTCATTCTACACTGCTTCAAAGTGTATTAAAATTGAGCCTTTTACGACAAATATGTACAGGACGAACGTGTTTCAATTTTTTTGCCACCACTAACGACTAACCTGAAAGTGGAATGCTCGTGTGGTGGCAGCAATAATTTGCGATACGCCGTCTCAGTCTCCACGTAAATCGAAGAACCTGGTTAGTGATTTCTTACCTCTAATGCTTAAGAGTTTTTGAGGAAGAGAATCTGAAGCGCTGTAAACATACGTATCATAGTCCGTTAACAAATTGCAGAATAGGTGAATGGAGTGCTGCTTGGAGGTAACAAATCCGAAATATTCTCAAATGGAAGAAAGGAGCACACGGTGGAATCTGTGAACAAAAGACAGGTGTAAGATAATGAATTGGTGGAGTCCGAACACAATATGTTAACGATAATTGCAGTACAGTGTATGAATAAATAAGATATACGAAGTCAGCCGTTATGGGTGAAGAAAAACATCGGACCAGAACGTTTGACACCCCGTCGGAACATCTTGGTACAGAAGTACGTAAAAATAAATTTATAAACTTTTGAGTTATAACCTTCCGACTGAGAGAATACGTAAGTCACGTGTGCCGATGAGGTCAAAAGCGAGAACAAAGGTGTAACTTGTACACGGGAAGTGTGAATGCAAAAGGCAACTCGTAAAGCACATGGTCATATTTAACACAGACAAACTTGTGATTTGCAGTCATGTGAATACAAGTTGAATGCTCGCGGACTGCTGCAAGCTCACCGTTTAGTTACATGTAGCTGGTCGATGGTACCCCTGTCAAATACATAAGACAACAGCCTGAACCCCTTCTGCTCTGTTGTGCTGCCCAGAGACACATTTTGCTTAAACCTGCATGAGGCGTCCAACCTAAAATACAGTACTGGCCATTAAAATTGCTACACCACGGAGATGACTTGCTACAGACGTGAAACTTAACCGACAGAAAGGAGATGCTGTGATATGCAAATGATTAGCTTTTCAGAGCATTCACACAAGGTTGCCGCCGGTGGCGACACCTACAACGTGCTGACATGAAGAAAGTCAGCAACCGATTTCTCATACATAAACAGCAGTTGTTTGGCGTTGCCTGGTGAAACGTTGTCGTGATGCCTCGTGTAAGGAGGAGAAATGCGTACCATCACGTTTCCGACTTTGATCAGAACGAACAGTTCGACGACGTTTGCAGCAGCATGGACTATCAGCTCGGAGACCATGGCTGCGGTTACCCTTGACGCTGCATCACATACAGGAGTGCTTGCGATGGTGAACTCAACGACGAACCTGGGTGCACGAATGGAAAAACGTCAATTTTTCGGATGACTCCAGGTTCTGTTTACACCATCATGGTGGTCGCATCCGTGTTTGACGCCATCGCGGTGAACGCACATTGGAAGCGTGTATTCGTCAACGCCATACTGGCGTATCACCCAGGGTGATGTTATGGGGTGCCATTGGGTACACGTCCCTGTCACCTCTTGTTCGGATTGACGGCACTTTGAACAGTGGACGTTACATTTGAGATGTGTTACGACCCGTGGCTCTACCCTTCATTCGATCCCTGCGGAACCCTACATTTCAGCAGGATAATGCACGACCGCATGTTGCAGGTCCTGTATGGGCCTTTCTGGATACAGAAAATGTTCGACTGCTGCCCTGGCCAACCCATTCTCCAAATCTCTCACCGATTGAAAACGTCTGGTCAATGGTGGCCGAGCAACTGGCTCGTCACAATACGCCAGTCACTATTCTTGATGAACTATGGTATCGTGTTGAAGTTGCATGGGCAGTTGTACCTGCACACGCCATCCAAGCTCTGTTTGACTCAATCCCTAGGCGTATCAAGGCCGTTATTACGGCCAGAGGTGGTTGTTCTGAGTACTGATTTCTCAGAATCTATGCACCCAAATTGCGTGAAAATGTAATCAGATGTCAGTTCTAGTATAATATATTTGTCCAGTGAATACCTGTTTATCATCTGCATTTCTTGTTGGTGTAGCAATTTTAATGGCCAGTAGTGTACGTGTCTATTGCTCTGATTGGGCGGCAACGGTTGAAGTTGTGGATCTGCAGCAACTCGTACCTGCCCTTTCCCGTCTGCAAACACGTACTGGTACACGATTCAGAGTAACATGGCGGCTAATCGTCTGTGAGTCTACAAGCGGCTTAGGCGTGGCACGTGGGTGCACAACGTACGAAATGTACTCGTGACAAGGCAGCCATCTTTCAAAGTTCAAGATTGAAAATTAAGAATGTTTTCCACAGTAGGGGACGAACTGCAATCACAGAAACATGCCTTCGTCCAAGGCCTATGAACCGTAAAAGTAAATCATCAAGACCATGTCTGAATTTACCAAAGTAAGTGAACTCGAAGAAAAATCGAGGTTGGAGTTCTACAAATAACCCAACAGTTACATCAAAAGCCTGTGAATAATCTGAAAACCCGGGTTTCAGTGAAGTGATTAAAACACAGCGGATCTGAACAGCTAATAGCGACTATACGAGTACGGATCAGGCCTGTCAAAGCGTGGCTCGTGATACGTTCCTCTCCACCGAAGGCTTCCCCCTCCAACTCTTGCAGTGCCATCAACCAGGGGAGGAGTACTACGAGAAACGCTAGAGGGCTCAGCAGCCGTTTCCGTACTGTCGACACCATCAGGAATGCACGCCTCAGCATTACGAGAAACATCTTCTTCTTGTGTAGTGGTCAATCCAAGGATTGGTTTGCAACAGCTGCAATGGCTGGTTGTCTCCATTCTGTACGACTATCAGCTTTTCTCTTCATTTCTTTATAGGGATTACATCCCACATTTTTCACGATTTGATCCATGTACCTCAGCCGTGGTCTTCCTCTTGGTCTTTTTCCCTCGACATATCCCTCTATGATTGTGTTCAGGAGTCCTTCATGTCTTAATAGATGGCCTGTAAATTGCACTCTTCTTTTAGAAATGAAACTCCAGAAGCTTCTCTTCTCACCTGCTCCTTCCAGAACCACTTGGTTTGTGACCTTGTCGATACATTTTGTTTTGAGCATGCGTCTACAGCACCACGTTTCAAAAGAATTTAGCTTCTGGTCTTCCTCTGTCCCGAGAGTCCATTTTTCACACCCATAGCATGCCACACTCCACACATACGATTCCAAAAATCTTTTCCTGATTTCAAGGCTGATGCTCTTAGATGTTAAGATGTTTTTCTTCTTGCAAAAAGCAGCCTTTGCTTGAGCAATCCTACTTCTAACTTCTGCCTTGTTCCTTCCATCCCTGGTAATATTACTGCCCAGATAAATAAATTTATCAACTTGTTCAAGCAGTTCATTGCCTACATGAACTTGTACTTTCACTTGATCTCTTTTGTCGCATGCCATTACTTTTATTTTGCTTTAATTATATTCTTCCCCCATAACTTTATCCATTCTATTCAGTAGGACTACAAGATCTTCTTCACTTCCAGCCGACGAAATTACTTCAAGGAGTGGTGGATGAGGAGCAGAGGTATCCGACTCCGCACCATCCTGCGTACATCTCTTAGGTTGGCACTATGGACACTGCCGGCTTGGCAACAACAATTTCAGGACAGTGCTGAGAGGGTATACGTCGAAAGTCGAGAGCAGTAACTGCTGCATTCCCCTGTTGTCCCATTGCACCAGGGGAAGACGTGACACCAACCTCGTGAGCAGTAGAAACGCTGTCGTCAACTTTCAGCGGAAGACTGAACACTCGGCCATTGATATAATCCAGTTCAGCATTAGTAAGAAGTACGATACCTATGGAACAATCACGATGGTTAAAGCGAACTTGAGCAAACGCCACCTATCTGCTTGTAGTGGATGCAAAAACTTTACGAAAAACAAATAGTTATCATAATAAAACTAGGGGGTATGAACCTGATCAAATGGTACATGAACTGTATCAACGATCCAACCGAGCGAGGTGCGGCAGTGTTTAGCACACTGGACTCGCATTCGGGAGGACGATGGTTCAAACCCGCGTCCGGCCATCCTGATTTAGGTTTCCGTGATTTCCCTATATGGCTTCAGGCAAATGCGGCGATGCTTTCTTTGATAGGACACGGCCCAATTTCCTAATCCGATGGGACCGATGACCTAGCTGTTTGGTCCCCTCCCCGAATCAACCAAACAACGGGCCAATGCCCCTAGAAAGTTCTTGACTGCAAGGAACGGGAGGCTTTATCGAAACTAAAGGTGACTGCACCTGTTCGTGGAACATACTTGGAAACGCTGGCGGGCATTATGAGCGGGCTAAGCTGCTGCTAACGGACACACACACACACACACACACACACACACACAACTAACGATACGGAAGAAACGACGATGCGACACAGACAAAGACACAAACAAGGCAGTGGAAGAGTTGTCCGGGCACGCGGCAATGCTCGAGGTGGAACTACCCCTAGACCATGGGTTTCCCCGTTAGGCATTCCGAGTACAACTCAAGGCCAGACCCAAACTTCCATATGTCGTCAACCATGCGTTTGCGACCTTTACTCATACATCCATTACGCATATTCACCTACATTTTACTCGGAAGTAGCCCGCCTGTTGTCGACGGATCAATACGATACTACAGTGACTATGTTATTCTGAATTACGATGCATGTATGTCCGAAGGAACGTTGCATCGAAAGTAGAAATACCACAGCGCTGCAATATTGTATTAAAAAAAATTAGTTAGAATTTCTAGTGTAATAAAGCAGTAGATCTCGATATACAACGTCTACTTCCTATAGAAATCGTTTAAATTCTTCGACAAGTCAGAGACTGAGTTCCTCCTTGTATTATGTTCGCAATTTTCGTTACATATTTTACTGGGGACAGCATTCGGACACTTTTCCTACATAGTTTTTCTTAACCGAGAAAGGAAGCTATTTTCGCTTCAGACTATAGCTGGTGCACCATCGGTGGAAGTTGCAGAGTACATTTTAAAACCACTGATTTTGTCAACGCACTTTTTAACTGCGTTAAAAATATCCAAACATGTTGTTCTGAATAACAGAACTAAAGCGAGTAACTTCATGTACATAAAAGTCGTCCATTATTTGACGAATAACAATTCGTAGCTGACTAAGATCTGCGGACAGGCTTGTAATTATGAAAATCACAGCTACGAGTAATCATCCTGGGTATTACTGAACCGCTTCAGCTGTCTTTAGTCGTTTACTTTGACATCACTAGCAGTTCCATGGCACTAAAAGCCACATTTTCAGATGAAGATATAACCAAAATATTAGAGCTGAAAAGCTCGGAATTTTGTACCCAATATTCGTTGTGCGTCAGAACAAAACACCGCTAAAAGCCGGTATGCCATGGAATAACAGCCGGATTCCAATTCCTTGTTGGCGATTGCGTATAGAACGGAGAAGTGGATTCGTCTACTTTCCTAAACTGGAATACGGCTGTTTTATTCCAAGACATACCGCCTTTTAGTGGTGTTTTGTTCTGATGGACAGTGGATGTTCGCTACAAAGTTAGAAGCTTTTTAACTCCTGAAGATGTGGCTTTTAGTGCCACGAAACCGTTAGTGGTTAAATTATAAAGGACTAAATACAGCTGGAGCGTTTTGTTAATATCCAAGCTGACTAAGATGTGTTCTATCAGTACTCACATCCATTCCCAAACAATAATACTGAAAGTTTGTAACCGAATTGTTTGGTTTCTTTTTTATAGTATGTCCCACATGAAGAACTAGACATCTTACAGTGTTACGTGACAAAGCTTCTGCTCTAAAGTGCTCAAAAGCACCTTCATAACCAAATCTATTCCACATTCTTTCATGAGTACGGCGTCGCTGAAACATTTTTGAGTTTTTCTCACACGACGCAGTATACTCTTGTCTTGAAGACTTGATCGTTGAGGCAACTGCTGTCTCCCTTTTTTTAACTTATCCATTACAGCGCATCTTTCGTGATGAAACTAACGTGATTATGTTGCTCCATTGTAAGAAGAGAAATGCCGAGGAAGATTACAACTTTTTTTTTTTTACTTAAACATTATTTAAGTATTTAACACTGTCGCTTTTCATCGGAATTGTATACAAAGAATTACCTAACATCCCACTCCTCACTGAAAACTAAGTTTTCAGTATTTTTTCGTTTCGACGTTCTTGAAAACTGTAATAGAAAATAGCCACAGTAACAGCAAAATTCAAATCCGCAATAACGAAAATGACATCGTGAACGATATCGGATTTTCATCAATGAGAGTAAATCTAAACAGAACACCGAAAGCAAGCGGAATAACGAAACAGCGATGCCTCCTCGAATTCGGACAGCCAGTGAACTTCTTGTGAGAGCCTATGCTTTGTCGAATCAGTCTAAAGGTACGTGTGCACTGTGTATCGCAACTTGTATGAGTGTCATGTCAGTTTGACATGTCGCGATTCGTCATCTCGTACAAAAATTCACCCAACTTCTATGTGGACCTTCCTGAGCATACAAGTCGCACATACAGGGCTATTACAAATGATTGAAGCGATTTCATAAATACACTGTAGCTCCATTCATTCACATATGGTCACGACACACTACAGATACGTAGAGAAACTCATAAAGTTTTGTTCGGCTGAAGCCGCACTTCTGGTTTCTGCCGCCAGAGCGCTCGAGAGCGCAGTGAGACAAAATGGCGACAGGAGCCGAGAAAGCGTATGTCGTGCTTGAAATGCACTCACATCAGTCAGTCATAACAGTGCAACGACACTTCAGGACGAAGTTCAAGAAAGATCCACCAACTGCTAACTCCATTCGGCGATGGTATACGCAGTTTAAAGCTTCTGGATGCCTCTGTAAGGGGAAATCAACGGGTCGGCCTGCAGTGAGCGAAGAAACAGTTGAAAGCGTGCGGGCAAGTTTCACGCGTAGCCCGCGGAAGTCGACGAATAAAGCAAGCAGGGAGCTAAACGTACCACAGCCGACGGTTTGGAAAATCTTACGGAAAAGGCTAAAGCAGAAGCCTTACGTTTACAATTGCTACAAGCCCTGACACCCGATGACAAAGTCAAACGCTTTGAATTTTCGTCGCGGTTGCAACAGCTCATGGAAGAGGATGCGTTCAGTGCGAAACTTGTTTTCAGTGATGAAGCAACATTTTTTCTTAATGGTGAAGTGAACAGACACAATGTGCGAATCTGGGCGGTAGAGAATCCTCACTCATTCGTGCAGCAAATTCGCAATTCACCAAAAGTTAACGTGTTTTGTGCAATCTCACGGTTTAAAGTTTACGGCCCCTTTTTCTTCTGCGAAAGAAACGTTACAGGACACGTGTATCTGCACATGCTGTAAAATTGGCTCATGCCACAACTGGAGACCGACAGCGCCGACTTCATCTTTTAACAGGATGGTGCTCCACCACACTTCCATCATGTTGTTCGGCATTTCTTAAACAGGAGATTGGAAAACCGATGGATCGGTCGTGGTGGAGATCATGATCAGCAATTCATGTCATGGCCTCCACGCTCTCCCGACTTAACCCCATGCGATTTCTTTCTGTGGGGTTATGTGAAAGATTCAGTGTTTAAACCTCCACTACCAAGAAACGTGCCAGAACTGCGAGGTCGCATCAACGATGCTTTCGAACTCATTGATGGGGACATGCTGTGCCGAGTGTGGGAGGAACTTGATTATCGGCTTGATGTCTGCCGAATCACTAAAGGGGCACATATCGAACATTTGTGAATGCCTAAAAAAACTTTTTGAGTTTTTGTATGTGTGTGCAAAGCATTGTGAAAATATCTCAAATAATAAAGTTATTGTAGAGCTGTGAAATCGATTCAATCATTTGTAATAACCCTGTACATTTTGTACGTAGCTTATTTGCGATGTACACGACAAGTCACAGAAGTCGCTCATGCGCAGTGTCAATCTTCCTTACTGCCATGCCACCATGTCTGTTTGAAAATGCCTATTTAATCTCAAGTACTCTACGGAGTCTGTTGTTGGATTCGTTGCGTTTTGTGGGTTTTCCTTCCTTCATGCAAAGGAGGAAGTGCACCAACAGATAAAAATGTAAAGCCTTCCACATCATTTCGGGCAGCCACTGCGAATTCCGAACAGCTCTGCACCACTAAACGTACTGTTACAAATCGCCAAATGCAATCACACCATCATACACGTATGAGTTGCAAGTAGCGCGCTCATACAAGTCAGGATACATGTCCGGGAGACGTATATACACGTCGCGTACACATGTGCCTATACAAATCGCGGATGCAAACTCACGATAAGAGAGACTGCCACACTCAGTTGCTCATAGACGAGCGAACAGTTGCCTGTGACGAGGCCGTGACGTGAATGTGCGAGCAGATTTGGAGTGGGAAGCAATCGCTGGAGGGGAATGCCTCTCGAGCCACGCTATCTCACGCCTGATCCGTATATCGTGATCGCTGTGGCATTGGACGCCGGACTATAGCACGGCAGATACATCGAAAATGCTGTAGGTGTCCGCACGTTGCTTTTTCGATACTCCACTGTGCTGTCTTTTAACCATTTCATTACAACTCTCCACAGCCATCGATATCGCCACAATGGAGTCACACGTTCTATTATGATCACCAAAGTTAAGCGACGCTTGGTTGTTGGCCACGTGGGAATAAATAGTCTCGTCTGTTCAGAGACACGCAACTCGCCACAGTGGCGTCCATATGAAAGACTTCCGCCAGGCTGGCTAGGTATTCGAAATTATTATTATTATTATTAAAACTCCATATTTGCACATGGTAGACGAGTAAGAGAAAGAAATGAACAACTCGTACGTTAGGGGATATATTTCTGTTCAATATTTTACCAACTAACAGCCCTTCTATGACTCTTGTGGACTTGCTGGTCACAACTGCCTCGTACACGGTTTGTTTTTCTTTTGTAGTGCTTGTTAACCGTTAAACATCCCTGAACTTTAATATTAGTTTTAGTTGGTTTTAGCCATTCGAGATGTGATGCTCCCCATGCAATAAACCAAATTCTCATCAACCTATCCATTTTCGTGCCAACTTTCTCTTCATTGCGTCTTCTTCCACGTAACCTAAGAAACACTTTGTGCATGGTGTGTTATTTGTATGATACTCGTTTCTCGAATTGTATTCCTCAGCAGTCGACACCTGAGCGCGAAATTAACCGCGCGTAAACGCACAATCGCGTTCAACGTAGTTGCCTACTTCTCGCCGCCTGACTTACTCTTGTGCACCACTGCGGGAACGGCGGCGACGGCCAATTGACCGCTGCGGGAAGATCCGCCGTGTGTGCAACCGCCCCAAGTCAGTCGCCCAGTGTGAAGAGTCCGCCTTGTGGACACAGCCTGCCGCCGAGGTCGCCAACAGTGGCAGTTTTTGCGGAGGAGTAGCTTTGCCGCCGTTTCATCGAGGGCCTCCGGTCTTTCGGAATTTTCGTGAGATGCTTTCCTTCTCGTTCTTCAATTAATTTTTATTTTATTGGCCCTCATCATTACTATTATGCTGGTGACTCCATCTGTGGCACGGCTCACACACGCTATATAAAGACTGTTGTCGGTCCTCCGCTGTTTGAAGAAAATGCCAGATCTCTGTTTCGAAATCTATAAAAAAAATTTACGCGGTGAAAAATGGCGGTGTTCTGAGATAATGTACTTTTGCACGAGGGAGCCGCGACCCTGTCTGAAGGGGTCGTAAAGATTTAGTTATCTCTCAAAATAATTAACTCATGTGACTAATTATTTCTTTGTTTGCAAGTGTCTGTTTATTGTGCACGTAAGCTCTGGAACTGACACAGTACCGTAGCAAGTCCATAGAGGAGTCACAGAGAAATGGCGCAGTCCATTGACAGAAGTGAGTATTTTGCGGTAAGTCGTTTTCGTAACCAGTGGAAATGATGGAGCCGGGTCAGGCAAATTCAAAGTTTACGTAGATTTCAGCCTTGTTCCCGAACAAAAACAGTTTGTAAATTACGTAATTTTGTCTTTCCGACGTAATAATGAGAAGCATGTCTCACATAAATATCAACAAGCGTGCTTCTGTGTATTCATCAATGGCCTAGACTTCCTAACGGGAGGTTCAACTAGCATCATGCTGGCACTTTCTTTGGAGACTCAGGAGTCCAATGCGAGAGTCCATTTGCTGTCCACAGGCGGGGCAAGTGTGTACAGTCAAGCGCCATTGTGCAACGTGCTGCCATCCTTGATGAGATTCTTCTATCTTCAGCGGTCTTTGGCGATCTCCTCCCATTTGTCGCAAATGGGTCAAATGGCTCTGAACACTATGGTACTTCACTTCTGAGGTCATCAGTCCCCTCGAACTTAGAACTACTTTAACCTAACTAACCTAAGGACATCACACACACCCATGCCCGAGGCAGGATTCGAACCTGCGACTGTAGCGGTCGCGCGGTTCCAGACTGTAGTGCCTAGAGCCGCTCGGCCACTCTGGCCGGCCATTTGTCGCAGTCATACTAAATGCGTTCATATCGCTGTTGACGCAGCCTTTAAAAGGCAAAGCAGGTCTACTGTGAAGTCTATTGGCATTTTCTCTCTCCGAGTTGTGTGCATCGGAGATGATGGGAGAGTTCCATACGATGTCCCAGCCACCGTAAGCGACGTCCGTTGAGAGTGGCGGTGACGCCCGGTAGATCCCCAGCAGTCAGGACCGTCTCATTCGTCACACTGCCCCTCCATGTTATGCCTGGAATGGTTCGTAAGCGCCGCAGATGAAAGCTGTTGAGTTTACGTTCTTGTTTGGCGTATGATGACCAGGTCTCAGCATCGTACAAGAGGGTGCTCAGCATGCACGCTCGATAGCCTTGCATTTTTGTCACGTTAAGGTGTTTGTTGTGCCATACCCTTATGCGCAGCTTCCCAGAAGTGTCCATTGCTTTGATAATTCTTGCATTTATTTCGTCGTCTAAAGCACGAACTTCTGATATACGCGAACCAGATAGCAGAAATTTTCGACTATATTCAACAAAGTTGAACGCATGCGTTTAAGCTCACGCAGACTGGCGTGATGTCTGGAACAATTAAAGGAGTTGAGTCTAATAAATAAAGTACGTAGTTGATGTAATACTTAACTTTAATCCATAATTGGAGAACATCGCTCTTAAGGATACATAAGTACAATCTCAATATAAACTGGTAATGGCGCCTTGCTAGGTCGTAGCAAATGACGTAGCTGAAGGCTATGCTAACTATCGTCTCGGCAAATGAGAGCGTATTTGTCAGTGTAGCATCGCTAGCGAAGTCGGCTGTACAACTGGGGCGAGTGCTAGGAAGTCTCTCTAGACCTGCCGTGTGGCGGCGCTCGGTCTGCAATCACTGACAGTGGCGACAAGCGGGTCCGTCGTATACTAGCGGACCGCGGCCGATATAAGGCTACCACCTAGCAAGTGTGGTGTCTGGCGGTGACACCACAAAAGTACCATCTAATTTTATAGCAGGCATATCTTGGATGATTGCGCCATAATCAAAGTGATCTTTAAATTCAGGGAGGTAGCGAAGAGCCTGCATGGAGCAACCGATTTGTCCTCAAGCCTTTGAAGGTCGCCTTCGTTACGTGTCTTGAAAGCTGCATTGTCAGCGAATAAAAGGTTTCTTACAAATAACACCCCACGATAGCGCATGAATCTGAGTAGCGAGATGTTGCAAAGTTTCCCGTGAGCCCTGGTACGTAAATGGCTACCCAGATTTGTTTCGCCGAAAGCAAATTGGAGAAGAAACGAGAAAAATATAATAAACAAGGTAGGAGCCACCTAACAGGCTTGACGAGCTCCTCTTTACACACGAAAAGGATTTCATGGGCTTCCTCCTAATATCACAACATCCTCCACATCTTCGCGAAAAGCCCTGATCATCATCAAGAGTTTTGGAGGGCACCCTGTTTCATTAGGAAACCATACAGTCCCTCTCTGTTGACTGGGTCAAAAGCCTTATTTAGGTCGGCAAAAGCGGCGAACAGTGGGGTCTTTGGCTCTTGGTATTTTTGCTTAATTTGTCGGAGTATGAAGATAAGTATTATACGCATCTCATACAGGGGATAGGTGGAATAATGTGAACACCTGTACTTGGGAATGGTTTATTAATAAGGAGGTGCTCGTAATACAGGTGTTATATTTCTCCGAATGCTGGCATATAATGATCGTATAGTCTCTAGTGAAATTTTATGGCACTCTTAGATCAGAACGTCTCCTAATTCCTGTAGTGAGGAGGGAGGCGGAAGTCTGGTCCAATACAGTCCACAAGGGTTCGATAGTATTCAAGTCCAGGGACTGTGCTGGTCAGGGAAGTCGCTGCAGTTCAGTTGCATGCTTCTCATACCACGATTGTACCGACCTGACTGTGTGAATGGGTGCATTATCGTCCTGAAATATGGCATAATTGTTGGGGAACAATATTTTAATCATGGAGTGCATCTGATCACCTAAAATGTTCACGTAATCGTTGGCTTTAACATGGCCGTTGAGAGTAATGATGGGACCAGCAGAACACCATGATGTGGTTGCCTACACCATCACACTTCCACCTCCATGCTTAATCGTCGGAATCAAGCGATCAGGATTGTAGGCTTCTTTCGGCGTTCTCCAGACGTAAACCCTTCCCGATGTAGGAAATAACGAAAACGTTGACTCTTCGGACGATATGATGGGCTTCCACTGACCAACCGTCAGTGATTTACGTTTCTGACACCAAGTTTTACGCTTCTTTGCGTTAGTTGTCGTCCTAACGGTTTCGGTATAGCAGCTCGCCCATGAATATTCGCTTTATGCATTTCGCGGCGGACGGTGTCACTGGATACGGGGTCTCAAAGATGGCTAATGAGCTCTGCAGTCACTTTAGGCGCCGTAGTTTTGTGCTGTTTTGACACAAATTGTGTAAGCATACAACGATCTCTGTCATTTAGTTTTGATTTGTTCCCACTATTGCGTTTACACGATGATGTCTTTTTCTGATAAAATAGCATGTATTCCATGTGAAGTTGTCAGAACGGACATTTTTCCACTGTGAAGATGGTCCATGATAGAAGCCGACAGTGAGTAAAAAAATTGTAAGACAGCACAGTGTGTATCGTGCATTTCTCAAAGTATATCGATACTGTTGAGAGTTACCTGAAAAAAATTTAGCATAGAATTTTCAGACCACCAAAATCTAACATTATGGCGATTAACTATACAAGAAAGATCAGAAGGGAAAATTTTATACGTTATGATGTGGTCTTTAGGATGCAGTGCTTGCAATAACTACAGTTATATCGGCGCCTGTTACAGACAGTGATCCAGAAGACGCCATACCATTGTTTGTACGCGTTATGGTTTCCTACGGCTCCTGTCGTAAGGTGCAAGGGTCTGCTTGCCCTTTTCATCCGATGTGCGTGGTCTACACATGCTCATCCGTTTGCAAACGCAGCCGTCCTCTACGAATTGTCGATGCCATTCATAAATTTACCTACGACAAGCCGGGTCGCAGATGAGCAGTCACCGAAATGCACTTTGCTTGGATTCTTATTTTGCTAAAGCAGCCCACAAAATGATCGTTCTTGTGGTATTTGTCTATAAACAAGCAAAAGCGGCACTGCGGGTTTGAATTCAACTTGCACGCAGACCTTTAAAAGCTATCAACTTTTCCCTGTTAAGCATCGTTTGATTGGTATTCCTACCTTTTGTGGTTTGTGAGAAGTAAGTGTTTGAAATAGCAGTGTAAATAACAACACACACTGACAACGTTCATAAACTTTCCTTCGCCAAATGGATTTTTTGTTTCACAAAGAACTGTCTGTCGAACCACAGCATTTTATTGTTTGAGAATCTCAGCTGTTTCATTTTAGAAAATAATGTATCGGAATCAACAGTATCAAAAACTTTGCTCCAGTCAAGCAGTTATGAAAATATTCGCTCCTAGTCACTTCGCTCTGTGCAGTTGCTGTATTATCGGGTTTACGGAATCCGGATTGATATTTCTCGTGCATGTCATAAGGTTTGAGGTAACCCGTCAGCTAGTCAGTTAAGAGGATTTATGAAAGAATTTCTACTGCTTCAGTGACTTACCAATATTTATCGGCACGGCGGGTTTCGGCAGCATGCCACCATCATCAGATGCGATATACTTACCTACACTTGATCCCAAGTGTGACGATGATTATTTGCTGCGTGTGTTAGTAAGATTATGTACCGAAATGTAATCCTATACAGGAAGATTCGTTTATTTCTTTCTGTGTTTCTTCAGTAAGTTGTACGTTTAAATCATTTCACAGATGTCTTTACTTAAATTATTGCTGGAAATTTATTTGTATGGCACTAACAACACAGGAATAAACACACCATCACACACACGGGTTGGCCAAAAATATGCAAACATCACGAACACAATACATTTCCAACCTCAATGCGTTGTAGGAAACCCCTTGACATTCAAAATAGCTTCCAGTCAGATAAACAAGGCAATCATACACAATTCTTCCAGCAACATAGATACAATCTCAAGTAAAGTTGATTGAGATGGATAGCCATCACATGCACTTCTCTCCAAAACAGACCACAAAGCCTCAGTAATATTGAGATGTGGTGAGTCGCCAGGGGAGATGGGGTAAATAATCCTCGTTCTCAAAAAACCAGTTCTAGAGGATCCGAACAGTGTGATCAGGGTCCAGTCACGTTCGAACACAGCATCTAGATTGAGCAACAAACATTGTACCACGGAACGGGCCCGACCAGCCAAAACGGTCACATAATTCATAGCAGTAATGCAAAGGTCAAGGGTAACCATGGCACCCGTGGAATACCACCACATGGTTGCCGAAATCACCACCGAACCCCCGCCATGTTTCACTCTTGGGACGTAAACTCTGTCATAATCTGGAAATAATGTGAAAGAGAACTCATCCGACCAAATGACTTCCTTACATTGCACTGTAGTCCACATTTTATGGCTTCGGCACCTGCCAAGGGCCTTTGCATCACAGATGAGTGGTTGTCGAATAACAGCTAGTTCTGCAATTCTCTAATTATGGAGCTCTTTTAGTGTGTTTTTGGTACTGAAAGGGTTCGCGAGTGCGACCTTCAGTCGTGGAGTGACTTGAAACTGTCGTCTTCCTATTTTTTGCCACAGCCCTCTTCAGTGACCGTCTCTCACAAATCACTCTAAAACGCTTTCGACTGCGTTGTCGCTTAGCAGAAAACGATTCCTCCTCCTTCCAGTCTGCAGTATGAATATTCGATATGGTGCCTCTTTGGCTCCTTTGGCACCCACCATACGAGCGCCAACGATCTGTCCACGTTCTGGTTCACTTAGCTCCGGCATCGTGCACTCAGAGCGACAGAGAACAGGTCGTGATCCTGACTGACACCCGGAACGTATTGGGAACATTGGACAGCTGCCATTCGTAGTCAAATACAACAGCGCAGCATGCACGCTTGGCTAGCACCTGAATTTATGTTCAGGCATGTATTTCTAGCGGTTTTTCCATATTTTTGTGCAGCCGCTATAACACTTTCCAATTCAGATGTTTAACAGTCCAATGACTTAACTGCCAATATAAACTTACTTCGGTTACTAAGATAGTACAAATAACGAAACTACAAAGCTTTCTAAGTACATTATGCTTGTTTGGTAGGTTTTAGTCTTTCAGTAACGTTAATACACTTTCTTCAGTTAACTGTTTATACACTACTGGCCATTAAAACTGCTACACCAAGAAGAAATGGGGATGATAAACGGGTATTCATTCGACAAATGTATTATACTAGAACTGACATGTGACTACATTTCCACGCAGTTTGGGTGCACAGATCCTGAGAAATCAGCACCCAGAACAACCAACTCTGTCCGTCATAACGACCTTGATACACCTGGGCATTGAGTCAAACAGAGCTTGCATGGCGTGTACAGGTACAGCTGCCCATGCAGCTTCAACAAGATACCATAGTTCATCAAGAGTAGTGACTGGCGTATTGCGACGAGGCAGTTGCTCGGCCATAATTGACCAGACGTTTTCAATTGGTGAGAGATCTGAAGAATGGGTTGGCCAGGGCAGCAGTCGAACATTTTCTGTATCCGGAAAGGCCCATACAGGACCTGCAACATGCGGTCGTGCATTATCCTGCTGAAATGTAGGGTTCCGCAGGGATCGAATGAAGGGTAGAGCCACGGGTCTTAACACATCTGAAATGTAACGTCCACTGTTCAAAGTGCCGTCAATGTGAACAAGAGGTGACCGAGACGTGTAACCAATGGTACCCCATACCACCACGCCGGGTGATAAGCCGGTACGGCGATGACGAATACACGCTTCCATTGTGCGTTCACCGTGATGTCGCCAAACGTGGATGCGACCATCATGATGCCGTAAACAGAGCCTGGATTCATCCGAAAAAATGACGTTTTGCCATTCGTGCACCCAAGTTCGGCGTTGAGTACACCATCGCAGGCGCTCCTGTCTGTGATGCAGCGTCAAGGGTAACCGCAGCCATGGTCTCCGAGCTGATAGTCCATGCTACTGCAAACGTCGTCGAACTGTTCGTGCAGATGGTTGTTGTCTTGGAGACGTCCCCATCTGTTGACTCAGGGATCGAGACGTGGCTGCACGATTCTTTACAGCCATGCGGATAAGATGCCTGTCATCTCGACTGCTAGCGATTCGAGGCCGTTAGGATCCAGCACGGCGTTCCGTATTACCCTCCTGAACCCACCGATTCCATATTCTGCTAACAGTGATTGGATCTCGACCTACGCGAGCAGCAATGTCGCGATACGATAAACCGCAATCGCGATAGGCTACAATCCGACCTTTATCAAAGTCGGAAACGTGATGGTATGCATTTCTCCTCTTTACACGAGGCATCGCAACAACGTTTCACCAGGCAACTTTCCTCATGTCAGCACGTTGTAGGTGTCGCCATCGGCGCCAACCTTGTGTGAATGCTCTGAAATGCTAATCATTTGCATATCATATCATCTTCTTCCTGTCGGTTAAATTTCGCGTCTGTAGCACGTCATCTTCGTGGTGTAGCAATGTTAATGGCCAGTAGTGTATTAATAAAACAATCATTCCAAATAGGAAAAACTTATGAAAAAAATTTATATTGTTACTTTACAGTTAATCATTTAGCAAACTGTTAAATTGTACCCTGCAGTGAATGAAAATTTCTAGCCCCACAAACAGGTGCAACTGGTGTCGCTCGTCGATTACGTGTGAAATAAGTTCCTGACCTCAACCACTTCCACACTTCATAGATGAATTAGAGTTGATAGAATTCCCTAAGTAAACTCTAAGACAGGGAAAAGGAATTATCCTACTCAGACGGAAATGTAGTTATGAAGTGGATCTGTAGAAAAACAGATGATTACAGTATAATAAAAATAGGGTGATTGGTTCAGGAAAAAGGACTTCAGAAGTTGAGAAAGTCAATAACGCGTTGGCCTACCTCTGGCCCTTATGCAGGCACTTATTCGCCTTGGCACTGATTGGCAGAATCGTTGGATATCCTCCCGAGGAAAATCCTGCAAAAATTGTGTCAAACTGGCGCATTTGGTCATCAAAGTCCCGCGCTGATTGAAAGACCCTTCCTATAATATTCCAAACGCTCTCAATTGTTGACAGTTTCGGTGACACTGCTGCTCTAGACATGTTTCGACAAGCAAAACGCAGAGGAACTTGCAGCATGTGTGGGTCGGCATTGTCTTGCTGAAATGTAAACCCAGGATGGTTTGTCATGAACGGCAAGAAAATGGGACGTAGAGTATCGCCAACGCAACTCTGTGCTGTGAGCGTGTCGTTGATGACAACCAAAGAGGTTCTGCTATGAGAAGAAGTGGCACCCCACATCATCAGTACTAACTCTTGGACTGTATGGTGGACGAGATTCAGATTAGTATACCATGAAACGTCCCCTTAGAAAAACTATAAATGACATTGCTTAAACTGACACACAATATTTTTAGCGCAACGCAATCTGACTTCTAATAATCCCTACAAAAGAATGGCCCTGACTAACAATAACCTATACCTTTCATGAATCACTTACCTCACAAAAATCTTCATTATTCGAACTACTGCAATACAGCGAGCTCCAATACTGCCAGCTAAATGAAAGATTCTAACTACTGAAGTCACTAACTACTGATAGGCATAGTTTGCAAATGAAAGATTTTGATAAAGAACAAACAATGTATTTACCTTAATAGTGTTCAAAAGTCATAATATATATATCAGTTCATGACATCCATTCTTATAAATGTACTGTTTCTGATTAACACACGTCCAGATCATCCGCTCTCAAAAATCCGCCGTCTCACTTCCCCACATCCACCACTGCTGGCGGCTCACCTCCAACTGCGCAACGCTACGCGCTTTTAACAGCCAACTGCCCAACACTACAACACCGACTATTCCAACAATGCCACCCAGCCACAGACTGCACACAGCACCGCCAGTGATTTTCGTACAGAGCGCTGCGTGGCGTTACCAGTATAAAAACCTGAACAGCCTACTTACA
Organism: Schistocerca cancellata; assembly: GCF_023864275.1. Taxonomy (NCBI): domain Eukaryota; kingdom Metazoa; phylum Arthropoda; class Insecta; order Orthoptera; family Acrididae; genus Schistocerca; species Schistocerca cancellata. Next base: position 68,748,707 of record NC_064631.1, read on the forward strand.
ACCATCGCTGTCCATCGCGTCTCCAGATACGTCTTTGTCGGTAATCTGGTATCAGCTCGAAGCTGGGCTTATCACTGAAGAGAATTCTACTCCAGTTACTGAGATTCCAGGTCGAAGACGCCACGTACAGTGATACCATCCTGACTGACGCCCGCCATACTGCATGAGAAACTGGAGTGCCGTTTATTTTCGTAGCAGGGCCCATTTTGTTGTCACCTTCGGCACGCTTACAGCACATCGGTGTATTGGCGATATTCTACTCTCGTTGCCCTTGATGGCAAGCCAACCTGGGTTTACGTATCAGCGAAGTAATGCTCGCCTCGTCTACACATTCTCCTTGTGCATGTCAGACCCTACATTCGCCAGCAAAGTCTCCGGTCCTCTTTCCAGCTGAGAAAGTTTGGATCGTTATGGAAGATCCTCCAATCAGAGCGGAAGTCTGAAGATCGAACGTGCCAAATGGATAAGATATGGCACGGTATAGCTTAGGAGGACATCCAAAAACTCTGTCAATCAGTGACAAGCTGAACAACTGCTTGCACAAGGCTCAGAGGTGGGCGACCGCGTCATTGATTTGCTCAGTTTGTGAAGCTATTTCTCTCGGTTAAATCACCAAGGTTTTCTGAAACCGTAATCATTTCTTTGTACGTGCACGTCACATCTGCCGATTTCCGTCCCATTCGGAGAATAATAACATCGTAGGTTGTCCTTTTCATTTGTGGTTAGAGTGTATTTAATTTCCAGTCAGATAAGCGGCCTTTCCCCGCTTGCTCCAGCTGGTGTCCGATCGCTCGCCAGCTCCTTCATTAGTACCGGAGAGAAGGCGCGGCAGCGGTGCTCGTCGGTACTCGGCCGGTTAACCGGGCCCTCGTCAGGAGGAGCTGCTGGTGGCGGGGCACGACAGGCGTCGCGGCGCCGGCCTGTTGTGGCCGCGCAGCGTCGCGGCGCCCGCGAAATGGCCCAAGTTTGCTTGTTTGGGGCGGCGCGGCGGCCAGCGGCCAAGTTGCTGCTGCCCTCCCCCCCCCCCCCCCCCACTACTCACCACCCCCACTCCTCGCCGGACACCGACTTCCGACCTCTCGCCGGAACGCCATTTCCTGCTGCCAGGCGCACTTAGCTTGTTCCGCTGCGATGAGGTATTTCCACTTGTCAGGTCCGCCGTTTGAGGCAGATCAGCGTCTGCCGCTGCTCCTGTCCTGACCGCGGAACACAGCGGAACGTCCCTGCTCGATATGGACCACAGCCCGATCAGTCAATACATCCAATCTCCTTTTAATAAACTGAACGCATTTTTTCCACGCTGCAGTAGTACGAGGTGCATTCCAATTCTAAGGCCTCCGATTTTTTTTCTAATTAATTACTCACCCGAAATCGATGAAACTGGTGTTACTTCTCGACGTAATCGCCCTGCAGATGTACACATTTTTCACAACGCTGACGCCATGATTCCATGGCAGCGGCGAAGGCTTCTTTAGGAGTCTGTTTTGACCACTGGAAAATCGCTGAGGCAATAGCAGGTGCGGCTGGTGAATGTGCGACCACGGAGAGTGTCTTTCATTGTTGGAAAAAGCCAAAAGTCACTAGGAGCCAGGTCAGGTGAGGAGGGAGCATGAGGAATCACTTCAGAGTTGTTATCACGAAGAAACTGTTGCGTAACGTTAGCTCGATGTGCGGGTGTGTTGTCTTGGTGAAACAGCACACGCGCAGCCCTTCCCGGACGTTTTTGTTGCAGTGCAGGAAGGAATTTGTTCTTCAAAACATTTTCGTAGGATGCACCTGTTACCGTAGTGCCCTTTGGAACGCAATGGGTGAGGATTACGCCCTCACTGTGCCAGAACATGGCCACCATCATTTTTTCAGCACTGGCGGTTACCCAAAATTTTTTTGGTGGCGGTGAATCTGTGTGCTTCCATTGAGCTGACTGGCGCTTTGTTTCTGGATTGAAAAATGGCATCCACGTCTCATCCATTGTCACAACCGACGAAAAGAAAGTCCCATTCATGTTGTCGTTGTGCGTCAACATTCCTTGGCAACATGCCACACGGGCAGCCATGTGGTCGTCCGTCAGCATTCGTGGCACCCACCTGGATGACACTTTTCGCATTTTCAGGTCGTCATGCAGGATTGTGTGCACAGAACCCACAGAAATGCCAACTCTGGAGGCGATCTGTTCAACAGTCATTCGGCGATCCTCCGAAACAGTTCTCTCCACTTTCTTGATCGTGTCGTCAGACCGGCTTGTGCGAGCCCGAGGTTGTTTTGGTTTGTTGTCACACGATGTTCTGCCTTCATTAAACTGTCGCACCCACGAACACACTTTCGACACATCCATAACTCCATCACCACATGTCTCCTTCAACTTTCGATTAATTTCAATTTGTTTTACACCACGCAAATTCAGAAAACGAATGATTGCACACTGTTCAAGTAAGGAAAACGTCGCCATATTCAGTATTTAAAACAGTTCTCATTCTCGCTGCTGGCAGTAACATTCCATCTGCCGTACGGTGCTGCCATCTCTGGCACGTATTGACAATGAACGCGGCCTCATTTTAAAACAATGCGCATGTTTTTATCTCTTTCCAGTCCGGAGAAAAAAAATCGGAGGCCATAGAACTTGAATGCACCTCGTAAAAACGTCTTTCAGTTTTAATGTTAGGGACACATTTAGCAGATTTTTTTTTGGAATACTCTAGAGTTTTGTTTTTACTTTTGTCACATGAAATGTTCATGCAATAATTTTTACATTAATAAAATTTTACATTTACTTTTTTCTCTGATTGGCCCGTTTCGTGTCATGTACTCATAGGTTAAGATACTGTGAAATACTGCCCTGGTGATGTGGAACTTTCTACAGATTGATAACACGAGAGCGTTGGCGAATGTTGCTGAAAGAAATCTTCGTTGACTTGGCGTCTTATCTGCTGTACAGAAGTGTCAAATAGTTGAACACCGAGCGACGTGGCGCAGTGGTTAGCACAATGGACTCGCATTCGGGAGGACGACGGTTCAATCCCGCTCCCGGCCATCCCGATGAGATTTATGGCCTCACTGTTTGGTCTCCTCCCCACAAAAACAACTCAATCCCAATAGTAGAACGCCACAGCAATTAGAAAATTGCCACAGAACCGCCTTTTACATCAGACTTCGCAGATCGATCAATAATCCCGTCATATGCAAATACAGCAGTCTTCCTCCACCACTTCATATCCATCCATAACGGCCCTTCTAGCCACAAACAGCATTTTGCATTTCTGTCTTTTGCAATTCTCATAGCACCTCTCTCCTGTCCAGTAACCCCACCCTCCGCCGGCCGGAGTGGCCGAGCGGTTCTAGGCGCTACAGTATGGAACCGCGCGACCGCTACTGTCGTAGGTTCGAATCCTGCCTCGGGCATGGATGTGTGTGATGTCCTTAGGTTCGTTAGGTTTAAGTAGTTCTAAGTTCTAGGGGATTGATGACCTCAGCAGTTAAGTCCCATAGTGCTCAGAGCCATTTGAACCATAACCCCACCCTCCCCAAATCCCACTCGCTGCCCGTCCGAGAACTGGCGATGGGTTGATAACACTGAAAAAACTCACAGAAGGAAACAGATGTTGTCGATCAGGATGGAAATATTCACTACGTTTCAAAATTAGTATCAATACATTGTTTTGTTCGCCTTGAATGTGTTTGTGAGGGTCAATAATTCATCCATAGCTTCTGTCGGCTACTGTTGCATATGTTCATTCGTGTGTGCTCTGATTAAGAAATGCTGTTTTGATAATTATGCCGGACGGCTAATAATTAGTGTTGTACCGTGTAACTGGAAGTGACTTTTTTTCATATACTAACTGATAAAACTGACATTGCCCGAGTATTCATTTTCCCAATTTACTGTTAGAAACGGAACTTTATATGTACTCATGCAGTAGCCTCGGTGTGAGATGGTCCCAAACAATTTCAGTACGTAGGGTGCAGTTGCTTTGCGTATCTGTAACGTGATTTTGTAAACATCTCTTTGGTAATGCCTCTTCCTGACTTTATAGTCGGCTATTTTTTCGTCTATAGCCGTTCGCGCTTCGCAGTTAAAAGCTGTCAAAAGTGTGGCCAGATCTCAGAGATTTCCTGAAGCTGACACGACTGTAGGAGTGTCTTACTTGTTAGAAGTAGAAAACAACTGTATTATCAAAACTTCATTCATTTTTAAAGCATCTCAGTGTTTATGATGTCATATCTCTTGATCTAAGCGTCGTGTAATGAATGATACATTTGTGTACGTACATTCAAAGGAATATACGGATTCTGTTCGCGAAAAATGTCGCGAATAGACTCAACACCACAGAATAATTTATACGTGATGCATCATGCGTCAGCTTTAACGCGTCTCGTTCTTTATAAGGATATATCTACTAAACTATTATAGATGATTGTTACCCACGACAGCGATTGTTGTCTGACTCGGGGGACATGTTTTAAGTTTGGTTGAAATCGGTTCAGCGATTCAGGAGATGATGTGGAGTGCGCATACACACACACACACACACACACACACACACCCTGTACCACTACTAATCATTTCCTTTCCTGTTCCACTCGCAAGGAGAGCGAAGAAAAAACTACCGTCTATATGCCTCTGTATGAGTCCCAATTCTTCGTATCTTACCTTCGTGGCCCTTACACGAAATGTACGTTTGCAGCTATAGAATCATCCTGCAGTCAGCTTTAAATTTGTGTTCTATAAATTTTCGGAAAACTGTTTCTCGAATCGAACTTCGCCTTCCCTCCAGAGATACCCATTTGAGTTCCCAAAACATCTCCGTAAGACTTTCGAGTTGTTCGAACCTACGAGTAACGAATCCAGCGGCCCGCCGCTGAATTGCATCGATATCTTCCGTTAATCCGACCTGGTACGGATCCCGAACACTGTAGTGGCTTTCAAGAATATGTCGTTCTAGCGTCCTAAATGCGATCTCCATACATCCATACAACAACATGAGTTATGTTTCATCCAGACGAGAGAATGTAACACAAAAATTCCAAACACTGGCCGTCGAAAGACTATTTACAGACGTCATTGTGTAACTTTGCAGAGCAACAGTCGCAGATTACCATTGTAGGTCTCAGCTGGCCATCTGCACGAAAATAAAATTACCAACAGCTTACGTTAATATGAAATAATGTGTAAGATTGCACATAGAAAGTTAAAGCACAATAGGGACCAAAATGAAATTTAAAGAGTTATGACAAGAGAATATAGTCAACAAAAATTAATTTTTCGTTCGGAATAAAAACTTGTAATTATACAGATGACTAGGGATGTCTGCAGCACAGAATGTAGGAAAGGTTGCAGAAATGGAAACAATCTATTGAATTATAATGCCGGCCAACGAAAAAAAAAATTTAAAATTTTTTTACTTCATACATCGTTGTAGATGTTTATGAGCTGAATCCAAACGTAGCCTTAGTCTTTTTGTATCACTCATAGTTTTCGAGCAATGTGCTTTGTATTATATAGTATAAAAATCCTATGCTATATAGTAATATCAACACTGCAAAAGTAGCAATCATTGGAATGATTTCTTGGCTCCCTCCATATCATAGGAACAGCAAATCTAAAGGCTTTTTTCTCCTTTTTCGACCATCTTCTCAGATCTTCAGCACACATATAACATACCTTATGCAGTGCCCAAGATTTATCTTGACCACGAAGTTTAGATCCAAAATATGATAGACAAACCTTTTTCACAAAGTCTGTAACGTTCCTTTGGTGTTTTTGAATCACAAACTCACCACAAATATAACAAATACTGTCAGTAGAGTTTTTACAACCACGATTGGACATTGTACTGAGCACATGCACAGGAAACGGGAAAGTGAGGTTAGGTTGACAGTAAACAAAACACCATCTGTTAACAGAAAAACAGAATCGACCTTTTTTTTGCCAGCAAATATTGTTTCAGCACTGCTACCAACGTCATCTAAATTCATTACACCTCCTTTTTAAATTATGTTAAGTATATAAAAGCTGTTAAAATCTTTAAAAATCGCTTAATTTAATAAATTTAACTGTAAAATGTGAAGAAATGGTGGGTGATAGTTTTGTAAGTATCATATTTGGATCTCCCACCCTAAAAAACACAAGAATAAGAAATTTGCAGTAAAAAAGTTTTCCCATCGTTGGTCTGTGAATTATTAGTGACAAACGATCGGTGGTCGAGTGGGAAAACAGATGTGATGCGCATAAAGAGGTCCACCTCCGTAGCTTAGTGCTTACTGTAGATGGCTGTCATGCGGAGGGACCAGGGTTCGTTTCCCGGTACAGCAAGGGATTTTTCCTTGGTGGGATTACACTCAACTTTGTGATGCCAATAGAGGAACTACCTGATGGAGCAGCTCCAAGGTCGAAACGCCAACAGCAGCCGGGAGTGTCATATGCTGAGCCCACGACCCTTCATACCACATTCAAATGGGGACGGATGACAGGAAGTGAAGTGAAGGCCGTCGGTATCACGTGTCCTTCAGGACCTGGTCACGGAGTTTCGTTTTAGTTTTGCGTGTAAACAAGAATTGGAGAAAATAGATGGTGGGAATGTAGAGGGAACGGCTTGAAGTTTAAAATTGAAGCCGGAAAAGAAAAGAGGAAGCTTATGGACTTACAATCAGTAAACGCGAATGCGAATGAAATACTTCTTCGAAGGCTTCAGTAAAAGTGCACACCTGTAAATGAACCGCATATAACACACAAATGCCCCCTAATCTGTATCTGTTTTGTAACCCTCTCTTCTCGGATGTACGTGATAGTTACTAATTCCCGTGTATGTCGTGAAAGTGCATTCACGTCGAGTATGACTACAGAAAAAGAAGTAAATGTTATAATCAATTAAAACGACATGTAGGTCAAAAGGGAAGCTGCAAGCCACGTTTCGTTCCCTCTTAGAAGGAATTTCGACTTGATTAAATCATTCGAGTACTGCGTATTTGCTGCAATACTTCGGTGTGTATTAAAGTCTGCGCCATTCTGTACAGGTTGTTTTCTTTATCTGGTTCTTTAAAAAAAATGGTTCAAATGGCTCTGAGCACAATGGGACTTAACTTCTAAGGTCATCAGTCCCTTAGAACTTAGAACTACGTAAACCTACCTAACCTAAGGATATCACACACATCCATGCCCGAGGCAGGATTCGAACCTGCGACCGTAGCGGTCGCGCGGTTCCAAACTGAAGCGCCTAGAACCGCTCGGCCTCACCTGCCGGCCTGGTTCTTTATTTTGTGCGTACTTCATGTTTTGAAAAACAAACAATGCAGTAACTCAGCGAGCCTATTTGATATTTCGTGGGTCTCAAAATTATTTTGGGTATTACTGCAGATATTATCTAAGTCAGGTGCAAAGTGCTCCGTAGAGTTTATTATCGTTGCATTACGTGAAATGTCTGCTGCGTGACATATTTACTGCCCGAGCGGGGCTGTGCGAGCACGAGCCCTCACACACCGATGTAGATCCCTGTTCTCTATGAGATATGTTGTCAAGTCCTTTATTCTCACGTCTGTTGCAGCCGGTGTTCCAGATGTCCAAAACATCTCGTGAAACCAACGATTTACAGGTGACGCTTTAGCACAACGGCGAGTTATTGATACTTGTGAGGTTTACAGCATTTACTACTGCACAGAGGAGACATTATACATAGAGGCTCAGCAGACCGTTGCGATCGGAAACAGCTAGAAATTGCCGTCATTTACGACGCAGTTCTGTGCCTATGCAAGTGAAATGGTCCGTGGCCGGTCGTTCATCATAGCAGTCGTCATACGTTGCGGTGTCGGAAAATATTTATTTACAGTGACAACCGCTCCGCTTTTGGCTGGCCTGTTTCACTCGCAGTTCTAATCCGAGAGTCATTTGTTATGCACACACAGCGTTCGGTTTCGCACGTCTGGCTATTGTCACGATGAATAAAAGCACTGATACTACGTTCAGACGGTCAGAGAAGTTCAAAGCAGTCAGCGAGAGGTCAAAGCTCCTACACAGATTAATAACGCAGCATAAAGATTTCATCAACACTTTCATATGTTAGGAAACACGGAAAACTAACTCTGAAATTACTGTGACGAATATATTTGAAATTTTAAAACAACATTAAGAAGAATTAAATTTGTTGATTCCTCTGTGATCTGAGTCGAACCGTTTTTTCTTTTTTTTTCCTTTCGAAACGACAGGAGAAATGAGCACGGAAACTGTAAGGTAGTGACATCTGTTGGCACGTACGGAAAACTATGTAGGACGCTTATCGTTAACATTAAACAGCAAATATTTTACAGATGAAACTGACGCTTTATATATTTCAACACATTCTTCTAAATACTACTGAAATAGATTTACGGAGGTGTAGTTTCATATATCAGAATTGTTGTAAAAACGGCATTACATGTAGAAAACCTATGCTCGCCGACCCGCGTAGTCGATAGTCGATAGTGGGCAGAACATTGTTGGGTTAAGCAGAAATGGTGGTGGTGTACGGATGGGATGGTTACAAACATTGCAGAACAACGTCTTGAAACTATTGCTCTTGCACCACGCTGAATTTCATGCTCTTTCGTTTGAGGCATGCTAGAGCTCGTTCCGCACGGTGGGGAGGGAAGCAGATGTTTTCATGTCAGTAGTATCCATTATGAGTAGCTGCCCCAAGAAGGTAGCAGAACTAGCGTTCCATACTTCTTACAGAAAATTTTAAAAGGCCAAAGGAATTTCTTTAGGAGATCTCGTACTATTAAGTGTGAATTAAAAAAAAACTCAAAATATCTGAGTTAGTTAATTTATGGCATTCAGCCGCTGAATTACTGTTATTATTTGAAGAAGCTGAAATTTTTACATTTGGATAATAATGTAAGTGGGCTTACACTTAACGACTATCATTATTTCTTTCTTACGATGTATTCATGTTATTATTGTGTCTCATTAATATGTTAGCAAAGATGTCGTTGGCAGAGGACATTGTATGTTCATTAATGCACGCGCGTACAGTGCACATTATACTTCAACTGTCAAAAATTCGTTAGTGCTCTGCTCTGACAAACCGAAACAAATTTAATGCAAGTTTCCTTTCTCATCGTTAGCTATTCGAATTGCCATATTTTCTACAAAATTTGATTCCTTATCCGTATTAATTCGTAATTTCTGTCAATGAAAGGAAGATTTTTTTCCTCGTATTGTAATTGAACTGTGAATTTTTTTCTTTGCCTTACACCTTCGGGAAGAATTCATTTATTTTACTCTATATGATAGACTATTTTATGGATTAATTACATTTAATGGAATCTGTAGTTGTTAGACACGAGTCATTCCATGAAAATGGTCTAGAGCTTCCAGAATGACCATTTATTTTCATAAAATTTTGTGCGACCATTTGCACATGTTCCCAGTAAACGTTGCTAAAGTTTTACTTTCAATAATTAATATGTGGAGAGAAATAGTGATTTGTTTTACCTATGGTGCAGTTTTCAAGATTGCACACCTGTGTTTTCGGCAACTTTGAGACATACTATTTACGGAAATATTTACTTGGGGAAAAAATCGGCCATCTTGTACAACTTTTTGTGCTGTCTTAATAATAAAATAAGATTTCATGAATAATTTTCAGATAGACAATTTGAAGCGTAGTCGGTCAAAAAATAAAGCTTCACACAAATATGAAATTTATCCTTTTATGTTTCCGGAAGAAAGTGCATGATTCGCCGGAAAGCTTGCATGTGATAACATACTATCCTGAGCTCTCATAAGATTTAATTGTCCTACTGCTTTCGAGTAGTTTACAAATTGAGTACCAACGCCAAAAAGGGGTATATTCAGTCCACATTTACAAAAAAAAGTATAGTTTAAAGCTCTTTTAAACCATTTTCATTAGAAATATCATGTTCTAAACCACCTAAAAACTAGATTTTGTTTTGAAGTGCCACCCCACAAGGCACTAAAAATAATGAAAATTAAAGCTACAGTGACAATATGCCCATATTGTGCTAGTACTCAAGTAGAACGTTTTTATTGTTTTACAGTTGTGTAATTCTGTCTAGGAAAGGTAATATCAAACGTTCTGGTGAATGGGAAGTGAGCTCGAGTTAGCAAACTCAATAAAGTACAAGGAACAAGGGCGTCTTTTGTTGCGTCTCAGCATGACGTATTTCAGCCGGTTTTTCTGATTAACAACTACAGAGTCAGACTAGTTATAAACTTCAAAACTTAACTGTGCATTACCAACGCACTCGAGATCACGGCAGCAAAACTGTTGCAAAACAGCTGCAATAGACATTCCATAAATTGCCTTCAAGTTTTACGCAGTTGACGCTTCCGTAAATATTGTGGAAGTTCATAGCAGACTGCTTGCGATTTTCTGGAAAAGAATTCATGTTCATGAGAATTTTTATTGTTCCTTTTTATTTTCCAGTGCTACTAATGCGTCGTTTAATTCTGATCTAAATTACAGCATATTCTGTGTTCACATATTTTCTAATTTTTGTGGAACATTGGTGTTCCGATAAAAAAATTGTGTTGATGTGTTGCTATGTTCCATGATGACTAGTTTCTTTTAAAGAGAGCAAGCCAACATTTCCATCTCCATGACGTCCGTGCCTGCGGTTGTGCTACAGCAGCCGTGGGTAGGTTTATTTACCACAGGATCTAAAGCCTGATAAGGATTTGTTTCTTCAGTGTCTCAAGCGTACTGGTATATTTCTTCAAGTGTCCCATGCAAAAGCTAGAAACAAGTTATTTAGGGTCTTGAACTTAATTTGCTGTTGTGTGTCAGAAGGAGAATATTCTGTTCCGGAACCCAGCACTTGTCATTTCTTGATAACCAATCAAATGAATCTGATGGACGAAGTGGGTGCATAAAGCTTGTTAAAGCGTCCTTCTGCTCAGTAGAAGCCTTGCAGAAATTTCCGATCCACTACTATATTTCATAAATGCATGCACCATATTGTCCTGACTGGAGGTGCGATGTTAATATACTTCCTTCATTACTGTCACTAATTCTGGCCAAAAAAGCGATGCATCATTTCAAACTCTGCTGACATGAATCGTTTTTTCATCAGTTGGCAAAAAATTACGATTTTCTCTAGTTTCTGCTACGGTGTGCCCATGTTTAAGCTTTTCTTCTAGGGACACCTAAGTTTCTTCTTAGATGATGAAACCAAATGCAGTGCACAGTATTTTCAGTGCAGAAGCGAAAAAGATCTACAGGCTTAAGAATCTGCCTATCACCAAGACCTTGCAAGCTTGCTCTCGCTGTAGATCAGTTTATTGTGCCACCAATCCCATCGAAAGGCGGCTTTCCATGACCTGTAGCAAAACAATTCCATTCTTCCATCATCGCAAAGTCTCTTTTATGATAGCAAAAACAGAGAAAATTTTTGAAACTTATGGGCACTGGAGCCATCACTGAAATATCGATGGGGATAATTTGATTAAACTGTTTTGTTTTTTACATATTTTATCAGCTTCTTGATAAAAAGAATCTATAGTCACTGTGCAAAGCCGCAGGCAGTCACTAACAATGAACAATCTCACCATTCCATCTTCTGATTATGGGGAAAACAGAAGACATATTGATGGATGCTTGAGTATTTCCCCGTGGAATCCTTGCACTGCACCCTGAGAGATGAACGAATGATTTTCGGCAATCCATTACGATAATAAGCTCGTCTTCCTTTAGATCAAACTTAAAGGCCTTACGATACAAACTTCGTTTTTCGGCAATGTCGTTCCGCATGATAGACTACAAATTTTTGTTAATAATTCTTCAAAAATTCATTCACCACCATTTGCTTCGTGTCACGATCGGTATGGATCGATTCCTTAAGACTAAAATTTCCTGTAGATAATGCAGTATGAAATAGCTGACAACAGCAGATACCATAGCTTCTACTCCGGGACACTTTCCAGAGCTCTTTAGCATGTGTTCTTTAAATTGCAGACTGCGAACTGCCATACTGAGAAGCTCAGGTGATAATCTCAGACTGTTAGCGATACAAAAAAAAAACACTCTCTTTGCAATACGATTATTATCCCTTTCAAATATTGTAGAACGCTTTAGAGATATTTAAAAAACCGAAAACCATCACTTTTCTACAGTTTTTCGAGTTTTCTGATTCAAGCTCGCTTCTTATTGATTAAGACTTTTCATTTTACTTTCTCCAGTTTCTTCTAAACGACTGTAAAACCTAGTGAAAAATGTCATATTTGATTTGACTACCAGTGGAATATTGTCATTGCGCCTTCACCTTGCCTCTGTTTTCGGATCTTACATGCTTGCATCGCATAACCAGTTCTAGTTTTTAGCTGGTTTAGAACTTGGTCTTCTAATAAAAGTGCTTCAAAACAGTTTTGCAGAAATTTCCTTTTGTAAAAGTGGCTGAAAATCTTCATATCTGGTGTTACTACAAAAATCGCCAACTTTGCCCTCAGTTTGAAAACTGTTAGAGAGAGTAGGACGATGAAATTTTATATTGTAAGACCTTGCGAAGATAGGTTATCAAATCTAAATGAAAATTATTCATATTTTTTTAATTATTCCACGTAAGAGAATGCCAAAAGCTGTACAAGATGTCGCACTTTTACTTCTTTCAAGGATATATTGGTGGACATATTAAGCGTCAAAGTTGCCGAAAATTCTAGAGGACACTGTTGAAAGTTGCACTATGGGATCAAACGAATGACAATATCTCTGCAAGTATTAAATTAGTGAAAGTAAAACTTTATCATTGTTTACTGGGAACATGTGCGAATGTTCGCTCTAATTTCGTCAAAATCCTCGATCGTAATGATGCAATTTTTTCGAAATTAGGCCACTTGGTATGGATTGTCCCAAATACTGTTTCGTATTTCCATTTCTGATAACTCGTTTCATTTGTAGCTGTAATATTGGAATCAATCTGAAAATGACGAAGAGATAAGTTTCGATTTTTGTGATCGTTTGGGTATTTTTACCAAATATTTTTATGTGTTTACCATCTGAAATTGTAACTATGAATATCACTGTTTACAAATTATATATACAAAAAGACCAACATGGGGCCCTTGCACGCCTTTTGAGTCTAGTATTATCAGGAAACATCAATAATTAGGACTGTCTTCAAGGTACAGGTTCGACGAATGACTACATATTTCTTTTACTGTGGACGTATTTTCATCACAGAGAACAATAAAAGTTAGTTAATTCAGGGAGTTATGGTTGAATGGCGAAATATGGAGAGTGTAAAGTATGTGTTTATTCGTGTCAGAGCTAAAACTTTGATAAAGTCTTCTCGGTTCGTACCTACTTAAAATGGCAACCATTCAGTAGTGTACATCCATACTATCAGACATTCATTTTAAAGTAATTATAAGAAAAAATCCGAGTTTATAGCGATCTCCCGTTTAAAAAGATAGGGAAAAGGATGTTTGAACCTGAAAAACGAAAACTTAAGTCGGACGATGCATGAGAGTGCATACAAATGACCAAAGATAGCCGTCCACAAGTAGTCATTCTGGGAAACGAAGATCAAGTGCATCGAATATAACTATTAGTCGTGGCTTAACAGGAGACTTTTCCTTATTTTTGTTGAAGCCTCATTAAATTTTCGCAGTTGGTCTATTCATTTTAGCTCGGGGGATTTATCGGCTTTTTTAATGAGAAAAAAAAGGATGTGTTTCTTCTCGCAGCTGTTTCGTGCAGTAGTTGCAATGCCACAAATAACTTTCTAATACGATATCTACGAAAATAAATTAATTAACACCAGTGCAGTGGCCTTTGGATACGTGGGCATCTAGACTGCAACACATACTGCGTACCTAACGCTCAAAGATATTGCAATGGTAGTCCAAGAACTTTTTTCATTTCTTAAATAAATCTCTATAGTAAACGATGGAATAGTTTCGATAGGTAAAAACTGCTGCTAATTTCAACCAGTTTTCTCCAAATAGGCCTGCGTTCGTTCTTTTATTACACAAACGTCAAAAGCATAAACGTTGTTACTTCCTAGCCGACGCTGAATAAGCTGCGATAGAAAAGCTAGAAATGTTGAAATCGTTAAAGCCAGTCGTTAATGACCTCCTTGTGCACCTTCATCAGCGACTTCGTTAACCCTCTACGACCCTGTAACACTATTTCTTGAGGTACTAGGTTCGAACTTCTGAAGTTCAAAAAATTTCTGAGCGATATTGCTTCTTCACATTTTCAACACCAGTCGCATGAACTGAATTATTTTATGGAAGGATCTTCTGTATAAGGTGAGCTATTTCGTCAGTCTTTCACTGTATTACCAGGTGTTTATTCTCGTTAGTAATTAAAAGCCAAGTTCTCTAATCGTAAATTAGATAATATTTATCGATTCGTGCTGTAATTGGCACTTTGATTATACTTTTCACCTTTAACATATTTAGAAAAGTAGACAAGGAAGTATCCACCGTGGGGCAGGGTAGGATACGTGACTCCCGTTCCAAGTCCACTCTAGAAATTATATTTTGTCGAAACCCGAACTCACATCCTGCCCTGACAGACACACAGGCGGGTGAGTATCGGTTTGGAGAGAGAGCAAAACGTGAAATAGTAACTGACGTGCAGCAATTAAAGCCAGGACAATTCGTCATAAAATCCCTGTAAGTGACAGGGCAGGCAGGCCAATCATCGATCTGTACATCCCTCAGGTCTTCTGTAGTGTGAACTGAAGTGTGGGGTTTTCTGAGCGGTAACGAATGACAACAGACTACCCGCCACAGCGGGACCACAGAATGGTTATATTCAAACTCATTAAGATATTTATACCACTTGGAGACAAGACTGTCAGTTTCTGTACAGTAGAACGCGGTCAGCCTGTGACGGACCCAGAACCGCACACTCTGTTGCACGTTCTCGTCCGACTGAAACTGACGCCCATGTCGCTAAAGATGTGAAAGTAATACGGTGAAAGATCCGCGCTGTACGGAGGGTGTTAGTTTCCCAACCAAATCGCTCAAGCGTAGCTTTCGTCCTCTTGTGCAGTATGAGGGAGGCCATTTTTGTGCAACAGGGCAATTTCGTCCGACAGTATTCCTGGGATGCCGCACTTTCTGCACGGTGTCTTCATAGCGCTGCGCATTGATTGTGGTCCCACGCTCGAGGAGCTCGACGAGCAGCGGCCACCTGCAGTTGAAGAAAAATGTCTTCATGACTTCACTGGAATTTCTGTGAACAGCTTCGGATTTCTTTCGCGGGTGAGATATGGGGTGTTTACACCGTTGGCTTTGCTGTTTCCCTCGGATCCAACGTGATGGCACTGCGTTTCGTCCCCTGTGGAAATCCCGGACAGAAACGCATGCCCTTCCTCGTGGGACCGCAGCAGACGGCTCAATCTGGACAACATTCTATCCATGTTCTGTCTCTCCGCCAGGCAATGTGGCACCCACTGCACACACATTTTGCGGAAATGCAGGTACTCTTCGATGGTGGCATGCACGGAGCCGTGTCTGATGCCGACCTGAACACGAATTTCATCCTCGGTCTTCCCGGATAAGGCCATCAGTCCAGTACATCACGTCGGTCGTAATGGATCGCTGGACATTCCTTGGGTGCTGGTCTTGTTGCAGTGAAGTGTGCCCTTGCCCGAATCTCCTCGGCCACTCATGCACGCACGTCACCGACGTGCAGTGTTCACCGTACACAGTGGACAAACGACGACGAATTTCGCGTACTGCAGCATCCTCAGCCACCAAAAACCGAACCACACCTCTCTGCTCTTCTTTCAAATGGTTTAAATGGCTCTAAGCACTATGGGACTTAACATCTGAGGTCATCAGTCTACTAGACTTAGAACTACTTAAAGCTGACTAACCTAATGACAGCACACACATCCATGCCCAAGGCGAGATTCGAACCTGCGACCGTAGCAGCAGCGCACTTCCGGGCTGAAGCGCCTAGAACCGCTCTGCAAGAACGACCGGCCTGCTCTTCTTTGTTTGCCTCCATGTCAACAACAGGACAAATACATTACACAAGTGCGCCAGTAACCAAGATCATAATCCGACAAGATGTACCATTATGCCGGTCCCCCACCACAGCGGTGACAGTATCCAAATGTTATTTGAGTGGGGCCACCTGTCGCGTGGACTAAGTTTTACGGTGTGTGTTCGGTTTTCATTTGACTGCCCCTTCGCGTACATTAGCCTGCTGGTGTACGCTAATTGGTGCTGGCGACAGTTCACCTCTCTTCGACAACTACCAAGTCAGTGCCGTTGTCATACTCCGTAGTTCCCCACGCTATGAATCTAGGAGGTTGAAGAGGTATGCGTCTTTTGAGTCGCCACTTCTGTAACCCTTCACCAAGTCTGTTGTGGTTGTGTTTAGCGTCGGCCTAACAAGGAAACCGCACCTACTTATCATTACCGATTCCGTCAGAATTAATGGTACATGTAGGGTGTGCCCAGAAATAAAATCGACAGAAGTGGAGCTCGAGATGGCCAAGCGTTAGAAAAAAACTATTTCTGGCACGGGTCGGACGAAGCATGAGCCATTTATGTTAGCGTAGACACCAGGCAGCGGTCGGCACAGCGGAAAGATTACGGGACGGTAATCCGACGGTCGTGGAGTCGACACTCTACGCAGAATCTTTTTTAATTTTCAAATTTTGTGTTACACGGGAAGTAAACCGACACAATGCTCAGTATAATGTAATTATTAAATTTTCATGAAAGGCATTTAAATAGAAGGCAGAACAAGCTTTGAGATTGCAACTAAATTTCCAGAAAGGGGACTGTAGGGCGTACACGAGAAGTTCGTGTATGAAATTAGATACAGGGTGATTCAAAAAGAACAGATTTCAACTGTTTATTACAGGGAAACTGTGAAAGGTAGAAACGCATCACGCACGTCACTCCAGAGAGGTAGGTTCTAAGTTTCCTGTTCGCACAGACACTATACCATACACTCAGGCTCAGCACCATGCGTTACTCGAGAAACATCGAAATGGCAGCCCATTTCATTCCGCGCAGGAATCAACAGGTCCTTGTTTATTTAATGGACACCTTCAGTAATTCGATTTCTCAGATCTTGAAGTGCAGCTGCCGTAGATGGGACAAAGGCTGTGTCTTAGTAGTAGTAGTAGTATAAGGGTTTTGTGGGCGCACGACAGCAAGGTCTTCAGCGCCCTGTGTCTTATGTACCTCCACAGAAAAAAAGATAGTAGAGTATGAGCTCAGGTAACTTTGGAGACTACAAGCGTGTCCACCTCTTCCAATCCAACGCCGCAGCTCAAAGTGGAAGTGGGGCGGAGCATTGTGATGCATAAATATAAAATCATTGGAATTTTCGTGAAGTTGAGGAAGCAACCAATTTTACAGAATGAATGTCCAGATATGACATTCCTGGCGTAGTTTCCTCCAAAGAAAAAGAAAAAAGGAAAAAAAAAAGTATGTCCATAAATTTCTGAACGGAAACGGCACGAAACATTTCGGTGAGCGTCTTTCACGTTCTACGACAACGCCGGATTTTTTGAGCTCCAAATTCTTAAATTATGACGGATAAAACGTCGACTCGTCCCACAAGATTAGTCGTTCGGAAAAATTGTCCTCTGCTGTATCCTGGAGAACTGAAGTATGTTCTGTTATCGTCAACAGTTGCTGCAGCAACTGCAACTTGTGCGGCTTCAAATACCGGCGTCGTTTCAGAACACGCCGCACCGTTGTTTGAGTAAGTTCAAGTTCCCGGCCTGCCCGTCTTGTGGGCTTCCGAGGGCTCCGTGTCAACGCATCTCGGAAACGCTCGACATTACAGTCAGACGCACGCCACCGACCAGTGCTCTTCTCTTTGCATATGCAACCAACTTCCACGAATTTTGTATCACAATCGTAACTATTCGTGTGCAGAGGCGACATCTTGCTGAATCGACGGCGGAAAGCACGTTGCACTTGAACAATGAATTGACTTCGTGCAGATTGCAACACACGAAATGATTTCTGTCGAGGAATAGTCACCACGTTCCTACAAGCAACAGTGCAGCTTTGTCAGAACTTTGAACCTTCCTCTGTCCAGAGACATGCGCAATGTGTTTCTATCTTTTATAGTGTAATAAAAAGATTAGATGTGTTCTTTCTTTTTGAATCACTCGGTACTCCTATTCTTACGCAGGTTATGGTTTACATGTGCTAAGTTAATATTCATCTTAAAACCAGAGAAAGAAATAATTTTTTTTCGGCATCCTGCATATTTTATAAACATTTCCTTTTTGCAACTACATTGTTATTTCCAAGTTTCTACAGAAAAACAAATTTGATTTACATTTATCTCGCCTTCATCCCGTCACATCGTTTCACTCAAATATTGACGAGAATACAGAATGAGATTTTCACTCTGCAGCGGAGTGTGCGCTGATATGAAACTTCCTGGCAGATTAAAACTGTGTGCCCGACCGAGACTCGAACTCGGGACCTTTGCCTTTCGCGGGCAAGTGCTCTACCCTCTGAGCTACCGAAGCACGACTCACGCCCGGTCCTCACAGCTTTACTTCTGCCAGTAGGAGACGAGATACTGGCAGAAGTAAAGCTGTGAGGACCGGGCGTGAGTCGTGCTTCGGTAGCTCAGATGGTAGAGCACTTGCCCGCGAAAGGCAAAGGTCCCGAGTTCGAGTCTCGGTCGGGCACACAGTTTTAATCTGCCAGGAAGTTTCATTGACGAGAATAGCTGCTGATTCAAAATGCAATGTATTTAGATGCAGTCTCCTCCGAATGTGATTTCTTCTTGGCTCTCTATGGGCGGATTTTAGCTGCACCGCGATCCTAATGTCTGCATGCATTCGCCGAGACCTGTTCGAACGTCAAAATGAGACTAACAAAGTCCTGTACGCTTTAATTATAGTCCCTCCATGGAAAGTTTTTTGCGGAGTCCTCGTGAATGCTCTAAGTATAATCATTTCTTGTAATTTTTTTTTACTATCCTAAAGTTTTCTTTTCGTGTCTTTCGTGAAAATTTTAATATATGCAATGTATTGAGCATTATTTCGATTTATTTACAGTGTAAGTTACGTAAAAACTGAAAATAAAAAACAAAAAAATTAAAAAAAGGCTGTATCGTTCCAAAGATGTTTTCAAGTGTCAGACATCTTTTGAGTCATAGCTTCAGTCTGTATAAATGTATCCAAAATTATGAAAGTTTCCGAACGGGAAGGAGCTCGACCCCATCACCCTGGCATTACCGCTCTGTACTTTTCCCGCTGCGCCAACCACTATCTAGAAAATACGATAGCAAAAGTAGCTAACGCTTCGACCGACACGCGTCAAATACGCAGTTCCTTTCTAAACGCTTAGCCATCTGTAGATACTTCTTGTGTTATTTTCCTTTCTGGCGAAACGCTGCATATATTATACGAGGGCGGTTCAGAAAGTAACCTCCGATCGGTCACAGTGCGGGTTATGGAGGGAGTAGCGACGCCATCTGTGCGTTCACGCACTCAACAGGTAAGTCGGCATCAAGCCGTGGTCGAGTGAACGTCGTACCTGCGCTAGTTTAGTTTTTGTGGCAGTTTGAAATGTGTGCTGCAATAGAAAACCCCGCCAAATCTGAAGTGCGTGCTGTCATAAGGTTTTTTACAGCCAAAGGATATTCTGCAGCAGCTATTCATCGTGAGCTTTGTGCCGTGTACGGACCAAGAGTTATGAGTGAAGGAGTTGTCCGTGAATGGGTACGTTTATTTAAAAGTGGACGAGAAAACGTTTATGATGAAGAGAGGAGTGGTAGACCATCATTGGTGACTGACGAACTCGTTCAGACAGTTGATGCAAAAGTTCGTGAAAATCGACGTTTCTCAATGTCGGAGTTGTCTACTGGTTTTCCACAGATTTCTAAGACTCTCTTGTACGAGATAGTGACAGCAAGATTGGGTTACCGTAAGTTCTCTGCACGATGGGTGCCCAAAATTCTTACCGACCACCACAAAACTCAAAGAATGGCCTCTGCATTAGACTTTCTGTCACGTTATGAGGACGAAGGAGAACCATTGTTAAACAGAATCGTGACCGGTGACGAAACCTGGATTAAGTACGTGAACCCTGAGACAAAAGAACAATCAAAGATGTGGGCACATTCAAATTCGCCTACCAAACCAAGAAAAGCCTCGCAAGATTTTTCTGCCAGAAAACTGATGGCAACGGTGTTTTGGGATGCCAAAGGGGTGTTGTTGGTTGAATTCATGGAACGTGGTACGACCATTAATCAAGACGTGTACTGTGAAACAATAAAAAAGTTACGACGGGCTATACAGAACAAACGCCGTGGTATGCTGACTTCCGGTATCGTTTTTTTGCACGATAACGCCCATCCTCACTCTGCTCGCAGAACAACGGCCCTTCTTGAGTCCTTCAAGTGGGACGTTATCAACCATCCACCTTACAGCCCAGACCTGGCGCCAAGTGATTATCACCTCTTCATGCATTTGAAGATATGGCTCGGGTCACAGCGGTTTGATGACGACGAAGAGCTCTAAGATGCGGTCACAGGCTGGCTCCAGGCACAAGCGGGTGATTATTATGCAGAAGGAATTTCAAAGCTTGTGAAGAGATATGATAAGTGCCTCAATCGCTATGGAGACTATGTAGAAAAATAGTGCAAAGATGTAGTTGTAATATGGATATATTAAAATATTTTTATTTAACTTGGTGTATTTTTTTAAATCAACCGGAGGTTACTTTCTGAACGGCCCTCGTAAATCTGGACGAAATCGGCGAGGACTAGTGTTAGTGATCCCCTTCTAAGGTCGACTCCAAACACAAACCGAGCGAGGTGGCGCAGTGGTTAGCACACTGGACTCGCATTCGGGAGGACGACGGTTCAATCCCGTCTCCGGCCATCCTGATTTAGGTTTTCCGTGATTTCCCTAAATCGTTTCAGGAAAATGCCGGGATGGTTCCTTTGAAAGGACACGGCCGATTTCCTTCCCAATCCTTCCCTAACCCGAGCTTGCGCTCCGTCTCTAATGACCTCGTTGTCGACGGGACGTTAAACACTAACCACCACCACCACCACCACCACCAAACACAAGCGGAGACTCATCGCCGAACAACACAGAATGTCACTGAGTGCCGTTGCGGGTTCTACTCCATACAGATCTCTGTTGCGAATGGTGTGTTGTCAGCGATTCGCCATGCGTGGCAACCCGAAACCTCAACCCAGCTTCCAGTAATATGTTCGTGGTGACGCTGAGCTGTTATCAACCGTTTATTTGTCAAAGCCAGTCCTACAATCTTTCCGCGGTGCAGTCCTTGTTGGCAATACCTGTTTCTGCCATTCTTGCCATAATGCTGTCATCAGTCCAGCTCACCCAAGCTTGTTCCCGTGTCACTGCACTGCAGCGAACTGTCAGTGGTATCTGTCAGTGTGGTCCCTGCATGTCCTTGTTGCTGATGACTGGACTATTCCCGAAGTCCGAAACATGATGACAAGCTCCACGTAAACTTCCCCCGGGGCACGCTCTTTGCGATCTCTATCTGAAGAGTTCCGGCAACATCAAACGAGTCCAGTAGCCGTCACGTTCACTATTATTAATCTGCAGGAATGTTTTTGTTGTAAACTGAAAGGAAGCTCTAATGTAGATGAAACTTCAATCATCGCATCCTACAGGCTTCGAAATAATGGAGTTTCAATTAGGTGCCATGCGCTCAAGATGTTAACTCCTCATTTCCGTTAGCTTATAATGGGAAACCCACTGTGAAACTATCTGAAAACATAAAAACTGCCTAAAATAAACCACTCGGAAACGTATTCGTAACGTTAAAATGCTCAATCTGTTGAGAACAAACACGGAAGCCGTGGTCATTCATTTTCATGTAGTTTCCGCAACAGTGATTATCAAAGCACAGAGTGTTCAAAACTAACAAATGGACCAGATGTTCCGTCAATTTGAGAAACTAGAGGTCTCCCCATTTCTAAAATATTAGCCGTAGTTAGTTAACGGAGAAACTGACAAGGAACTTTGGCTCAAGACTGTAACTATTACAGTGGGTGAAGACGATAGATGGATTTATAAAAAAGTATCAAAAATTCTTCATTTGTATGGCCATATTGTCCGTAGTTGCTTTACGGCTCTAGAGAGTATTTTTGTCTTGTCGTTGCAAGTACTAAAATGCGTGTTTTTCTTTTTTTTTTTTTTGGTAAGACGCGTTTCGCTTTATCGAGGTAAAGCATTGTAGTGGTTAATAAAAAAGAAAAGGAGAAGAAAAGAAAAGGTTGAAAAGGTGGGAAGAAATGGTGAATAAAAAGGGGGTTTTAAAATGTTAAATGACTGTGAAAAAGGGAAAGAATGAAATGCAAATCGGACTCCGTATTACAGAAAAGCTATCGGATTTCGTGATTGGGAAAGGCTATTGTTAGGGTGGTCCTTGTGGCGTTTTTGAGCAAAAGTTAAACCAATTTCCACTACAAAAATTATTGAAAAAGCACAGAGAATAACAAAATGTAACTGACAGTGGGAAATGCCGTAGATAATAGTTCATCCTTTACCATGTTAACATGTCTTCTTTTTCGTGCGGCGTCCAGGTCTTCAAAAATCTCCTACTTCATTTCTGCGTGAAAAGTCTGCTCCGAAATCTTGCAATAAGTTTCATTGTCCAGGAATTTCTAATGTACACAAAACCGTTTTGATATTAAATGCAATTTATTTTACGTTGCTTCCCTCCTCCAAATGTCATAACAACTTCCACAATATGTCTACATATTAATAAGTTTTTTTTCGTCTTCATCAGATAACGTCTGCATTAAGCTTCCTCTCACGAGAGACAAAAACCAAACGGATATAAAAAAAGAGTTAGAATTTTAGTATTATCTCTGCCGTCGAGCGCTCATACCGCTGCGACGGTATAATTTATGTCTGAGGGAACGAGTGTAGCGCGGCGAAATTCGAAGTCCCGCTACAGCATCATCTTCTTCATCCGGTTTCTATTTGCAATCGAGGCAGATTTTTTATAATCATTAAATTATTCACGATTGTTGACGCGCTGTAATGTTAAAAGTTATCATCGTCATCATCTTCTTCTTCTTCTTTCTTGGCTCTACAGCACATGATAAGCCTTGGCCTCTTCTACAATTTGCTTCCATTTCTCTCGGTCCTTTGCACATACTCTCCAGTTTCTATATCCCCCAGATCTATGATTACTCCATCTTCCCATCTGGCTCTTGGTCGACCACGTCCCCTCTGACCTCTTGGCTTTTCTTGTATATTCTATTTGTTACTTCTGTATCATTCATGCGAGCCACATGTCCCGCCCACCTCAGTCTGGATGATTTCACTATCCTCCTGATGGGTTGATCTTTGTATATGCTATACAACTCATGGTTGTATCTCCTCCTCCATCTTCTTCTTTCACAAATTGGGCCGATAATTCGTCTAAGTGCCTTCCTTTCAAATTCGTCTATGTACCTTCCTTTCAAATGCACCCAGTGTTTCAATATCTTCGGTTGCTAATGTCCAGGCTTCAGGGGCATATGTAAGCACTGGTCGTATGAGTGATTTATACATCGTTGATTTAGTGGTACGAGTCAGGAGCCTTGAGGACAGAAGTCTTGTTAGGGCAAAATACGCTCTATTGGTTAGTATTATTCTCTGCTTAATTTCATAGGAGGTATCATTTAGAAGCGTAACTGTCGAGCCCAGGTACTTGAAATGTTCCACTCTCTCAAACGTATAACTGCCCATTGTTATTGCATTTGGCATATTTTCTCTGTGTGCTTTTCCGGGTGCCACATATTTTGTTCATTAATAATTAACCCCATGTTCCTATTAGCCTGTTCGAGAGCTGTAAATGTCTCTTCCATTGCTCTTTGGGTTCTTGCTATTGTATTCTACGTCATCCGCGTAGGCCAGTATCTGCACTGATTTATAGAAGATCGTTCCCCTATTCAGAAGGTTTGCGTTTCTCATCACCTTCTCCAGGGCTACATTAAAGAGAAGACATGCCAATGCATTCCTTTGTCGCACTCCGATTTTAATACTCAATGTATTGGACATCTTTCCTCCTATTCTTACACTACCTTGCGTTTCGCTCATTGTCATTCTCACCAGCCTTACCAACTTCCTCGAGATTCCCAGTTCATGTAGAACTTGATGTAACTGCTCTATTTATGCTATCATAAGCTGCTCTGAAATCTATGAAGAGGTGATGCGTGCCAACCCCGTATTCGTTTCTTTTCCAGGAATTGTCTTAAAGGGTAAAATATCATCAGTGACTTGTAATTAAGTTATTTACATTGTGATGTGCCTTAAGATCGAAAACAGTTCGTTAACAATCGTTAAGGGATTTGAAAGAGCTGGGACAAACAAGAAGAAAACTAAAAGAAGACGCATCGGTGTACTGGTATTCTCGGCACACTCTTGACACTGTGGATCTCTGAATATTTAATTAACTAATGATTTCAGAAACAGAATGTCCGATGCGTCTGGCTCCAGCTACCTTCCAGCGTCCAGTGTCTGAATTCCCATGGCGCGTAAACCTTTTCACATGAATCACCTCAGTACAAATGATGGCTTCGCCAATGCAGTGCCCTTCTATTCCTTGTGTATGCGATACTATTGCCGTCTCTATACGTGCATATCGCTATCCACGACTTTGCCATCTCAGTGTATACCAAAATGCTCAGAAAATATGCATTTGCTATATTTTCGTCGGATTTTAGGTTAACACTACATATTCGTGGGACATTGTAAATACATGTATGGAAAAGCACATAATGAATGTAATTCGTTTGTGGTATGATGTTTTTGGATGAAAATCAAAGGACGATGAACAATTGTGTAGAAGATCTGAGTGCTGGATGTCAAGAGAATGGTATGAAAATTAAGACAAAGTAAGCCATAAACATGGTTCACATATTTTCACTGTCAACATACTACGGTTCGTAAATGGAGAAGACTCTAAGGAAACCCTTGACAAGTGTTTGGATTCCCGTGCTCAGAACCGCTATGGTTGGAGAAAGTTATTGAAAGCTACGAAAAGGAAAAGCGCTTGAAATCGAAATGCGATTGCGGGAAATTGTGACGTAGGTTTTTGGGATACCTTCCTAAGCAATACATTTGCATTATGATGGGCCGACTTGACTTTCAGTTTCGCCAATTCCTCGTTTATACCATGCCTGTACTGTAGGCGTTGTACCTTAACAAAATTTTTTATAGTATATTTGTTATGTCGTAGCTACTACAGAAACGCGTGTTTTTCTTTTTTTCAACAGATTCGTTTTGTTTTATTGAGGTAGAGCATCGTCAGTGGTCTGTAATTTAGTTATTTACATTATGATTTCCTTTAAGATCGGAAACTGTTCATTAACAATATGTTGGTTTGTACTTACGGTGATTTTCGCTTGATTTCTCGCTTACATCGGGAAATGCCGTCTGCTAGCACACCGTTGATGTTTTTCTGCTTTAGACGCTAATAGTTGTGGTCTAACTTTTAGTTATTCTGCACCAGCATGCATTTCTTGTGCTTTTTCCAGAACACTTTTTCGCACATCATTGTTTTCTGTTTAGTCTTATACTTCTAAGTATGTATTGCGGTTTGTGTTTTGTAGTGATGCCAACATAGCCTTGCCAGTACTTTGTCTATGACCGACAATTCTTTTTGTTCAGTTATTGTATGTGTGTAATTCTGTTTTATTATGGTGCTGTGTATTTATATACTGTGTAAGAGTAGGGAAGAAATAGTGATGGAGTTTCTTTTTTTTTTGTTTTTTGTGGGGGAGGGAGAAATCATGATAAGTGGACATCAGTGTATAGTAGTGTGTCCTCTGAGCATTGTTTCTCTCCCCCCCCCCCCCCCCCCAAACCCAAAAAGGGAGAGAGAAAGGAACTCCATCTCTATCCATCCCTACTCTTACACAGCATATAAATAAGCAGCAACATTATTAAATAGAATTACACACCTACAATAATCTAATAAAAAAGATTTTAGGTCAAGGCAACACTTCAAAACAGACACCACAAAACATGCTTAGAAGTACGAAAACAAACAGCAACCAGTGATGTGCGAAAAAGGGTGCTGTGAAAAACATAAGAAATGTAGTCCTGCAGAACAACTAAAAATGAGACCACAACTATCAGTGTCTAAAGCAGAAAAACATCGACGGTGAGCTATCAGAAGGCATTTCCCGATGTCAGTGAGAAATCAAGCGCAAATCACCGTAAGTACAAACCAAGTTTCACATTTATTCTCCATCTCATTAATTTTACCCATAAATTGGGTATGTAGGTTAATCATATCCATGGAAACTTTTATTCCTAGTCCTCTAAATTTAGTATTAAATCGTTCTTCCCAGTCTACTTTTAGCTTATCGAATTTCTCCTTTAACTGTCTATTATCACCTTTAAGTGAAGCGATTTGATTTTCAACTAACTCGAACTTGTCAAATTTTTTATTGAGTAAACCAATTTGGTTGTCGAATTTTTCAATTTCGGAATCAAATTTAGTATCAAACTTATCACTTGAACGTCGCATATTCTCAGTTAACTGACGTTGCATACTCATCATGAATTTAATAATACAATCTTTAAGCTCTGTAACATTTCATGTAAGATTCACATTTTCCTGTGTAACGTTGATATTTATTGACTCCCATATATTACTATTTCTACTCGTACTCGGATCTGCTTCTACTGTCACCTCCGCACCAATGATATTGCTATCACTTAAATTATGTAATTGCTGTCCTACATTTATTACATTTGGGACTCCATCAAGATTCTCCTCACACAGATCATGCAATTACTGGTCTATAATTGGTCCTCGAGTTACCTCCTCATGAATAATATATCCACTTTCACTCCCCTCACTCGTCACAACCAAACTCTCGCTTGCATTACCTCGCTCCATCCTTGTTCCAGTGTAATTCCCTTTTAATACCTTTATACACTCCTGGAAATTGAAATAAGAACACCGTGAATTCATTGTCCCAGGAAGGGGAAACTTTATTGACACATTCCTGGGGTCAGATACATCACATGATTACACTGACAGAACCACAGGCACATAGACACAGGCAACAGAGCATGCACAATGTCGGCACTAGTACAGTGTATATCCACCTTTCGCAGCAATGCAGGCTGCTATTCTCCCATGGAGACGATCGTAGAGATGCTGGATGTAGTCCTGTGGAACGGCTTGCCATGCCATTTCCACCTGGCGCCTCAGTTGGACCAGCGTTCGTGCTGGACGTGCAGACCGCGTGAGACGACGCTTCATCCAGTCCCAAACTTGCTCAATGGGGGACAGATCCGGGGATCTTGCTGGCCAGGGTAGTTGATTTACACCTTCTAGAGCACGTTGGGTGGCACGGGATACATGCGGACGTGCATTGTCCTGTTGGAACAGCGAGTTCCTTGCCGGTCTAGGAATGGTAGAACGATGGGTTCGATGACGGTTTGGATGTACCGTGCACTATTCAGTGTCCCCTCGACGATCACCAGTGGTGTACGGCCAGTGTAGGAGATCGCTCCCCACACCATGATGCCGGGTGTTGGCCCTGTGTGCCTCGGTCGTATGCAGTCCTGATTGTGGCGCTCACCTGCACGGCGCCAAACACGCATACGACCATCATTGGAACCAAGGCAGAAGCGACTCTCATCGCTGAAGACGACACGTCTCCATTCGCCCCTGCATTCACTCCTGTCGCGACACCACTGGAGGCGGGCTGCACGATGTTGGGGCGTGAGCGGAAGACGGCCTAAAGGTGTGCGGGACCGTAGCCCAGCTTCATGAAGACGGTTGCGAATGGTCCTCGCCGATACCCCAGGAGCAACAGTGTCCCTAAATTGCTGGGAAGTGGTGGTGCGGTCCCCTACGGCACTGCGTAGGATCCTACGGTCTTGGCGTGCATCCGTGCGTCGCTGCGGTCCGGTCCCAGGTCGACGGGCACGTGCACCTTTCGCTGACCACTGGCGACAACATCGATGTACTGTGGAGACCTCACGCCCCACGTGTTGAGCAATTCGGCGGTACGTCCACCCGGCCTCCCGCATGCCCACTATACGCCCTCGCTCAAAGTCCGTCAACTGCACGTACGGCTCACGTCCACGCTGTCGCGGCATGCTACCAGTGTTAAAGACTGCGATGGAGCTCCGTATGCCACGGCAAACTGGCTGACACTGACGGCGGCGGTGCACAAATGCTGCGCAGCTAGCGCCATTCGACGGCCAACACCGCGGTTCCTGGTGTGTCCGCTGTGCCGTGCGTGTGATCATTGCTTGTACAGCCCTCTCGCAGTGTCCGGAGCAAGTATGGTGGGTCTGACACACCGGTGTCAATGTGTTCTTTTTTCCATTTCCAGGAGTGTAGAATCATGAAAGAAGGTTGTATACATGGAAGAACCCTGGAGGTACTAAAAGATATCAGATAGATTATATAATGGTAAGACAGAGATTCAGGAACCAGGTTTTAAATAGTAATAATTTCCAGGGACAGATTTGGACTCTGACCACAATCTATTGGTTATTAACTGTAGATTAAAACTGAAGAAACTGCAAAAAGGTGGGAGTTTAAGGAGATGGGACCAGGATAAACTGAAAGAACCAGAGGTTGTAGAGAGTTTCAGGGAGAGCATAAGGCAACAATTGACAGGAATGGGGGAAAGAAATACAGTAGAAGAAGAATGGGTTGCTCTGAGGGATGAAGTAGTGAAGGCAGCAGACGATCAAGTAGGTAAAAACAAGAGGGCTGGTAGAAATCCTTGGGTAACAGAAGAAATATTGAATTTAATTGATGAAAGGAGAAAATATAAAAATGCAGTAAATGAAGCAGGCAAAAAGGAATACAAACGTCTCAAAAATGAGATCGACAGGAAGTGCAAAATTGCTAAGCAGGGATAGCCAGAGGACAAATGTAGGGATGTAGAGGCTTATCTCACTAGGGGTAAGATAGATACTGCCTACAGGATCTTAAAGAGACCTTTGGAGAAAAGAGAACCACTTGTATGAATATCAAGAGCTCAGATGGAAACCTAGTTCTACGCAAAGAAGGGAAAGCAGAAAGGTGGAAGGAGTATATAGAGCGTCTATACAAGAGCGATGTACTTGAAGACAATATTATGGAAATGGAAGAGGATGTAGATGAAGATGAAATGGGAGATACGATACTGTGTGAAGAGTTTGACAGAGCACTGAAAGACCTGCGTCGAAACAAGGCCCCCGGAGTAGACAACATTCCATTGGAACTACTGACGGCCTTGGGAGAGCCAGTCCTGACAAAACTCTACCATCTGGTGAGCAAGATGTATGAGACAGGTGAAATAACCTCAGACATCAAGAAGAATATAATAATTCCAATCCCAAAGAAAGCAGGTGTTGACAGATGTGAAAATTACCGAGCTATCAGTTTAATAAGTCACAGCTGCAAAATACTAACGCGAATTCTTTACTGACGAATGTAAAAACTGGTAGAAGTCGACCTCGGGGAAGATCAGTTTGGATTCCGTAAAAATGTTGGAACACGTGAGGTAATACTGACCCTACGCCTTATCTTAGGAGAAAGATTAAGGAAAGGCAAACCTACTTTTCTAGCATTTGTAGACTTAGAGAAAGCTTTTGACAATGTTGACTGGAATACTCTCTTTCAAATTCTAAAGGTGGCAGGGGTAAAATACAGGGAGGGAAAGTCTATTTACAATTTGTACAGGAACCAGATGGCAGTTATAAGAGTAGAGGGGCTTGAAAGGGAAGGAGTGGATGCGAAGGGAGTGAGACAGGGTTGTAGCCTATCCCCGATGTTATTCAATCTGTATATTGAGCAAGCAGTAAAGGAAACAAAAGAAAAATTCGGAGTAGGTATTAAAATGCATGGAGAAGAAATAAAAACTTTGAGGTTCACCGATGACATTGTAATTCTGTCAGAGACAGCAAAGGAATGGAAGAGTAGTTGAACGGAATGGACAGTGTCTTGAAAGGAGGATATAAGATGAACATCAACAAAAACAAAACGAGGATAATGTAATGTAGTCGAATTAATTCGAGTGATGCTGAGGGAATTAGATTAGGAAATGAGACACTTAAAGTAGTATAGGAGTTTTGCTATTTGGGGAGCAAAATAATGATGGTCGAAGTAGAGAGAATATAAAATGTAGACTGGCAATGACAAGGAATGCGTTTCTGACAAGAGGAATTTGTTAACATCAAGTATAGATTTAAGTGTCAGGAAGTCGTTTCTGAAAGTATTTGTATGGAGTGTAGCCATCTATGGAAGTGAAACATGGACGATAAATAGTTTGGGCAGGAAGAGAATAGAAGCTTTCGAAATGAGGATCTACAGAAGAATGCTGAAGATTAGATGGGTAGATAACGTAACTAATGAGGAGGTATTGAATAGAATAGGGGAGAAGAGTTTGTGGCACATCTTGACAAGAAGAAGGGACCGGTTGGTAGGGAATGTTCTGAGGTATCAAGGGATCACAAATGTAGCATTGGAGGGCAGCGTGGAGGGTAAAAATCGTATAACGAGAGCAAGAGATGAATACATTAAGCAGATTCAGGGGGACGTAGGTTGCAGAATGAAGAGGCTTGCACAGGATGGAGAGCTGCATCAAACCAGTCTCAGGACTGAAGACGACAACAACCACCTTTATAGACAGCGTAATCAATAAAATCAACTCAAAATATTTACCCCCAACTGTCGTAGAACTGTTATTTTATACTATGTCTGTCCTACTCATACCTGCGAGTATCTAACATTGGCTCCAGTGAGTCTTAGCTCGTTCCTTGGGCCTGAAGTTGTTAGTATATCCTTTCCAGGCCCCACGTTGGGCGCCAAATATACCAATGCCTCTTCTTTTAGTCTTCTTCTTGTTTCTTCTTGGCTGTCCCGGCTTTTTGAGATCTCTTAATGACGAGACACGATATAACAATTTCCGTAGTGATACAATGAAGTTACGCATCAGTTGGTGATTTAACTATTGAAACTGCCGCCGGCCGCGGTGGTCTCGCGGTTCTAGGCGCTCAGTCCGGAACCGCGCGACTGCTACGGTCGCAGGTTCGAATCCTGCCTCGGGCATGAATGTGTGTGATGTCCTTAGGCTAGTTAGGTTTAAGTAGTTCTAAGTTATAGGGGACTGATGACCACAAATGTTAAGTCCCATAGTGCTAAGTGTCATTTGAAGCATTTTGAACTGTTCGTTGAGTGATTTACTGACTTTTACGACAAGTTTTGTACCCCTTTCATCGCTACAGCAGATTTCAGGCATTTCCTCTGACCACGGACCACGCACCGTCTACAGCCTCCACTTAATGACCGAGAACAGCGCTGCCTGTGGACAAGCAACGCTGAATGAAAAACAGCAAAAATAAAACTGGGACGTACGACAAACGTATCCCTCAGGGCAGTGCAGCGAAATTTGGCGGATGGGCTATGGCAGCAGACGACTGATGCGAGTGCTTTTGATAGCAGGACGACATCGCCTGCAGCGCCTATGCTGGGCTCGTGACCGTATCGGTTGGACCATAGAGAACTGGAAAACCGATACCTGGGCAGATGAGCCTCGAGTTCAGTTGGTACCAGCTTTTATTATTTCGTTTGGCATCAAGGATACATTGCTTGAATTGAACAGCAATGATGTTACTGGTAACACAATATGCATATACTACAAATAAAATACAGGGTGATTCAAAAAGAATACCACAACTTTAAAAATGTGTATTTAATGAAAGAAACATAATATAACCTTCTGTTATACATCATTACAAAGAGTATTTAAAAAGGTTTTTTTTCACTCAAAAACAGGTTCAGAGATGTTCAATATGGCCCCCTCCAGACACTCGAGCAATATCAACCCGATACTCCAACTCGTTCCACACTCTCTGTAGCATATCAGGCGTAACAGTTTGGATAGCTGCTGTTATTTCTCGTTTCAAATCATCAATGGTGGCTGGGAGAGGTGGCCGAAACACCATATCCTTAACATACCCCCATAAGAAAAAATCGCAGGGGGTAAGATCAGGGCTTCTTGGAGGCCAGTGATGAAGTGCTCTGTCACGGGCTGCCTGGCGGCCGATCCATCGCCTAACTAACCTTTTTCGTAGGACTCTCCATACAGTTGATTGTGGAATTTGCAGCTCTCTGCTAGCTCTGCGAGTCGATTTTCCTGGGCTGCGAACAAATGCTTTCTGGATGTGTGCTACATTTTCATCACTCGATCTCGGCCGTCCAGAACTTTTCCCTTTGCACAAACACCCATTCTCTGTAAACTGTTTATACCAACGTTTAATACACCACCTATCAGGAGGTTTTACACCATACTTTGTTCGAAATGCACGCTGAACAACTGTCGTCGATTCACTTCTGCCGTACTCAATAACACAAATGCTTTCTGTTGAGCGGTCGCCATCTTAGCATCAAATGACGCTGACGCCTAGTCAACAGCGCTTCAAGCGAACAAATATACAACTAAATGAAATTTTATAGCTCCCTAAATTCGCCGACAGATAGTGCTTAGCTCTGCCTTTTGTCGTTGCAGAGTTTTAAATTCCTAAAGTTGTGGTATTCATTTTGAATCACCCTGTAGATTACATTCATTTATGGTAATAAAAATCTTAGATTAGATCGATAAAA
This sequence comes from Schistocerca cancellata, assembly GCF_023864275.1. Classification (NCBI taxonomy): domain Eukaryota; kingdom Metazoa; phylum Arthropoda; class Insecta; order Orthoptera; family Acrididae; genus Schistocerca; species Schistocerca cancellata. The sequence goes on from NC_064631.1 coordinate 68,781,249, forward strand.
TACATATGGATAAAAACACTGCGATGAGTTATATGTAAAAGAGAATATGTGGTTTTTATAAACAGTAATATTGACAAACAGAGCATCAAGTTGTAATAAAATCTATAGGTTAATATCTAAAGTATCCAGCCGGGAGATTGCTTCCTCAGAGACCTCATGTATGCTGGTCAGAGTTCCAGCATATTTCCGTAGGGGACACTCTGTGACTATGTGGTGTATTGTTTGTCGTTGGTGTCCGCAGTCACACTCGGCACTTTCAGCGATTCCCCACTTATGCTTCAAGTCCTGGCATCTTCCGTGCTTGGTGCGTATGCGATTTAGGGTGGTCCACGACCTCCTAGGTAAGTGGAATCCAGGAGGGACTCGTGTAGGATCAGCAATGAGACCTGCAGAATCTGGATTGGCTGCAAACCATTCTTCCTGCCATGCTGTTTCTAGTTGGAATCCTTCAGAAGTAAGCCTTTTTCCAAGTCTCCAGGAGGGTTTCCTGGACTGAAGACGTTGCCTTTGAGTGGCATCACAGTCCTGGTGTAGCGGTAACTCGGGATTCTTGGAGCATTTCTCCCATTCCCTTCTCAACGCTGCTTGACGTCGTAAGTTCGGTGGTGCAATATTAGACAGAACAGGTAGCCATTCTGTGGGTGTGGATTTTATTGTCCCGGATACTCTTCTCATGGCTACATTCAGCTGCGTGTCTACCATGGCTGTATGGACGCTGTTCAGCCATACTGGCCTACAATATTCCCCAACAGAGTATACAAGTGAGAGGGCAGTTGTTTTGAGTACTGATGCCTTAGCTCCCCAGCTTGTTCCGGAGAGTTTGTGTAATACAGGGTGATTCAAAAAGAATACCACAACTTTAGGAATTTAAAACTCTGCAACGACAAAAGGCAGAGCTAAGCACTATCTGTCGGCGAATTAAGGGAGCTATAAAGTTTCATTTAGTTGTACATTTGTTCGCTTGAGGCGCTGTTGACTAGGTGTCAGCGTCAGTTGATGCTAAGATGGCGACCGCTCAACAGAAAGCTTTTTGTGTTATTGAGTACGGCAGAAGTGATTCGACGACAGTTGTTCAGCGTGGATTTCGAATGAAGTATGGTGTTAAACCACCTGATAGGCGGTGTATTAAACGTTGGTATAAACAGTTTACAGAGAATGGGTGTTTGTGCAAAGAGAAACGTTCTGGACGGCCGAGAATGAGTGATGAAAATGTAGCACGCATCCAGCAAGCATTTGTTCGCAGCCCAGGAAAATCGACTCGCAGAGCTAGCAGAGAGCTGCAAATTCCACAATCAACCGTATGGAGAGTCCTACGAAAAAGGTTAGTTATGAAACTTTATCGTCTGAAATTGGTTCAAGCACCGTCTGCAGCTTATAAGATTAAAAGAATCGATTTCTGTGATTTTATCCTTGCTCAAATGGAAGCAGATGAATCTTTCTTTTCAAAGATTGTGTTTAGTGATGAAGCAACTTTCCACACTAACGGGAAAGTCAACCGTCACAATGTCTGTATATGGGGCACTGAGAATCCGCGGGAAACAATATGAACGTGACTCGCCTAAGGTGAACGTTTTCTGTGCCATTTCAGCCAATAAAGTTTTTGGTCCCTTTTTCTTCGAAGGTGCTACTGTAACTGGACTACGGTATCTGGAGATGTTAGAGAATTGGCTGTTCCCTCAGCTCGAACAAGAAGCACAACAATTCATATTTCAGCAGGATGGAGCGCCACCACATTGGCACTTATCTGTCCGTAACTACCTGAACGTCAACTACCCGAGACGATGGATCGGCTGCCAGGCAGCCCGTGACAGAGCACTTCATCACTGGCCTCCAAGAAGCCCTGATCTTACCCCCTGCGATTTTTTCTTATGGGGGTATGTTAAGGATATGGTGTTTCGGCCACCTCTCCCAGCCACCATTGATGATTTGAAACGAGAAATAACAGCAGCTATCCAAACTGTTACGTCTGATATGCTACAGAGAGTGTGGAACGAGTTGGAGTATCGGGTTGATATTGCTCGAGTGTCTGGAGGGGACCATATTGAACATCTCTGAACTTGTTTTTGAGTGAAAAAAAACCTTTTTAAATACTCTTTGTAATGATGTATAACAGAAGGTTATATTATGTTTCTTTCATTAAATACACATTTTTAAAGTTGTGGTATTCTTTTTGAATCACCCTGTATATTGTATCTGGTTCTCATTTTTAAAGCTGTTTCAGTTAGGTGTTTTCTATATGTTAGCCAACGATCCAAGGTCACGCCGAGATATTTTGGGAATGGGTTACATAACAGCAACTGATTTCTAAAGGAAATTTGCTGTTTATAGCGAGCGTGCCTATTACTCAGATGGAAGGTGGAGGATTCAGTTTTATTTCTGTTTACTTTGAGTTGCCATCCATTAAAAAATTCATCTAGAATTCGCAGATCCTGAGTGAGAGTCATTTCTGAAGTTGTAAAATCGTTATCCTGCGTCACAAAGGCTATGTCATCAGCATAGATAAATGTTCTTGCTTTCGTCTCTGGCAAGTCAGCGACATATAAATTGATAAGTAGGGGGGCCAATACTGATCCTTGTGGTAGTCCGTCATTTAAATTGCATACCTTGCTTACTTGACCTTTTAGGTGAACTTGGAATTTCCTGTTGGATAGCATGTTATTGAGTAGTTGTGCAATTCTGTTACATGGAATTATTCTTAAGAACTTAAAAAGCATGCCTTTCCGCCACACTGTATCATAAGCTGATGTTAGATCAATAAACACGGCCATTGTTTTATTCAGGTCTTCGAAGCCCTTCTCTATGTATGTTGCCAACGCTAGCACTTGATCGCTACAACTGCGGTCTCGTCTGAAGCCAGCCTGTTCTACAGGAATGTGTTTCAGGATAGTTGGTCCAATTCTATTATAGGGTACGCTCTCCAGCAGTTTATAGCAGACACTTAGAAGTGCAATGGATCTATAGTCTTCAGGATTGTTACCAGAGTTCGCAGCTCGTGGTCTTGCGGTAGCGTTCTCGCTTCCCGCGCCCGGGTTCCCGGGTTCGATTGCCGGCGGGGTCAGGGATTTTCTCTGCCTCGTGATGACTGGGTGTTGTGTGCTGTCCTTATGTTAGTTAGGTATAAGTAGTTCTAAGTTCTATGGGACTGATGACCATAGATGTTAAGTCCCATAGTGCTCAGAGCCATTTGAACCATTGTTACCAGATTTTGACGGTTTCAGGATGGCAATTATTTTAGTTTTCTTAAAAAGATTTGGCAATCTTCCTGTTGCGAGAATTTCATTAAACAGTGCAGTTAGCCACTGCACTGCACCTTGGCCAGCATGTTTAAGGAACTCCGGGTACTTACCATCACATCCAGCCGCTTTACTTGATTTCAGAGTATCTAGGGCTGAAACAACTTCGGCTGCAGAGATTTTCTGTGCAAATTCGGAAGGCTGTGCTTGAGACTTTTTAGACTTTAGCTCATGTTTTATTTCTTTGGCTTTCTGTTTGTTGTTTGTTGTTGTTGCTTGGTGTTCTTGTTATATTAACAATCCTGGCTGCTATTTTGTTAGGCTTTATTTTGTCTGATAAGATATTAACTTTTGTGGCACTGCCAAGCTTTCTTAATAAATTCCAAGCTTTCTTACTCGAGTGTTGGAAAGACATGTTTTCAGTTAGTTCCATCCATTTCTTTTGCCTAGTAGAATCTAGGGCCGAAATCAATTCACCTGCTACCTTGGTGTCTCGAGTCGTTTTAAATTCGTCATACAATTCTTGACATCTAGGGCTCCATCCAGGAATGTAGTTCTCTCTGTAGCCTCTTGGAATATGTTATCTGGCAATGGAATGAATTAGTCTAACAAAGCGGTCGTAGTGCCTAACTTTAGGTGGAATAAATTGAATAATATGATAAACCTCTTTAGAGAATTTTTCCCATTTGGCTTTATGGAAGTGCCATCGTGGCTTTGGTATAGACTTTACAACTGGGATTTCGAGTCCAATTTTCACCAGTACAGGTCGGTGTTGGCTTCTAGGGAAATCACTGAGCACCTTCCTGCTGTTCTGCAAGGGTAATCCTTTGTTGTTAGTGGTAACGAAGCAGAGATCGAGAGTGTAGTCCTGAGCCCATGTAGCTGAGCGGAATGTTCCTTTGTCCTTCCCGTCAAATAGTAAGAAAAGGCGTTCCATTTCAGCCCATTCTGATACTTTCTCACCATCTTCATTCGTGGTTCTGTAGCCTCATTGTGTGTTATGGCTGTTGAAGTCTCCAATTACTATTCCTGGATGTGGAATATTTTGAGCAGTTTCATTTACCTATTGTTGTGCTGGGGGCTTATAGAAGTTCACAATCTCTGTGTTGGCGACTTTCAGCCTGATGGTATGGATGTTATTTTCCGTTTTTGTTTGGACATCTGTTGCCTCTTCAACATCATTCTTGATATATGTTGCAGATCCGTAACTTGCATGGTATGTCGCAGCAGCTAGCGTGTAGCCAGGGAGCTTACACCTGGAATGAAGTTGGGTTTCGTCTGAGCAGTGGGTTTCCTGTAGTAGAAAAACGTCCACCTTGTTGTCAATCAATATTTGAGTGAGATACTCACTTTTTGCTCTGCTTGTTCCCTCTATGTTTAGCTGTAAGAGCCGGAGGGTATTCCCCAAGTCCTTTGTCAGGTAGTTCTTGGCAGAACTGTTTTCCTTCATTGCTATGTATCCTCTAACAGCTGGGATATCCTAAGGTAATTTGCAACCACCAGAGATCAGCAGCCTATATCTGTAGACTATGTAGCCGTAACTTAGTTACGTTGCCCGGGAAACACCACTTTGAGGCTAGTCTACTTTGTACCCCTGACAGTAGGGTTCGAGTCTGGCGTACACGCTAGGCACCACGAAGCCATGGACCCAAGTAGTCGAAAAGACTCAGTGTAAGCTGCTGGTGGCTCCATAATGGTGTGAGCTGCGTTTAATGTAATGGACTGGATCCTCCGGTCAGACTGGACACATAATTGTTTGGAAATGTTTATGTCGGCAATTAGAGAACATTTGCAGCCACTCATACACTTCATGTTCGCGAACAACTAGGGAAATTTTATGTATGTCAATGTGTCATGTCACCGAGCCACAGTTGTTCACGATTGATTTGAAGAACATTCTGAACAATTCGAGCGAATGATTTGACCACCCAGATCGCTCTACATGAATCGAACAGAACATTTATGAGACATAATCGAGAGGTCAGTTCCATCACAAAATGCTGCACCGGCATTTCTGCAGGGGACTTCCAACGACATGTTGAGTCAATGACACGGTGAGGTGGTGCACTACGCCAGGCAAAAGGAGGTCCGACACGATATTAGGAGATATTACATGACTTTCATCACCTCAGTGTGAGTTTTCAGTGGATAGTGATGAAGTAAAATTGTAATTGAGATTTGTGTATTGTGTATTGAACTGGGGACCTAGAAACGACGAAGAGGCTTCGTCCCGCCGTAGCCCTCAGTAGTCCACAACGCCACAACTGGCCACAGCAGTCCGCCCACCCCACCGCCGCCCCACACCGAACCCAGGGTTCAAATGCTCAAATGGCTCTTAGCACTACGGGACTTAACATCTGAGATCATCAGTCCCCTAGACTTAGAACTACTTATATCTAACTAGCCTAAGGACATCACACACATCCGTGCCCGAGGCAGGATTCGACTCTGCGACCGTAGTAACAGCGTGGTTGAACCCACAGTTGTAGTGCGGCTCGACCCCAAGTGGACTCCGCAGCGAACGTCTCGTACCAGACGAGTGTAACCCGAAATGTTTTGCGTGGTAGAGTCATTATGGTGTGGAGGCAGTGTTTGCAAAGCAATCGCCGACATAGTGAACCTGAGGCGGAATTAGGGGAACCAGCCCGCATTCGCCGAGGCAAATTGAAAATTACCTTACAAACCATCCACAGGCTGGCCGGCACACCGGACCTCGACACTAATCCTCCGGGCGGATTGGTGCCTCGGACTGGCATGTCTTCCCGCTCGGAAAGCAGCCCTTTAGACTGCGCTGCTAGCTGGTTGGGCTAATTGTGATTAACTCCTTTAATTACTGAAGTTAACTTTCTTTCAGTGAAGATAACATCGTGCAACAGTAAAAAAATGCAATTATATGCAAACATAAAACCTAGCAACACGAAATACTGTGTAATTCTTCAATTGTCAGAGGAAGGGAAAATTCTGCTACCTGGTTGCCGTCGCTGTAGGAAAACTTAGCATAGCGTCGTTGTCCAGTTCTTCCGTTGTGTTCAGTTATTCAGTGAACTCACACATCAGTTGCAAATTGGCCGACCCTTTGTCAAAAAAACTACCCGTAATGCTGTGCCTCATTTTCAACGTACAACCAACACAGTCGTATAAAGCAACCCGAATCGGAATCGAGCAGTACCGAATGCGAGTTTGAAGGCGACGAGTAAATCACTGTTGTCATCAACAAGTACGCTGTGTGAATGAAACAGGTTTATTTAGAAAGAAGGGTCACAGCATGTACTGTCACCGTTTGCACTTTGGTGCAGGTAGTTGCTATGCGACACAGATACAAAGGTAAATGAGGGTAATAAATCTAACTACACACATCAAAAATGTTTTGCGTCACCCCGGTTCCCAGAACCCTGGAATATAGACGTTGACTGTGGATATTGTATCACAGACACAGTCCCTTTGACTGTTCAGAGATGTCACAAAACCCGCCCAAAGATGTAAACAACCATGCATGAGTAGCGGCTATTAGACGGAGGGGGTCCGACGGCCAATCATTACCAGCCATTCACCCAGGAAGGAGGTACACGGCTCGTGTTGTCTGCAGTTCAACCATACCTAGACGGTCAATACAACGGTTCGATCGCGTTCACTGTTACTTTGTGCCAGGAAGGCCTCTCAACAAGGAAGTGTCCAGGCGTCTTGGAGTGAACCAAAGCGATGGAGGAGACAGAGGGACAGGATCGATGACATGCCTCGCTCATGCCGCCCAAGGGCTAATACGGATTATGGCTCGTAGGAACCCTGACAGCATAATGCTTTTCGTGCAGCCACAGGATGTCGTGTTACGACTCAAACTGTGCGCAATAGGCTGCATGAAGCGCAACTTCACCCCTGACGTCCATGGCGAGGTCCATCTTTGCAACTACGACATCATGCAACATGGTACAGATTGACCCAACAACATGCCGAATGGACCGCTGAAGACTGTCATCACGGTCTCTTCACCGATGAGTGTCGCATATGCCTTCAACCAGATAAACGTCGGAGACGTGTTTGGAGGCAACCCGGTCTGGCTGAACGCCTTAGACACACTGTCCAGCTAGTACAGCAAGAAGGAGGTTCCCTGATGTTTTGGGGTGGCAGTATGTGGGGTCGACGTACGCCACTAGTGGTCAAGGAAGGCGCCGTATCGGCTGTACGATACGTGAATGCCATCCTCCGGCCGATAGTGCAACCATATCGGCAGTATACTGGCGAAGCATTCGTCTTCATTGACAGTTCCGCCCCCATCGTGCACAGCTTGTCTACAACTTCCTTCAGGATAACGAAAGAGCTGGGCTAGAGTGGTCTGCATGTTCTCCAGATATGAACCCTATCGAACATGCTTGGGATAGATTGAAAAGGGCTATTTATGGACGACGTGACCCAGAAACCACTCAGAGATCTACGCCGAATCGCCGTTGAGGAATGGGACAATCTGAACCAACAGTGCCTTGATGAACTAGTGGGTAGTATACCACGACGAATACAGGCATCATTGCAAGAGGACGTGCTACTGGGTATTAGAGGTACTGGTGTGTACAGCAATCTGGACCACAACCTCTGAAGGTCTCGCTCTATGGTGGTACAGCATGAAATGTGTGGGTTTCATGAGCAATAAAAAGGGTGGAAATGATTTTTATGTTGATCTCTATTCCAGTTTTCTGTACAGATTCCGGAAATCTCGGAAACGAGATGATGCAAAACTAATTTTAATGTGTATATGTATTAACATAAATTTTCCAATAATGTCTTACAGAATTTAAATTATCGGAACGCATTTTCAAGTATTTCACAAATAGATTCAAATATTGCCGCTCAACGTTTTTAGAACTGCAAATATGTAACAATAACCGATGTTTTTCGAACAATTAGCAACTAGTCTTTAGGCTGCGCCTTGAAATGCCACTTGGATCTGTGTAGCAGAGTTTTGGCGGCGTGACTTCGTCGGAGTACAGTTCTTAGGGGCGTCCCGAAGGTTCTGGTGTTTCAGCGCCAAGGATGTCCTACCAAGTTGCAAACAGTTTTGTCAACAAGCTTCACAGTCCTCTGCTTACATCAAAAGGGAATGAACAGGGTTCCTGATACTTCGCTATCGAATACCTGTCTATATATCTCTGTTATGCTTTGGTGCGTCATTAATCAACCTTTACAATTACTGTTTTGATAGTGTTTTAGATAGTTTGTTTTGTTTCTGCTATTGGCTGCTCTATCCCCCATTGGAATAAGTCTCCAACTCTCTCGCTAGTGTGTACTAGAGTACGGTGTCACCACCGAGTGAGAGTTTCACGAATGACTACAGGAAAAGGCGGGAGAAATATACCCCGTGTGCGGAATAATTTCCTTTATTGCCGATTGCAGGTAATGTGCGTTATTAGTAAGTTTCTTTTTGTGAGTGTTATTGTGCATGAGTTTAGTGAGTTTTACATTTTTGAGAGGAGCTGGAGCATACCGCGAGTTCGAAAACAACATAATACGAATTCAGTGTGTAATTTATCAGGTAAAATTTTGGATCGTGTGCTTAGGGTGAAAGTGAAGGAACTTGGTGCGCCCAGACCGAATGTAAAGACGAATCGAGAACTAAAGAGTGTAAATCCAGGCAATTTTAACAGAGCAATGTACGATGGGTGTGACTGGTTGTGCACACTATATCATTTGAAATGCAAATTTTTGTAATACAAAAGTTTAAATACGGTGTGTATATTACCATGGTGGTCCCTCGGTTTGCTCACGACAGCCAGTCACAGCACAAGAGCCGTGACGTCATGGAAACATCAATGGTTTGTCCTATGAACTCATAAACAACGCATACTTTATATTCGAGGAAATAGCATCTGGAATGTGGTGGACAGGCAATTTAAACAGCCCGGTATGACAGTACTGATCATGTAGGAAGATAGTTGTGAAGGGTTCCCGATCTGCTAGCTTTTCCATTAAGAAAGACTGGAGACCTTCGACCATAGAGCACGTTGTGGAATAAAGTTGTTAGCTTCTGAAGTGTGATTAAATAACTTGGCGTGTTTATAAAGTCGCCTTACAAGACTGGGATGATGCCTTCTTGAGTGCGGCTCTCTTTCCAATAATTTATATCGTATGGTGAGTGGGGAGATACACTATTTGATTAAAAGCATTGGACAGCGTTACGTAATGCGGAATCGACTACGAGATGTCACAAAAGGTGGTCGAGAGTAGTGTGTTGTCAGTGAAGAAGAAGTAACTGAAAACTGGGTCGGCCATGACAGCTCAGTGGACTAGTCATTGACTTTCACCTGAGTAACAAATCCATCTGCGACACTCCAACCCTTCTAAAGCAGCCCACGTCTACAGCTGGTGATAAATGTGTGAAGGAATAACCACAGATAAAAGCCAAGCAGACCTCATATACTGATGAGCAGAAACCATTGGGCATTGCGGAGTGTGATTGTAAAAATCTTCATGAAACCAGCGGAAGGAATCATTCATGAATTACAAAGTGCTACTGCCATTGCAGGGAAAACAATGACTGTGCTTAGGGAGTAAAAAAAAAGGGGTAGAGTGGTCCAATGGCGGTTCTAGGCGCTACAGTGTGGAACCGCGCTACCGCTACGGTCGCAGGTTTGAATACTGTCTCGGGTATGGATGTGTGTGATGTCCTTAAGTTAGTTAGGTTTAAATAGTTCTAAGTTCTAGGCGACTGATGACCTTAGAAGTTAAGTCCCACAGTTCTCAGAGCCATTTGAACCAATCCAGACACCAGCTTCCAACATCACTGACTTGGGCTCCTTCTGAGGAAAGATGGACTGGCATTCCTCTACAGTCACTCAGGTGGCTCTGTGAATGTGTGCTCAGCAGTGTTCAAGCTGTCGAAAGAGATAACAGCTTAACAGCTGTTAAAGGGTTTTGTTATAATAACTGATAACTGCTGACGTTCTGACAGAAAGATGACTAATTTAAAAGTAATGAAAAATTATCTCTTCCACTCACTTTCCGGTATTTCTTAGATTAGGTCAAGTAGATGGTTCCTAATGGTTATATGTCTAGTACCTGAAAATGATATCGTCCGTCACAAGGAGGGAAAAGTGGTAAATCTATCTGTGGTTAGTTTGCATGGAACCAAACTGCTGAGGTCATCGGGCCCTGGGCTTACACACTACTTAAGCTAACTTATACAAACTTACGCCAAGGACAACACACACAGCCATGCCCAACGGAGGACTCGAAGCTTCGACGGGGGGATCCGCGCCAACCGTGACGAGGCGCCCAAGACCGTGCAGTGGTAAATCAAAGCTACGTGTAGAAGACGTATGGCCAACTTACAAGCAGCAGCCATATTGGGCCTAACGTGTTACTGCTTACTCATTGACCGCTAAAGTGTTTTTAGCTGTCTTTCTGAAAGAAGTGAACTCAGAAATCTCAGGTAGAGCACAATCCGCCAATCTCGAATTTTCAACAATAAAAAGTGGAAGCAAACATAGCGTTGGGAAAATATGCTATCGTGTTCAGAAGAAAAAAAAAAACAGAAGACCTTGAACGACGACGCCCGCATCTCGTGGTCGTGCGGTAGCGTTCTCGCTTCCCACGCCCAGGTTCTCGGGTTCGATTCCCGGCGGGGTCAGGGATTTTCTCTGCCTCGTGATGGCTGGGTGTTGTGTGCTGTCCTTAGGTTAGGTAGGTTTAAGTAGTTCTACGTTCTAGGGGACTGATGACCATAGATGTTAAGTCTCATAGTGCTCAGAGCCATTTGAACCTTGAACGACGAGACGGGACGTTCATATTCACAGGACATGTACGTTAGAACGTTCCGCATGATTAGCATTTAAACCATGTCGGCCAGCGGGTTCAAGGTCAACATCGATATCACAGCGCAACAGCACCTACCAGTCAAATGTGCCTGCGGCTCTAGTTGTCGCTATAAAGCGGAGGTAATGGATCAGGTAGACTTGAGCAGACATGCAGGATGCCTCCCAGACGAATGCACGAGCAGTACCGTCAGATCAGTGACTCTGAAAGAGGGCGAATTATTGGGAAATTCTGCACGAATGGGACGAGGTGTTCCGGCAGTGAAACGGGTGTGTGCAAAGTGGTTCACGGAAGGCCGCAGAATACGACGAGATGAGTCAGGTCGCACCACACAGAGCACCTCCTGAGGAGGTGTACACCTCATCCGAATGGTGTTCCGGTACAGATCTGAGTCTTCCTCGGCTCTGGCGCAACAGTGGAACCGTGTAAGACATCCACCATTGGGTTATGTGCGCGTCGTCCACTTGTCCGCTTACCTTTGACGAATATGCAGAACTGTGGTAGACGGCAATGGTGCATGGAAGACGTGACTGGGGGCAGAAATGGCATCAGATAGTGTTTTCGGACGAACCCAGGTTCTGTCTGTTTGAAACCGATGGTCGCATTTCGGTTCGCCGCGAACTGGGGGAGCGACATCACAGTAACTGCATTCATACAGGGTGTTTCAAAAATGACCGGTATATTTGAAACGGCAATAAAAACTAAACGAGCAGCGATAGAAATACACCGTTTGTTGCAATATGCTTGGGACAACAGTACATTTTCAGGCAGACAAACTTTCGAAATTACAGTAGTTACAATTTTCAACAACAGATGGCGCTGCGGTCTGGGAAACTCTATAGTACGATATTTTCCACATATCCACCATGCGTAGCAATAATATGGCGTAGTCTCTGAATGAAATTACCCGAAACCTTTGACAACGTGTCTGGCGGAATGGCTTCACATGCAGATGAGATGTACTGCTTCAGCTGTTCAATTGTTTCTGGATTCTGGCGGTACACCTGGTCTTTCAAGTGTCCCCACAGAAAGAAGTCACAGGGGTTCATGTCTGGCGAATAGGGAGGCCAATCCACGCCGCCTCCTGTATGTTTCGGATAGCCCAAAGCAATCACACGATCATCGAAATATTCATTCAGGAAATTAAAGACGTCGGCCGTGCGATGTGGCCGGGCACCATCTTGTATAAGGCAGTTTGTACCGCCACAAATGCACGAAGAATGTCCAGATAGCGTGATGCAGTAATCGTTTCGGATCTGAAAAATGGGCCAATGATTCCTTTGGAAGAAATGGCGGCCCAGACCAGTACTTTTTGAGGATGCAGGGACGATGGGACTGCAACATGGGGCTTTTCGGTTCCCCATATGCACCAGTTCTGTTTACTGACGAAGCCGTCCAGGTAAAAATAAGCTTCGTCAGTAAACCAAATGCTGTCCACATGCATATCGCCGTCATCAATCCTGTGCACTATATCGTTAGCGAATGTCTCTCGTGCAGCAATGGTAGCGGCGCTGAGGGGTTGCCGCGTTTGAATTTTGTATGGATAGAGGTGTAAACTCTGGCGCATGAGACGATACGTGGACGTTGGCGTCATTTGGACCGCAGCTGCAACACGGTGAACGGAAACCCGAGGCCACTGTCGGATCACCTGCTGCACTAGCTGCGCGTTGCCCTCTGTGGTTGCCGTACGCGGTCGCCCTACCTTTCCAGCACGTTCATCCGTCACGTTCCCAGTCCGTTGAAATTTTTCAAACAGATCCTTTATTGTATCGCTTTTCGGTCCTTTGGTTACATTAAACCTCCGTTGAAAACTTCGTGTTGTTGCAACAACACTGTGTTCTAGGCGGTGGAATTCCAACACCAGAAAAATCCTCTGTTCTAAGGAATAAACCATGTTGTCTACAGCACACTTGCACGTTGTGAACAGCACACGCTTACAGCAGAAAGACGACGTACAGAATGGCGCACCCACAGACTGCGTTGTCTTCTATATCTTTCACAGCGCCATCTGTTGTTGAAAATTGTAACTACTGTAATTTCGAAAGTTTGTCCGCCTGAAAATGTACTGTTGTCCCAAGCATATTGCAACAAACGGTGTATTTCTATCGCTGCTCGTTTAGTTTTTATTGCCGTTTCAAATATACCGGTCATTTTTGAAACACCCTGTATAAGACACATAGCGCGAAATGGTTCAAATGGCTCTGAGCACTATGGGAGTTCACATCTGAGGTCATCAGTCCCCTAGAACTTAGAACTACTTAAACCTAATTAACCTAAGGACATCACACACATCAATGCCCGAGACAGGATTCGAACTTGCGATCGTAGCAGCAGCGCGGTTCCGGACTGAAGCGCCTAGAACCGCTCGGCCATAACGGCCGGCACATAGCGCCAAGTCAAGGCATTGTGGTTTGGGGTATTATCGCAGTTGGTGCGTGTCCAGGGCACTGTGACTAGTGCGACCTACGAGAATGCCACGCTCTGACCGGTAGCCATATGCCTCCTGCACAACATCTAAGGCACCATTTTTGAAAGAGACAGTGCACGGTCACATGTTGCTGTACGAGCACGTGCCTTCTTGGTGTCACAGGATGGCAGCCAGATCACCAGACACTTTGCCAATCGAAAATGGATAGGATATGGTGAAACGACCATCACAGATGAACTCTGGAACCAGGTGAATGCAGCACTAGGTGAATGCGGCATGGGTGGCTACACCACAGCACACAATTCGCACCTTATACGCATCGATGCCGTCACGCATGGAACAAAATATCACGGATCAAGGCGGACTCCGTGCCTACTACGCAACAGGACATATGCTGGAACGAGGTGACTGAAATGCTAATAATTTCTGTGGAACATACTAATGTACAAGTCCCATGAATACCAACGTCGTATCTCTAGTCTTTTATGGTGTTCTGTTTTTTCTGAACATGAGTGTATTATCAAACTAGATCAAATCATATACTAGCAAAACAGCGGTACATCTTTGGCGGTAAAGTTTAAATAAGACAACAGATTGTAGTTTTCCTCCTTAAATTATTTTACTACGCAAGCCATCACAATCGTTCATTTGTTACCAAGACAGAGAGGATGTATATTACGTTGAAAAAAAGGAAATTTACGGGCGCTAAACAGCGTGGTCATCAGCGTGTATATTACGTACTGCTGCACATAGTAAGAGTTCTATATTATAAAGAAAAAATTCCATAGCAATATCCAAAACAAATTCATTATGAATAATGGGAAAAACTATGTACTGTATCTTGCTACCAGATGTATCGCCTAAGTACCAATAATAAACGGTGTCCTTGGTCGATGTTTAGCATGTCACACGTGAATACCTTGACTGCAGTGTAAATGACAGGTAAGTCATGTGTAGTTGACTGTACTTAGGTTCTGAAGGGTCGCAGGTTTGAATCCTGCCTCGGGCATGGATGTGTGTGATGTCCTTAGGTTAGTTAGGTTTAAGCAGCTCTAAGTTCTAGGCAACCGATGACCTCAGATGTTAAGTCCCATAGTGCTCACAGCCATTTGAACCATTTTTAGGTTCTGAACTTTCTACAATTGTGATCGAACCTGCACATTAAACACGAACGTAGGAATGAAAGCAGTGACAAAACTGTTCACGCTGCATGTTAAAACAAGATGGTGTTACTGTTGCTTGCTTTTCTTCAAAAGTTATTAGATTACGAACGGAAGTAAACTGTTCTGACACATTAACGTGACGGTACGTCAGAAGCCTGAATAGCCACCTTTTGCAGGGCGGACCGTTGTGATGTGTGCAAGACGAGCGTCACTGAGGTTCTGGAAGGTACCGACAGGCAGATGTGCGGCCATGGCGACTCCAGTGCCGTCGCCGGTTGCGCTAGGGGTCTCGGCTGAGGATCCGTGGCACGAACAGCCAGACCGAGGTGGTCCCACAAATTCCCGATTAGGTTTAAATTCGGGGTGATATGACTGCGTAAACAGAGGAAACTAACGATCAAAGTCCGAAAACAATTTATTGGACTGTTCAGTTAACCAAAGCAAATTCTCCAAGTATAACACCAACACAAAATAGTGGTCCGTCTTCGAATCACAACTACATACAAGAATAATATAGAAAACAACTGAAATAATTTCCTACTAGTCTCCGCCAGAGACTTCTCCGATATACCAAGCTTAATCCAGAGATCAGCGAGAAGATCCAAGCCGGGCTGCCGGAGCGGCAGCTAACCACGTCCCCTAGCGGTCGATGAACTGCCGATGTACGGCCGAGTGCCCGCCTTTATAGCGCTTCGGCGGATGAGGACCTCGGCACTATTTTCCATCACGTGGTTTGAAGTGTGAAAATAGTTTGGTGATCTGCAGCGACCTCTTCCTTATGTTTATGTGGGCCGGTAGTGACCCCTGGTGGCCGCTGGTGTCTTTGCAGTGTTGTTGTTGTTGTTGTTGTTCATCAATATTGCCTGTCGCTTGTGTAGTGCTTCGGTGTGCCTGCGAACGGGCAATCCGCGGCTGCAGGCTGTCAGTTTGGTTGCTAATACTCTAGGCGCTGTGATGTCTGGTGGAGAAGGGTACAGCACGGGGAGTCTGATAGTCAGAGAATTAGGGTAAACTGATCCTGGTGGTGTTCGAACAACGGATATAGGTGTCGAGCTGTGTGACACGCTGCACGGCCCCGCCATCGTGCCGAGGGAAAAGTCACTGTATGTAGGTGCGGGCATGGTCGCCAAGAATAGAAGCATACTAGTGTTCATCCGTTGTGGCTCTCTTAATGACGAGATCACTCAGGGAATGCCACGGAAGCATTCTCCAGAACGTAACGCTCGCTCCTGGTTGCAGAGTGTATGATATCAGATGTTTCACGCTGTACACGCCAACGGCCATCTGTTCGATGGAGCGTAGTTCAAATGGCTCTGAGCACTATGGGACTTAACATCTGAGGTCATCAGTCCCCTAGAACTTAGAACTACTTAAACCTAACTAACCTAAGGACATCACACACATCCACGCCCAAGGCAGGATTCGAACCTGCGACCGTAGCGGTCGCGCGGTTCCAGATTGAAGCGCCTAGAACCGCTCGGCCTAAATGGCCGGCGATGCACAGTATAGTCTAATCACGGCGGGACATTAGAGACTCAGACGTTCCGCAAACACTCGCACACTTGGCTCGAAAGCCAATGCTCCGGTCCTTTTTGACATCAGATAAGTCTCTTCGTTTCCGCATTACGACAATGACCGTGCTGTCTTCCGTCTGTCCCAGACACGCTTTATACACAGGACTGCTAGTGATACCATCTACCGTCTGTGAGTGGTTAATGCATATGGGCGTCGAATATAGGCGGTGGCGACATAAATGTGTTCAAATGGCTCTGAGCACTATGAGACTTAACATCTGAGGTCATCAAAATGGCTGTGAGCACTATGGGACTAAACATCTGTGGTCATCAGTCCCCTAGAACTTAGAACTACTTAAACCTAACTAACCTAAGGACATCACACACATCCATGCCCGTGGCAGGATTCGAACCTGCGACCGCAGCAGTCGGACTGAAGCGCCTAGAACCGCTTGGCCATCGCGGCCGGCGGACATAAATGTGACTGGACCGTGTAGAAACAGCTATTATTTAGCAGCAGACCAATATTGTTTACCAGATGTTGAGTACTCAGTTTACAGTTTTCTTCCAAAGCAAGCCTATAAAGCTGCCTTCAGTTTTGGGCAAGTACAGTCGAAAGCACAGAATTGTGGTGCTATTCCGCACAATCCTTCCTACCTTACACAAGGAACGTGAGTGTCCAATATGGCGAAAAACTTCAAGGGACTCGATTTCAGCGATTCACGAGCTGCAGATGGCCGTACCATCGAACAGTGCCTGGTACACACGGGACACGTGCGTCCAGAGCTGGACATCCGCGCTCCGTCCTACTGACAGATGACGGCGCTCCGATGTTCCGGGGGTCGGCACTATTCGCGGGCCCGGTCCTCGAGGCCGCTAAACCGCAAATCGCGCAGGAGAGCTCAGCGGTTTAGAGGGGACTGTAATCGCACCGGGTCCTTCCAGTGGGCCAGAAGCGGCGGCCGCGTCCCCTGAGGGCGCAGCGAGTAATTCGCGGAGGTTACGCCCTAATTAAAGGCAGCCCTTTGTCCGCGCTCTGAAAGAGCGCGTTGGCCGGGTCGGCCCGAGCGGGGCCCAATTTGCAACGCTGATGCCGGGGGACCGGACCCGTGTCCGCCGGGGAAACACGCGCCGCCCCCGGCGGTTAATCTGCGACGCGGGGGCGGCTCGACACTGCGACGGGGCATGCCGCCAACTTGGGAGCGCCTCCTCCGCACCCCGCCCCGTCCCTGGGCTCCGGATTACCTGCCGCCGACATTTACATAGCTGCCCGAACGTCAACCACACGCTTATTGTTTATACAGCCCGCGATCCACCTGTACCTTATTTCAAATGACATTATTTCGAGCCTCCACTAATAACGTACATTCCCAAATTCACAGCACCCATGGATATACGAGGGCTATTCAATAAGTAATGCAACACATTTTTTTTCTCGGCCAATTTTGGTTGAAAAACCGGAAATTTCTTGTGGAATATTTACAAACATTCCCGCTTCGTCTCGTATAGTTTCATTGACTTCCGACAGGTGGCAGCGCTGTACGGAGCTGATAAAATGGCGTCTGTAACGGATGCGCGTTGCAAACAATGGGCAGTGATCGAGTTTCTTTTGGCGGAAAACCAGGGCATCTCAGATATTCATAGGCGCTTGCAGAATGTCTACGGTGATCTGGCAGTGGACAAAAGCACGGTGAGTCGTTGGGCAAAGCGTGTGTCATCATCGCCGCAAGGTCAAGCAAGACTGTCTGATCTCCCGCGTGCGGGCCGGCCGTGCACAGCTGTGACTCCTGCAATGCGGAATTGCTTGCTCGTCATGTGGCTGAGGGTGACAATTTCTTGTCAAAGATTGTTACAGGCGATGAAACATGGGTTCATCACTTCGAACCTGAAACAAAACGGCAATCAATGGAGTGGCGCCACACCCACTCCCCTACCAAGAAAAAGTTTAAAGCCATACCCTCAGCCGGTAAAGTCACGGTTACAGTCTTCTGGGACGCTGAAGGGGTTATTCTGTTCGATGTCCTTCCCCATAGTCAAACGATCAACTCTGAAGTGTATTGTGCTACTCTTCAGAAATTGAAGAAACGCCTTCAGCGTGTTCGTAGGCACAAAAATCTGAACGAACTTCTCCTTCTTCATGACAACGTAAGACCTCACACAAATCTTCGCACCCGAGAGGAGCTCACAAAACTTCACTGGACTGTTCTTCCTCATGCACCCTACAGCCCCGATCTCGCACCGTCGGATTTCCATATGTTTGGCCCAATGAAGGACGCAATCCGTGGGAGGCACTACGCGGATGATGAAGAAGTTATTGATGCAGTACGACGTTGGCTCCGACATCGACCAGTGGAATGGTACCGTGCAGGCATACAGGCCCTCATTTCAAGGTGGCGTAAGGCCGTAGCATTGAATGGAAATTACGTTGAAAAATAGTTTTGTGTAGCTAAAAGATTGGGGAATAACCTGGTGTATTTCAATGATGAATAAAACAACCCCTGTTTCAGAAAAAAAATGTGTTGCATTACTTATTGAACTGCCCTCGTACTTACCTTCTTGTCGTTTGCTGGACAAGATTCCACCTCCACGGCTTTCTATGGTGCTTGAAGTGTTTTTTTTAGTTTTATTATTAACGAACAAAAACTTCGACTAATTTAGTTTACTATTATTCTACACCAGGCGCTGCTCATGGTTTCCATACTGAGGAAGGCTGCGATATTTGTCGATCGGAACTAACCTAGACCTCGATCTACACTACGGATCAGTCTGTTAGCACACCAAATAGAGCAGAAGGCGGCGAGCGGGGGAGGCAATATCACACTCTAACAAGATCGTTAGATACTGTGTCATCCTCATGTCTCATACTCAACTACTAAATAACATCAAAACCTAACTTCAAAATAAAATCTATATGCAGCTTATTTATCTCCCGACGTCACATTTCCCTACAGTTTACCAGAACAAATACACTACTGGCCATTAAAATTGCTACACCAAGAAGAAATGTAGATGATAACGGGTATTCATTGGACAAATATGTTATACTACAACTGACGTGTGATTACATTTTCACGCTATTTGGGTGCATAAATCCTAAGAAATCAGTACCCAGAACCACCACCTCTGGCCGCAATAACGGCCTTGATACGCCTGGGCACAAACAGAGCTTGGATGGCGTGTACAGGTACAGCTGCCCATGCAGCTTCAACACTATACCACAGTTTATCAAAAGTAGTGACTGGCGTATTGTGACGAGCCAGTTGCTCGGCCACCATTGACCAAAAGTTTTCAATTGGTGAGAGATCTGGAAAATGTGCTGGCCAGGGCAGCAGTCGAACATTTTCTGTATCCAGAAACGTCCGTACAGGACCTGCAACGCGGTCGTGCATTATCCTGCTGAAATGTAGGGTTTCGCAGGGATCGAAGGGCAGTCAATGTGAACAAGAGGTGACCGAGACGTGTAACCAATGGCACCCCATACCATCACTCCGTGTGATACGGCAGTATGGCGATGACGAATACACGCTTCCAATGTGCGTTCACTGCGATGTCGCCAAACACGGATGCGACCATCATGATGCTGCAAACAGAATCTGGATTCATCCGAAAAAATGACGTTTTGCCATTCGTGCACCCAGGTTCGTCGTTGAGTACACCATAGCAGGCGTTCCTGTCTGTGTTGTAGCGTCAAGGGTCTCCAAGCTGATGGTCCATGCTGCTGTAAACGTCGTCGAACTGTTCGTGCAGATGGTTGTTGTCTTGCAAACGTCCCCATCTGTTGACTCAGGGATCCAGACGTCGATGCACGATCCGTTACAGCCATGTGGATAAGATGCCTGTCATCTCGCCTGCTACTGATACGAGGCCGTTGGGATCCAGCACGGCGTCCCGTATTACCCTCCTGAACCCACCGATTCCACATTTTGCTAACAGTCATTGGATCTCGACCAACGCGAGCAGCAATTTCGCGATACGATAAACCGCAATCGCGACAGGCTACAATCCGACCTTTATCAAAGTCGGAAACGTGATGGTACGCATTTCTCCTCCTCACACGAGGCATCACAACAACGTTTCACCAGGCAACGCCGGTCAACCGCTGTTTGTGTATGAGATATCGGTTGGAAACCGTGTGTAGCAATTTTAATGGCCAGTAGTGTAGTACTAAAACACAAATTTTGAAGAGATCTTTGATGCAGTATATGCTATCTTCGTCACATGCTTAACTTTTTTGGTATTTTAATTTCTAAATTTCAGGCTTTTAATTTGTTTAAACTGTATTTTCACGACATGCCACATGCTATCCCCATGGAAATCAAGTATGCAGACGGCCTTGCATTAATATGTCAGAAAAAGGATATCATGAACTGTGGAAGCACACTCGCAGGTGACCTCACCATACTGAAGGAGTACGTTTGCAAATAGAGACTCCAACAAAACTCAGGTGCACTGCTCAACAGTTAGCGTTCGTGGAGTCATAGCAACTGCTCTGTTGTATCATGGTAGTAGGTCTGAAGATAGTCTAAAACAGACCGAAACCGGCGACCTTCTATTAAAAAAACGTTTCAGGCGGTTGCGACTGTGCATGTGCATTTTTAAATAACATGTAAGAGTGTTACATCTCCGTAATAAAGAGACACACAGGAAATTACCCTTGTTATCAGACGGGACCGAAGTTTCTCATAGTTATATCGCTAATCATATAGGTGTCACACTCGATCGGACGCAGTCATTCAAGAAGCACTACACGAAACTTCCAAAGAAGCTTCGCTCAAGACTAAATCAGCTTCAGAATATAACCCGAGACAACTGGGGAGCAAGTGCAGATACGCTTCGATAACTGCAGTTTCACTTGTGTACCTAGACGCTGAATGTTGTGGCCTTGTATCGGAAAACGTCGCACATACTATACAGGTAGATGTAATTCTAAATGACGCTATTAGGTACATTATCGGCACTGTCAGATCACCTCACATTGAGTGATTGCCTCTTCTACAAACTATTGCCACTCCGTATCTCAGGAGAAAAGTTGGTAAAAGGTGCAAATTGTTAAGAAGTTAGAAGCATTAAGAATTCATTTCTAAACAGCGCTTTCCAGAACCCACCAGCTAAACCCTTTACGTCACGCAAGCCACCTCGGGTCCCAGACGTCTTCGACGTGGCCGAGGAGTAGAAAGAACGCTGGTGTAAACATTCACCCCACAACACACACACAGTTCAAAACGCAACCACGAAGCTTGCACGCTATGATCTTCCCCGTCGCGAATGACCGAGATTAGTCGCATGTGAACTGGAGAAGGGAGATGCCACATCTTGAACTAGCGATGTTATTGTCAAAGGGCTGCGCATGACTGTGGTGCAGAGGAATAGATAATTGTTTCGATGACATATCGCCGAGAAGGTCCTCTGAAAGACCTGTATGAAGTGACAATGAATGCTGCGACATGGTTCTCAAATTTATACATTTACCTCTAAATTCATTATGTATGTGCACATGGGGTGTTTTTATAAATTAATTATACAAAAGTAACCTGCATTGTGGAAGAGGTAAATAACTTACAGAAATGTTTGATACAGCACTGAATGAGGTATATCTTCAAGTATTATTTACAAATTTTCAATGTGACTGCCTTTTGTAATACGACAGATTTCCCATCTATAATCAGTTTCCTGCCAAATCCTGTGAAGCAAGTCTGTATGTATGGTGGAACTGTTGTGTAATCCGTCGTCGTAGCTCGCTGACGTTTCCCGAAATCGGAGGAATAAAGACTCTGTCTCTAATGTAGCTCCATACTCAGAAATCCATGGGGGGTAAATCAGGTGATTGAGGTGGCCAGAACGTTTTTCCACAATGTCCAATTCAAACAGGCACATTCCTACGAAGATAAGAGAGAACTTTACGATGGTAATGTCGTGGCTTGCTACTTCCTGGGAAATGAATTCTGTGCCCATATCCTGTTGTAATTGAGGCATGAGGTAGTGTTCAACCATATCCAGGTACGATACACCTGTCGAAGTTGACTAGCTGAGAAAGAAAGGATAAATCTTGTTACTGCTTACAGCGCAGAGTGATTCCCGTCTATGTTCGAGTGTACCAATTAATAACAGTTTCTCTTCGAGGTGGTGACTTCTGATATTTAATCCCGAAGAGCCTCTGACCTGAAGTTGTAGATATGGATTCATGAACCCATAAACAACACCGTGCACGCTCTGCACCATTACATGACTCCATGATGACTGTTGGAGCAACCCATTCGCGCGTGCCACCTAGCGCAAACGTCGGGAACTACCAGTGTTAGGATGGAATAAAACCTGAAGATATAACTGCATTCAGTGCTGTAACAAACATTTTTGTATGTTATTTACCCGTTTCAGATTTAAAGGTCTCTTTTCTATAAGTAATTTATAATCATCACACGATAATGAATAAAATTACAGGTCGAAAACACCCAGTTTGCTTTTTGTGCTTCTTATTGTGTTATTGACAATGACACGAAGAAAAATTCTGCGTCATGTTACAGATAGCTTGAACTTCCTGTTTGTTTTCGAAAAATATGAGAAAATAATTGACTGAATTTCTAGCGTATTACAATTTTAACGGAATATTGGTTTATACTCGCCACACGATCGCAGGCGTTTCTGCATTCAGAGTCAGTTAACATCATTCACAATACGCCATATATCTGCCTAGCCGGGCAATAACGATTTGCATCGGCTGTGTACATGAATCATTAACGAAAAAGCACGACCGGCTGAATAACGAGACAGGGCCTTGCAAATACGTGGAATAATTACAGCTACGGTTATAGCTTGTCAAACTGTGTTTGAGCTAAGTATAAAGCAATGCTTTACACAGAGCCGCACGCAAGTAAATTCGGCCGACTACTTTACGCGTCCAGTTTTAGGTTTGTTAATGGCCGAATGTAATGGCTCGTTTAAGGGGCTAAGCCCTACACCGTAAATTCTAAACTGTAAATTAAATGCGCCGCTTATTAGGTCTGCCGTTTATATCAGCGGGCCATAATTCAGGAGCATTCTTTACTAATAGAGTGAGCACGACGTCCACGTTAATTGGTAATTGCAGTTTCGCAAAAAAGGGAATCTCTAACGAGGCTTATAATGGTCGCAGTAGTAAAAGACTGTGGGATGTCGGCGGGGGACGCAGCAGTGCACAATAGAAGCCTGCTTATAACGCGGGATATACTACTGTTCGCTATCGTTGTCTCTGCCCTTGCCTCGTTGTTTCGTCTGCTCTCTCTCTCTCTCTCTCTCTCGCGAGATCTTGGCATCTCTTTCAAGCTCCTCACGTGAGAGTCTTACCGGGTTGTCCTCTCCATATAGGATTCCAAGGTCAGAGCGCGGACGTCAATTTTCTAAAGTAGTATGGAGCAATACACAAAAAGACCTCCGAAAAAATTGCTTTTCAAAACTGCAAAGATCTTTGATTGCGGTTAAATACGAAAAATTTCGAACTGGCTAATGTAGTTGCTGGTAGCTAAATGTTCAGCGTAAGTGTCTAGTAATCCTAACGCCGTTGGTTCAAATTTTGTTGGTAGCAATTTCTTTACCCTTACTTTAACTTTACATTTAATAAATAACTGAAACGTTGAATCATATTTTTTTTTTGACAACATGGTTGTGGAGAGAAGCAGCGATTAGTATGATTAATCAATAATTAAAGAACAGTCTTAATCGCATTTATTATTGTTATAATACCGCCAACCGGTTTCAACCCCACGTAGTGGTCATCTTCTGGGCGTTTACACCATTGGTCGACTGCTGGTGGCGCCACTCCCGTCTACATAACGGCAGGAAACTATGATAGACAGGAGTGACATCACTAGCAGTCGACCAATGGTGTAAACGCCCAGAAGATGACCACTACGTCGGCTTGAAACCGGTTGGCTGTATTATAACAATAATAAATGCGATTAAGACTGTTCTTGAATTATTTATTATTTATTCATAATTTTTAATGAAGTCAAATTTCTGTTTTTAATTATTAATAAAATTAAATACACGAGAGTTTAATATAAATTAAAATTTGGTGCAAAAATGCGAAACAACAAATATAAAATCAAACACTCTCTGATTTCTAGAGAATGAACACGTTTTGTGTATAGATCTTCTTAACGTCATGACGAGGCGAAGTCGCAAGTCCGTCAGATTTTATTTGTATATGATTACTAATTAAAAAGAGAAAGATGTTATTGATATTAACAATAATGATTTATTATTTGAAAATAACAATGACGTTTCTTAAAAGATATGAAATTTAAATGAAAGTGATGAACAAGTTTCTATCAACAAGATTCGAACCAACGAAAACATAACAGGCGTCGACACATGGTGTTTTGTTCTAGTGACAGGCAAGTCTAGTGAGACATAAATATCGCGCATGAATTTCATTTAATAGATCACTCTCGTCTTGGTCGCCAAAATACCTTATTATTTCTTACTGTTTACGACGCGTTTCGTTTCCGGTTCCATTAGATATGTGGTACAGAACACAACGTGAGAAAATATTGAAAACAATATTCTGTAAAACGGAGCAGTATACTAAATGTAATATAAGAATAGGTGAAAAATAGGTGGCTGTACGTGAAGCAATGAGTTTAGCTATATACTTTAATGGGTACACAGTACCTACTTAATTATAAGCTTTCTTCCTTAACGTCAGCTGCCAAGCAGCTCATGTGATTTTGCATATTACAAAGTAAACATTTTTGTCACAAGGTGCCCTAGCAGATAACATCTATAATACGTCACAAAGTAACTGAGACATTTGAAATCAGAATTTTAGCACCTTTGACTCCGTTGCGCAATGGTGTTCTGTTGGCTCCTCAAGCCACCAAAGAACTTCAACAACATGTCCAAAAATGGGAGAACCGACTTCAGCACTCCTGACTACGCCTCAATACAAAGAATAATGACTACTTGTCGACAGATGAAAAAAATACGAACATAATCGAGCCCGACAGTATAAATCTACCAAAGTCAAACATCGTCAACGTTGGCTCAAAAGTCATTGCCAACGGCTCACTTGTTTCTGAAATAACAAACCACGTTAGCAATGCGTGACTTAAACGATGGAGAATCACTGATGTTCATTGTGACAAGAAGATTCCGGACTTAATCAAGTCGAAGATACGGGGTATGTCTTGGAGAGTTGGACCACTGGGTGGGACAAACCAGGGGCATATTTCACAAATGCGCCACTGGAGAGCAGCACCAACCACATGCGAGAAATCTCTTTTGTTGTTTTCGTGTAATTTCTGGAAAAAATACATAATCTCTTATGGTAAGCCGTAAAGTTTTATCGTGTAGTTACATAACTTTAGCGTTAATGCTTGGTTTGCACAATATTCATGCAGTTTTTTACTGCGAGCATGACAAATGTAACTAACGTAAAATGGCCAGACAATCGTTGTTCAACTTCTTTTGTTGCGCGTCAGTCCCAACTTTCAACATCACCACTTCAAAACTGACTACTGGTGATGCAACACAGACAAAACTTTTGGAAGATACATCACCGGATCCTTCTACTGACAAAACCATTAGTTTTACGGGGAAGGCATCAACGCTATCCAGATGGCTGAAGTTTGCTGGAAATATTGAAACTGTAAAGAAAGGGAGGGATACGGTAAGAAATGAAATAGAAAAAAGGCACAAAAACATCACCAAATGGAAATATTACGGAAGAAGGAAACAAACTGAAGAAGCTAAAAAAGAAAGTACTGCAAGTTACTCAAGGTGTTCATTAGTTGCATACACTGTAGAGCATTAAGAAAATAACTTTGGTGAAAGGGATGAAGATGAATGTGCTGGGTGTGGTGAACTCTGCTACGAAACTAATAAAAATGACGGCTGGACTCAATGTGTTTCCTGTTCACGGTGGCCACATGAATGTTGTTCACCAATTGGTAGTATGTCATTCATATGGTCAGAGACAGACAGGTTAATGCTTGAACAAATAAAAAAAATCATTAGAAAAGCCAGTGTTCAATAAAGACTTATAATAAACTGATAAAATTGCTTTGGACTTAAATATTTAACAGTATAAATTCTGTATTCATTGCATCATATTACAAACAAAAACATCATATTTATTTGACATTTTTATGTATAGTTCACCCATACACCTGTGGAGTTAAGTTTGTATGATATTCTATACGAAAATTCTGCCAGTAGT
This sequence comes from Schistocerca cancellata, assembly GCF_023864275.1. NCBI lineage: Eukaryota > Metazoa > Arthropoda > Insecta > Orthoptera > Acrididae > Schistocerca > Schistocerca cancellata. The sequence goes on from NC_064631.1 coordinate 68,807,579, forward strand.
CCAAATGATTTGATAGGCACACAAATGTTACGCTGACACAAAAAAGTGGTCCAACTCTGTCGGATTTATTCTATCGCCCTGTAATGAGCCCAGCTGCCTGTTACGATGCATTGGCAAATGGCTCTTAGCACTGTGGTACTTAAAATCTGAGGTCATCAGTCCCCTGGAACTTAGAACTACTTAAACCTAACTAACCTAAGGACATCACACACACCCATGCCCGAGGGAGGATTCGAACCTACAACCGTAGCGGTCGCGCGTTTCCAGACTGAAGCGCCTAGAACCGCTCGGCCACACCGGCCGGCGTGCAACAAAAGAAGCGGAACAACGATTGTCTGTAATGGAAACAATAATACTTCGCTGGACATCTGGCCTGACAATTCGAGACCATCTGAGCTGTAACTAAATACGCAGGTGGTACGGTGTAGCACCTACAATTGACATGAGGGAAAGCCATCTGCAGTGCTATGGTCAGGAACTTCGAGCAGATCAAAATACAATAGCAATTAGCAAGTTTTCGTTGAAAGTCAATGCTAAATGATATGCCGGGTGACTGAGGCAGCGTCGAATACCCTCCACATAGATCTCTAAACAGCGGGCCCCAGTCCTCACCAAGCAAAAGATCTCCTCAAGTATAAAGAAAGCGTCAAAAGAGCGGATCCACTACGAAGAGTTAGAAGACATATTAGTTATGGCGAATGATGGACTACAGTTTGTAGGTAGATTCACGGAACCATGTACAGAACGGTTTTGCAACCTATTCTTGTTTACGGCTGAGGTGTTTGTGGGACCTCCAACAGGGATGCTTATAGCAGTACATCAATACATTTCAGATTTGATACCGGTCAGTTCGATCAGTAAGAGACAGTTACGGAAACGCTCTGCGAACATGGGATTCTTCGGAGGAAAGAAGGCGGTCTGCTTGGGAGACGCTGTCGAATTGTAGATGACCAACAGTAGCGACAGGCTGAAGAGCTATTGTGCTGCCTCAAGGACAGTAAGAATGAATAAGGGAGACAAGAAGTTGCATGCCGGCAATGACTAGTGATGCTACCTTCTCCGCCAAGCACTGTTCACGCAGATGTAAATGTACAAGGTTCCTCCAATGAAGCAGAGTCGCTAAGGACATTGCAGTAACGTCACAGCAGAGGCTGTATGTCGCAGTGCCGTAACAGCAGATGGTCGGACTACAAGCTTTCCGAAGAGTATTACTCTTTCATTCTCTGGTCCCATATCGTGTCACATTATGACTATGCTTCCACATAATGGACTCCAGAAATAATAAATGAGGGAAAAAACTGGCTTGTTTGAACGGCCGGCGTCGAAACTGTGCAAACTGAATGTCCAATACACACAGCGCTGGTGGCCGCTCGAAAGACTCGCTGGCTTTTGATGGCAGATCAGTTTCATCATGAGCGCTTTTATTTGTCCGTTGTAAGGATAAATCCGTCACTCATTCGCTCTATACGTTTTTTTATGTGATATTATCGGACAAATTGATAAAAACTTATTAATATTGAAATACGTGAATACATGCACATAATAATGTATGTTAATTTATGTAAAGAGATTACATTTCTCACTTCGTGACCACTATATTTAGTGGTTTATTTCAATATAGTTCTTGAGCTATTCATCTCAAACTGTTGGTTCAGGTACACGTATATCCCACTTTCGTTGTTAGATGCAATTAGTCGTAATATTTAATTTTTTTTTTTTTGAGTCATCAGTCTTCTGACTGGTTTGATGCGGCCCGCCACGCATTCCTCTCATGTGCCAGTCTCGGTCTTCAATTATTTGCTGGCTGTATTCCAATCTCTGTCTTCCTCTACAGTTTTTGGTCGCTGCAGCTCCCTCTAGTACCATGGAAGTCATATCCTGATGTCTTAACAGATGTCCTATCATCCCGTTGTGCCTCCTTTTCAGTGATTTCCGCACAGTCTTTTCCTCTCAGATTCTTTGCAGAACCTCGTCATTCCTTACCTTACTACTCCACCTAATTTTCAACAATCACCTGTAGCACCACATCTCAGAGGCTTTGGCTCTCTTCTGTTCCGGTTTTCCCACAGTCCTTGTTTCAGTACCATACAATGCTGTGCTCCAAACGTACATTCTCAAAAATTTCTTTCTCAGGTTAAGGCCTATGTTTGATACCTAGTAAGCTTTTGATGTCCTTCTTGCTCCGCCCACCATTGGTTATTCTGCTGCCTAGATAGCAGAATTCCTTAACTTCATCTACTTCGTGACCATCAATCCTGATATTACGTTTCTCACTGTTCTCATTTTTGCTATTTCTCATTGCTTTCGTCTTTCTTCGATTCCATATTCTGCACTCATTAGACTATTCATTTCATTCAGTAGATCAAGTAACTCTTCTTCACTTTCACTTGGGATGTGAATGTCATCAGCAAATTCTATCATTGATATCTTTCCACCTTGAATTTTAATTCGACTCCTGAACCTGTCTTTTTTTCCATCATTGGTTCTTCGATGTAGAGACAGAACAGTTGGGGCGAAAGTCCACATCAGTGTCTTACACCCTTTTTAATCTGAGCACTTCGTTCTTGGTGGTCAACCCCTATTAATCCCTCTTGGCTCTTGTACATATTGTACACTCCTGGAAATGGAAAAAAGAACACATTGACACCTGTGTGTCAGACCCACCATACTTGCTCTGGACACTGCGAGAGGGCTGTACAAGCAATGATCACACGCACGGCACAGCGGACACACCAGGAACCGCGGTGTTGGCCGTCGAATGGCGCTAGCTGCGCAGCATTTGTGCACCGCCGCCGTCAGTGTCAGCCAGTTTGCCGTGGCATACGGAGCTCCATCGCAGTCTTTAGCACTGGTAGCATGCCGCGACAGCGTGGACGTGAACCGTATGTGCAGTTGACGGACTTTGAGCGAGGGCGTATAGTGGCCATGCGGGAGGCCGGGTGGACGTACCGCCGAATTGCTCAACACGTGGGGCGTGAGGTCTCCACAGTACATCGATGTTGTCGCCAGTGGTCGGCGGAAGGTGCACGTGCCCGTCGACCTGGGACCGGACCGCAGCGACGCACGGATGCACGCCAAGACCGTAGGATCCTACGCAGTGCCGTAGGGGACCGCACCGCCACTTCCCAGCAAATTAGGGACACTGTTGCTCCTGGGGTATCGGCGAGGACCATTCGCAACCGTCTCCATGAAGCTGGGCTACGGTCCCGCACACCGTTAGGCCGTCTTCCGCTCACGCCCCAACATCGTGCAGCCCGCCTCCAGTGGTGTCGCGACAGGCGTGAATGGAGGGACGAATGGAGACGTGTCGTCTTCAGCGATGAGAGTCGCTTCTGCCTTGGTGCCAATGATGGTCGTATGCGTGTTTGGCGCCGTGCAGGTGAGCGCCACAATCAGGACTGCATACGACCGAGGCACACAGGGCCAACACCCGGCATCATGGTGTGGGGAGCGATCTCCTACACTGGCCGTACACCACTGGTGATCGTCGTGGGGACACTGAATAGTGCACGGTACATCCAAACCGTCATCGAACCCATCGTTCTACCATTCCTAGACCGGCAAGGGAACTTGCTGTTCCAACAGGACAATGCACGTCCGCATGTATCCCGTGCCACCCAACGTGCTCTAGAAGGTGTAAGTCAACTACCCTGGCCAGCAAGATCTCCGGATCTGTCCCCCATTGAGCATGTTTGGGACTGGATGAAGCGTCGTCTCACGCGGTCTGCACGTCCAGCACGAACGCTGGTCCAAATGAGGCGCCAGGTGGAAATGGCATGGCAAGCCGTTCCACAGGACTACATCCAGCATCTCTACGATCGTCTCCATGGGAGAATAGCAGCCTGCATTGCTGCGAAAGGTGGATATACACTGTACTAGTGCCGACATTGTGCATGCTCTGTTGCCTGTGTCTATGTGCCTGTGGTTCTGTCTGTGTGATCATGTGATGTATCTGACCCCAGGAATGTGTCAATAAAGTTTCCTCTTCCTGGGACAATGAATTCACGGTGTTCTTATTTCAATTTCCAGGAGTGTATATTAACCGTTTCTCCCTATAACGTATCCCTATTTTTCTCTTTCGAACATCCTGCGCCATTTCACACTCTCGAAGGCTTATGCCGACAAATCCTATGACCGTGTCTTGATTTTTCTTTAGTCATGCATCCATTGCCAACCTCAATCTCAGAATCGCCTCTTTGATGCTTTTACCTCTCCTAAAGAACAAATTGATCGTCATCTAAGACTTCTTCAATTTTCTTTTCCATTCTTCTATATGTTATCCTTGCAAGTAACGTTGATGCATCAGCTATTAAGCTGATTGTGCGATAATTCTCGCACTTGTCAGCTGTTGTAGTCTTCGGAATTGTGCGGGTGACATTTTTCCGAAAGTTAGATGGTATGTCGCCAGACTAATACAAGGGTTGGATCTTTAATAGTGGCAACTATTTATTTACAGCTCGTATAAAATAGATACGTGTTTCAAAGTTTTACTGACCTTCAAAATAGTCATCAGCATTGTGGAAGTCGTAGGATACTCTTAGCAGTGTCAATTGTGTTGACAGTTTAACTCACGAGGGCTTAAGTCAGGGGAGTGTAGTAGGTGATATAGCACTTAGCAGCCCCATCAGTCAAACAAATCAGTAACAGCTTACACTGTACGTGCTTGAGCATTGTACTGCAAAATGATAGTCAGGTCGTGCAGAAAGTGCCATCACTTGTGTCTCTATGCTGTTCATTTTTGGAACACAACCTACGACCACCTTCTTGTAAGCTATGCAAGGATTTCTACTAGACCTTGTCTTCCTACCAATGTGGTCCTGTGCTGTCTTCACTTTTTCGTCTCTCACAGCTACTCATTCCTTTCTTATTGTATTCCTTTGCTCGATTTCCGTCCAACGTTGCCTAATTTTCCGTGTGATTTCTTCAATTTATCCAGTTCCCATCTGCTTAATTTCCTAACTTTTGTCAACTGTTTTCTATTTTAGTCAGCAGTTCATAATCAATAAATTATAGCAGAGTCTACATCTACCCTTGGAAATTCTTACCGTTGTATAATCAAGCTGGTACATTCCAGTTTTCCCAGGTATCTTCCACCTATACTGCCTTCTTTCATGCTTTGTAAACTATTAGTTTCCGCAGTTTAAATTATGCTCTGTTCCAAATTCTACAAGGTGGCTTCCTCTTTGATTCCTTCCCCCAGTCCACGTTGTGCTATTATTCTTTCTTCTCTTCTTTTTCCTACTACCGAACTACCTTCACCCATAAAAATTAAATTTTTTATTCCTTTAACTATCTAGATAACTGCTTGTACCCCAACTTACAATCTTTTAATCTCTTCATGATCTGCGGACGTATTTGATGTATAAACTTATACTACTGTGGTGGGTATTGGCTTCGTGTCTCTCTTGGCTACAAGAATGAGCCTACTATGCTGAGCACAGTAGTTTGTATTACTCTGTATTACATTATACTGTATTGGAAATAAATGGCATAAAATTTCTGCCGTCGGTGTTACCTTAAGTATTAGCCGCTAATGGTACGAGGAGGTCCATTTCTGTTGTTCTTCAACTGTTAGTTTTGTAATATGTTTGAAACCATACCCAAAGGCCCTAACTGTATGGAGACTGTTGCTTTCATTTGTTCTTTGCCTAATTGTAACACTCTACGTCAGTTCACGTTACAGCTGTTACGTGTTCGTAAACTCCTTATGAACTCTATAAGTAGATGACTCTGAGCTAATACAAGAGTCCACAACAGTAAATAAATATCGCACAGTATGTAAGTTGTAAGCTATTATTCTAGTTTGCTGTCGGTTGTGATTTATCCTTCCATTGCCCTCTATTTTTTTGCTAACAGCAGATGTGATGCAATTTGCTGGCCTGTATCGTTCCTACATTCAAAGATAAGGAGTGTTGTGGTTCGTCACGTTCATATCCGTCCAGTCGCAGTGCAGGCAGGGTTACACGGCGGCCTGTGTTACCGCATTTCCAATCTAATTTCAATCAGTGCAGCCACACGTAGACGAGATGAATTACTCCTCTGCTATAATGAAACGTTTAGGGCAGCGCACAGAACTGCTTAGGACAGAATGAAAGGTTAAATAAATTACTCGCTCATATACCAGTTCCGAATACTGCCCACAGGCCCAACGCATTTAGTGGGCGATGTGAGTTCATTCACACAACACAAATCGAATGTGTAGCTTTTGGTCTTACAAACCAGTCAGTCGCAAATCATACATCATATTTCTTTTTCGTATATATCTGGGAGTCCAACTTTGTAACAATTTCCAGATACACTATTCGCACGGCATCTTCGCCTTCGGCGTAGGTGAGGTTTTCGGCATCACATCATGTATTTAGGCACGTATTAGAGTTATCATTCTGCACCTGATAGGTCTGCTTAATCAGAATGCGACGCTTACTCACAGTGAAGGACGTTACTACTTGTACAACACGAAAAACATATCGGTTTATCATAATGGTTTTATTGCAACAGACCAACTTCTGTCTCAACAAATTTTTCCGTAGATATCACTAGAAATAGTAGGTATAGCTTAAGGGAAAGATTTGAGACGCCGTTATTTATTTATTAGTGTAATTTAAGGCCTATTAAGCAATCGATGTAAAACAAAGGACAATACAGAATTTCTCTTTAGTCTGCACCTGCACTGCTTTCATTCCCTCAGAATCAACTCTTTTTCCTATCCTTAGAACAAGTCGATGCAGGAACCGTGGGTTGTTCTACCTGGACAGCTGTCCGCTTGTGAATTTTCTGAATAAAAATTTTTCTGTTTCGTTTACTGTTGTGTTATCCGTGATTCATTCAGATCTTCCTTTATTGCTGGGCTCTTTTATTGCCTAGATTTTTACTTCACTGCGACTTTTACGGATTTCCACAATTTTTCTAGTGCAATGTGTTTGGTTCTATTCTTTTCATATCACCATACAATTTTAGTCAATTTTTTTTTCGTACTGGAATAAATTTTGTTATTTCATCATTTTGTCTTTGTCCCTGCCAAATTCTCTTTATGGCTATGAAACCCACCGTAAAGAAAATGATTTTCCTTCTCTCTTTTTAACTTCAGTGTCACTCTTCCCGTTAATATTGGTTTTATAATTCGATAATGACTGTGTGAAAGTATACAATTTTTAGATTTCTTCGTAGTTAGTCTGCAGAATTTGGAGTGACAGACTATCAATAAATATGAATGTTTTATATTCTTTCCTTTTTTTTTTTTTGCAGTGCTATTTAGGAGATTTGCTCTTTGTGCCTATTCTACGAGGCTCGTTCAACAAGTAATGCCCCTTATTTGTGTCTCAGAATATATTTATTGTTAAGAGTCAGAATTTAGTGACAATATACACCAACATATCCTGTTCATGTCCTATTTTTCTACGTGGTCTCCATGACGTTTTATGGCCGAACGCCAACGTTGTGGAAGAGCATGTATTCCCTGCTGGTAAAAGCTCTTGTGCTGCAGGCGTAGTCATGAATGAAATTTTCGCTCTACAGCGGACTGAGCGCTGATATGAAACTTCCTGGCAGGTTAAAACTGTGTGCCGGACCGAGACTCGAACTCGGGACCTTTGCCTTCCGCGTCGAGTGCTCTAGCAGGCGCAGCCATGTTTTCACTGCACGACTTACACGTCCCGTGACAGAAAGGCCTCTCCGTCGGTAGCGCTGACCTCTCGTGGTAATTCCGAGAACTTTTCAAACCACCATCGAATATAACCCGCGACACCTTCAGAGACCACGTCGTATTTTCATACTCTCTCGCTCGTTATGCGCAAACGTATGGAACCTACAGAAAAAATTAACAGGACCTTTATGTGGGAAATTTAATACAGGTAAATTTTTTACCAGGACACGTTTCCGCTAATTTTCTAATTATTCAATAAAAACGTACAAAAGTGGCTGTCAGACGCGTTTTTCCTGAATAACACTAACATCGATGCGTCCAGCAGAAACTTATCCCACTACAAAATATAACTAGGCCCCACATTAAATTTCCTACAAAAACGTCCTGCTTCTCTTTCCTCTAGGACTAATAGTTTGTGCGTAGTGAGATATAAAATATGAAAACATCGCGTGTGGTTTTTGAAGGCGTTGAATGTTGTATAAAACCCATAGGTAGGGGCAGCTGAATCGCCCGAGTATAAAAATATTTACCGGTTTATCTGTCGGTCAACGTTTCTAACTTCAGGTAGCAGGCATCACAAAAATCGACGTCAGAAGCAACTAACCGTAGATACGAGTCTGAAATGTGGATTTCGTCCTCTATACTCGTTACAATTTTGTAAGCAGTATCTGCTCTCTTTATTACAACAGAAGTCAACTACGGTGAGTTAGGTTAAATAGACAAGCGTCGATACTCTCCCGCCATATTAATATCCATCACTCCACAAGTGTGTTCTTCCATGGTTATCGGACACATTTTTCTTATACCGCAGCTGTGATACATACACTCCTGGAAATTGAAATAAGAACACCGTGAATTCATTGTCCCAGGAAGGGGAAACTTTATTGACACATTCCTGGGGTCAGATACATCACATGATCACACTGACAGAACCACAGGCACATAGACACAGGCAACAGAGCATGCACAATGTCGGCACTAGTACAGTGTATATCCACCTTTCTCAGCAATGCAGGCAGCTATTCTCCCATGGAGACGATCGTAGAGATGCTGGATGTAGTCCTGTGGAACGGCTTGCCATGCCATTTCCACCTGGCGCCTCAGTTGGACCAGCGTTCGTGCTGGACGTGCAGACCGCGTGAGACGACGCTTCATCCAGTCCCAAACATTCTCAATGGGGGACAGATCCGGAGATCTTGCTGGCCAGGGTAGTTGACTTACACCTTCTAGAGCACTTTGGGTGGCACGGGATACATGCGGACGTGCATTGTCCTGTTGGAACAGCAAGTTCCCTTGCCGGTCTAGGAATGGTAGAACGATGGGTTCGATGACGGTTTGGATGTACCGTGCACTATTCAGTGTCCCCCCGACGATCACCAGTGGTGTACGGCCAGTGTAGGAGATCGCTCCCCACACCACGATGCCGGGTGTTGGCCCTGTGTGCCTCGGTCGTATGCAGTCCTGATTGTGGCGCTCACCTGCACGGCGCCAAACACGCATACGACCATCATTGGCACCAAGGCAGAAGCGACTCTCATCGCTGAAGACGACACGTCTCCATTCGTCCCTCCATTCACGCCTGTCGCGACACCACTGGAGGCGGGCTGCACGATGTTGGGGCGTGAGCGGAAGACGGCCTAACGGTGTGCGGGACCGTAGCACAGCTTCATGGAGACGGTTGCGAATGGTCCTCGCCGATACCCCAGGAGCAACAGTGTCCCTAATTTGCTGGGAAGTGGCGGTGCGGTCCGCTACGGCACTGCGTAGGATCCTACAGTCTTGGCGTGCATCCGTGCGTCGCTGCGGTCCGGTCCCAGGTCGACGGGCACGTGCACCTTCCGCCGACCACTGGCGACAACATCGATGTACTGCGGAGACCTCACGCCCCACGTGTTGAGCAATTCGGCGGTACGTCCACCCGGCCTCCCGCATGCCCACTATACGCCCTCGCTCAAAGTCCGTCAACTGCACATACGGCTCACGTCCACGCTGTCGCGGCATGCTACCAGTGTTAAAGACTGCGATGGAGCTCCGTATGCCACGGCAAACTGGCTGACACTGACGGCGGCGGTGCACAAATGCTGCGCAGCTAGCGCCATTCGACGGCCAACACCGCGGTTCCTGGTGTGTCCGCTGTGCCGTGCGTGTGATCATTGCTTGTACAGCCCTCTCGCAGTGTCCGGAGCAAGTATGGTGGGTCTGACACACCGGTGTCAATGTGTTCTTTTTTCCATTTCCAGGAGTGTATTATGCAATTTGAAGGAACTACTTATGTCACCTGCATCGGGAGATGATGCAGAATTATCGGCGACGAACGAAAATATGTGCCACACCGGGACGCGAACCCAGCATTCATGTACGTGACTCGTCTCGACTGGCTGTGAATCCACCACCTTCAGTGCGGATGTGCCGTTATCTCCGACCTCGGCTGGAGCCTCAAAGTAGCGAGCATGGAGAATACGGACGAGAAGTGCGGATAGGTGGAGCTAGGTGCGAAAGTGGGTCGCCCGGTAGATGTGTCGAGATAGTCCAGCGCAGTTTGTGTGATCACTTATTCCGGATGGTGTTGTGGCTAAAGTAATTGCCTACTAAGCGGGAGATATCGAGTCCGAATCCTAGTCCGGCACACATTTTCACTTGTTGCCGCTGATTCCATATACACTCACAATGCTGCTGAAATCAATAGTTCCTTCCCTTTCCTTTCGGCTCTCCTCCCTGCATCTTAAAATTACGTAATAATTTGCTTAATCAGAAATTTGCTTCTGTGTTACGATGTTATAACAGTGTTTTGCTGTTCTTTCATACTGAATTAACTAAATGCAGTGACGTCTTTGTCATCAGCCTGTTGAGATTGACACTTCGTTAAAGGTCATCTCTAGGAGTTCACTTTTGAACCATGGACCTCGCCATTGGTGGGGAGACTTGCGTGCCTCAGTGATACAGTCGAACCGTAGGTGCAACCACGATGGAAGGGTATCTGTTGAGAGAACAGACAGACGTGTGTTTCCTGAAGCGGGGGAGCAGCCTTTTTAGAAGTTGCAGGGGACACAGTCTGTATGATTGACCGACCTGGCCTTGTAACATTAACCAAAAGGGCTTGCTGTGCCGCTACTGCGAACGGCAGAAAGAAAGGGGAAACTACAGCTGTAATTTTACCCGAGGACATGCAGCTTTACTGTATGGCTAAATGATGATGGCGTCCTCTTGGGTAAAATATTCCGGAGGTAAAACAGTCCCCCATTCTGATTTCCGGGCGGGGACTATTCAGGACGATGTCGTTATAAGGAGAAAGAAAACTGGCGTTCTACGGATCGGAGCCTGGAATGCCATATCCCTAGGTTAGAAAATTTAAAAAGGGAAATGGATAGGTTAAAGTTAGATACAGTGGGAATTGGTGTTCGGTGGCAGAAGGAACAAGACTTCTGGTGAGGTGAATACAGGGTTATAAATACAAAATCAAATAGAGGTAATGCTGGAGTTGATTTAATAATGAATAAAAAAATAGGACCAAGGGTCAGCTACTACGAACAGAATAGTGAACGCATTATTGTAGCAAAGATAGACACGAAGCCCACACCTCCCACAGTAGTACAAGTTAGAATGGTAACTAGCTCCGCAGTTGATGAAGAGATTGAGGAAATGTATGATGGGATAAAAGAAATTATTCAGATAGTGAAGGGAGACGAAAATTTAATAGTCATGGGGGACTGGAATTCGATAGTAGGAAAGGGAGAGAAGGAAAAGTAGTAGGTTAATATGGAATGGGGACAAGGAATGAAAGAGGTAGAATTTTGCACAAAGCATAACTTGATCATAGTTAACACTTGCTTTAAGAATCATGAATGATGTCTGTATACATGGAAGAGGCCTGGAGACAATGGAAGGTTTCAGATAGATTATATAATGGCAAGACAGAGATTTAGGAACCAGGTTTTAAACTATAAGACGTTTCCAGGGGCAGATGTGGACTCTGACCACAAATTATTGGTTATGAACTGTAGAGTAAAACTGAAGAAACTGCAAAGAAGTGGGAATTTGAGAGGAGGGGACCTGGGTGACCTGGAAGAACCAGAGGTTGTAGAGTTTCTCAGAGAGATCATTAGGGAACGATTTTGTTTCCGAGTCTATGTCACATTTTTCAGCACATATGCAGCAGTCTTTTTTGAAACTGAATGGATAAGAGGAGGAGGATCTCAAATTTTTATCATTTGCTTGTGCAACATTCTGATTAATTTATTAGTTTCCTTATATTATATTCCTTAATAAATTCACGTCGACATACACTCCTGGAAATGGAAAAAAGTACACATTGACACCGGTGTGTCAGACCCACCATACTTGCTCCGGGCACTGCGAGAGGGCTGTACAAGCAATGATCACACGCACGGCACAGCGGACACACCAGGAACCGCGGTGTTGGCCGTCGAATGGCGCTAGCTGCGCAGCATTTGTGCACCGCCGCCGTCAGTGTCAGCCAGTTTGCCGTGGCATACGGAGCTCCATCGCAGTCTTTAACACTGGTAGCATGCCGCGACAGCGTGGACGTGAACCGTATGTGCAGTTGACGGACTTTGAGCGAGGGCGTATAGTGGGCATGCGAGAGGCCGGGTGGACGTACCGCCGAATTGCTCAACACGTGGGGCCTGAGGTCTCCACAGTACATCGATGTTGTCGCCAGTGGTCGGCGGAAGGTGCACGTGCCCGTCGACCTGGGACCGGACCGCAGCGACGCACGGATGCACGCCAAGACCGTAGGATCCTACGCAGTGCCGTAGGGGACCGCACCGCCACTTCCCAGCAAATTAGGGACACTGTTGCTCCTGGGGTATCGGCGAGGACCATTCGCAACCGTCTCCATGAAGCTGGGCTACGGTCCCGCACACCGTTAGGCCGTCTTCCGCTCACGCCCCAACATCGTGCAGCCCGCCTCCAGTGGTGTCGCGACAGGCGTGAATGGAGGGACGAATGGAGACGTGTCGTCTTCAGCGATGAGAGTCGCTTCTGCCTTGGTGCCAATGATGGTCGTATGCGTGTTTGGCGCCGTGCAGGTGAGCGCCACAATCAGGACTGCATACGACCGAGGCACACAGGGCCAACACCCGGCATCATGGTGTGGGGAGCGATCTCCTACACTGGCCGTACACCACTGGTGATCGTCGAGGGGACACTGAATAGTGCACGGTACATCCAAACCGTCATCGAAGCCATCGTTCTACCATTCCTAGACCGGCAAGGGAACTTGCTGTTCCAACAGGACAATGCACGTCCGCATGTATCCCGTGCCACCCAACGTGCTCTAGAAGGTGTGAGTCAACTACCCTGGCCAGCAAGATCTCCGGATCTGTCCCCCATTGAGCATGTTTGGGACTGGATGAAGCGTCGTCTCACGCGGTCTGCACGTCCAGCACGAACGCTGGTCCAACTGAGGCGCCAGGTGGAAATGGCATGGCAAGCCGTTCCACAGGACTACATCCAGCATCTCTACGATCGTCTCCATGGGAGAATAGCAGCCTGCATTGCTGCGAAAGGTGGATATACACTGTACTAGTGCCGACATTGTGCATGCTCTGTTGCCTGTGTCTATGTGCCTGTGGTTCTGTCAGTGTGATCATGTGATGTATCTGACCCCAGGAATGTGTCAATAAAGTTTCCCCTTCCTGGGACAATGAATTCACGGTGTTCTTATTTCAATTTCCAGGAGTGTATCTTATGCACTACAGTCAGTCCAGCGTTCTGTAGAAGATTATGAGCCTCATCCATCCAATCCTTGCTGACACGTATCAGAGTTGTCAAGCCCTTCGTCACTATTGATGTCTCTCCTTCCGAAACAGAAATTGGGAATTTGTGGCAAGGTCTTACGGGATCAAACTGCTGTGGTCCTCGGTCCCTAAGCTTACACACGTCTTAACCTAACTCAAAATAACTTACGCTGTGGACAACATATACACCCTTGCCCGTGGGAGGACTCGAACCTCCGACGTGGGAGCCGGAACCTCCGACGGGGGGAGCCGCACGGACCATGACAAGGCGCTGAGACCTTGCGGCTACCCCGCGCGGCTCCGAAACAGATTTACCACAAATAAAATAGGTAGTAGGGTCCAGCACTATTGTTTTCTCAGTCCAGACAAAAGAAATTAGACTAAGAAGAAGCACTTCATAAAACCACAAGCTGATGAATACTGTCACAAAAACAGAACACTCTGGCACTACTTCGACGGTTCACAACATTAACTCAACTGAACTGGACACTGTGTAGGAAGAAACACCAGCGACAATGGTGGTAGGGGAGTGCAGAGTGAATGGGTAGGGGAACTTAACGTTTTCATTGTTGGCACATACTCCCTGTTTCAACAATACTGATCGCAAAAGAAATATCATCAAGTAGAATATATAGGCTAGGAAATACTTCTATACACTTAATTACTCTTTTCATTTGAATACTTTGGCAAGCAACAAAAACAGCAAAGTATTATGTTAACAGAATTCTATTTCAATTCTTACACCGCAAGTACCATTCGTATAAATGAAAAGATGCACAAGATCTTTTTCGAATAATTTTGGGAGGAATGTATTTACTAATAAGAGCTCTGTTCGAAAAATGAACCCTTTTGTGTATAAATTTAAAATATGGTACAAATTGACTTTTGAAGGGCATAAAAGGGGGACCCCCCTACGAAGGTAAACTTTTCTGTTTCTTATTCCCATACCCCTATTGAGTATTTTCCCGAAGTTTCAAAACTTATAAATATTTTCCCCCATTTGCTGATTTTCTTACTAATTTGCCTGGGGTAAATTACTGTCTAGAACAAACGCTACGTACTACTAGTGGATAACTCCAAGACAGTTAATAGTTAACAACTGTCTAAAAATGTTTAACCAATGTTTTTATGAGTGTTTGAAACAGTTCACTGATTTGCAAGGAAACTAAAATCTTGAAACTTTCCGCCAAATGAAGACTTATGGAAGAAACACAAACATTTTTTAGATCTAACGTGCCAACAAGCAAAAAAAAAAAAATCCTTGTTTTTGAACAGTGTGTTCTTGCCGTACCAACATATCACTGTGAATCTTTGAAACAATTTTTTCAAAAGGAAACTTCAAAACTTCTAATAGCTCAGAGAGCTGTTTAAAGGTCATCCTAGGTCTCTCTAAGAAAGGTAATGAAAGAAGTGGAGATATAAGAGCACCAACAGGAGTTACAGAAGTTGCTGAGAAGGAAGCGAATCTAAAATTAAAATGAGCAGGACATATCGCACGAAGAAATGACGGAAGCTGGACAAAAACTGCACTAGAGTGGTGTCCCTGAGATAGATGAATACCACAAGAAAGACCACCCTACAATGGGATACAAAACTGAGTAAGATTTTTAAGGTTTTAGACTTCAACTGTCAGAGGCAGCAGGAGGCACAGAAGCATGGAAACACCGACAGATTTTTTTTAAATTTTTGTTTTTTGCTTAAGATTAAAGCTGGTACGTCTCGTAGCGATTCCGTTAGCTTAACAAGAAATGTATCAAAATGCAGCTCTTATTTCAGAGCTACGTAGAAGTAAAGACTCTAAGGAATCCTGAGTTTGACTACCGAGAAAAGTAAATTTTTAGTGTGTTAAAAATGGCAGTTACAGAGCTGAAAATTGAAAAATATCCATAAATGAGTATAAAAAAACCACATATTGAAGTTCATGTTAGAATATCTTAATTATTTTCAAGGTTATTAATTAAATATAATTAAAATAACAATTTTTATGTAAAAACAGAAAAAATGATTAACTCAAAGGCAAAAATATCAGCATCATATTGCAAATGTAAAATAATGAAGCTCCACCAGCTCCTAGCTTGCAATATTGGAGTCAAAAGTCTGCAACAATCTCAATTTATAAAGCTGCAGTAATCGTGTTTGTTTTAGTGGAGGCTTTCATTAGAGAAACTTGCCTGGTAAACTTCCCTCTACTACGGAAAATTTGACCACTGTTTAAGACAAAGTTATGGGCGAATTTAGTATTGCGAGAGCGGATTTCATAGCTTCCAGATCTAGATAAGCTTGCAATCTACGTTGAATTTGTCCCTTGTTTCTCAACGGTCGCTACAACAGGTTTAGTCTGACTGCTAAAGGCATCTTGTCTCTTCGTTTGTGCTAAAAAAAAAAAAATACCTTCTGCACCACAGAGAGGCAGCATTGTGTAATGTGTACATTCTTTGTGGTGCTAACTACAGAAATTTACTGTTTTTCGGAGTCAGTTTATTTCCCAGATGTTCATTAAATATCAAGTTCACAGTGGCATTGGAAGTGAATGGGTGCCTACCCTTTCTTGATAAAGAAGAAAACGGACGCCACAGTGGGACGCTCGGTCTATCGAAAGAAAACAAACTCAGATCTGTACCTCACCGCCAACAGCTGCTATCAGCCATCACAACAGAAATCCTTGCTCACGACCCTTGTCCGCAGTGCTCATGACACATGCGACAAGGACAGCTTATCTACTGAGATTTAGCACCGGGAGAAAACCTTCCAGAAGAATGGCTACACCGAAACGTAGATTAGACACACTCTCAAGTTGAGCAAGAAGAAGAAGGGGAAGAGGAAGAAGAAGGACCTTCAGAAAGAAGAGAAGGCCTAGCGTTCCTCCCTTACGCAGGGCTGTCCACGGCCAAGATTGCCAGGGCACTGGAGAAGAACGAGAGGCAAACGATCTTCCGTCCTTCTGCAAATGCTGGGCTCAATGAAGGACAACTTGGTTATAAGAACACCGAGTGTCTACAGCATTCTTTGTGAATGTGGAAAACAATATACGAGACGCAGCGTTGCATCACACATCTCTGAACATGTGAGAAGCGTTCGCCTCGGACAAAAGGAAAAATCTGCCGAAGCGTAGCACAGTCTCAGTGAAGAACACAAGTTTGAATTAGAAGAAACGAAGACACCGTATACAGCGAAAGTTTTCTGGGACTCTGTTATTAAAGAGGCAGTGGAGATACGGATCAGTGATAACCTGCTCAACCGGCATACTGGCTTCCAACTCAGCACCGCGTGGAACACAACATTATCAAGAATAAGACGATAGCGCGCCGATGGAGGCAAGTCGGTGGCAGTGGATGGAATAAACAGGCCGCTCCGAGACGAGACGACAGGACCAGGCGTCCGCGACTCCCCCCCTCCTCCCCCCCCCCCTTCGCGCCGCTGCGCTGGTTCCCCTCGCTCCTGATTGGCCCGACCAGCGCCGAGGATGCAGAGAAGCCAGTGGTCCAGCGTCTATAAAGATCTGGACGAGACGTGAAACCGACACTTCGCCTGAAGATGGCAAGTAAGAAACTTGCTGAAACGTTGCCAGAGAGCAACGCATTGACTCGGCTGTCAAACCTAGAAGATTTCATCATCAAGATTCGCGGAGAAAGCCTGCGTTCTCATTAAATATTCTTTCAAATGAAATTCTTTCATTCTAGTTTTCAGTCTTGGGACACGCAAATGGTATTATCTTCTTAACAAGCCATAATCATATGTTATGTTACATACAGAAAAGCATCGGATAGGGAAATAGTGGTAGCTACCTAAAATTGAAAGTGACAAATCTTAAAGCGAAATTATTACTAAAAGTAATACACACTATAAGACTGATTGGTGGCACACCTTCTCAAAGTGAAAACTAGTAAAAAAAAAAAAAACCGAAATACCAGGTATACATGAGATGGACGTACACTGAAAATAGGTTCAATAACAACTGCCTATAGACGAAATCCGCCAGTCACCATTCGTCAGTCACGACTGGAGAATATTCCAGTTAAATGCCAGAACATGAGTGTAACAGCTATGCCGAAGCTTCTTGGCAGACATATCTATGTCACCAGGCGACACAAGGGCGAGACGGAATGTATGTAAAAGATAACGCATTTCGACGCAGCTGACTCCCAGTTATCACTTGAAGGCCTGTCAAAGCCACAGTGCGTGGTTATCTCTTTTCAGCATGCCAAAGAGGCGATGGATCAAGGCCACGGGCATGATAGAAATAAAACACATCCGAATCCTTGGCAGACGATGTAAAATGAAGACCATCGTCTGCGGACGGAATGTTCCAGAAAAATAATGAAGAGGGTCGTGTGCAATCAGAAATGGTGGAGAAAGCCTTTTAGTATAGTACAAAGGAACAGAAATGAGATGTATCAAACCAGTAATGGAGTGATGCAGTAATGAAGTAGCAGAGTATCAACGAAGGGGAAGCAGTTTTCAGGGCAGCAGCTACTGAGGGAACAGTAGTACTTCACCGCAAGAAGACAGTACTACTCTGGGTGTGTCCCTATACAGGGTGTTACAAAAAGGTACGGCCAAACTTTCAGGAAACATTCGTCACACACAAATAAAGAAAAGATGTTATGTGGACACGTGTTCGGAAACGCTTAATTTCCATGTTAGAGCTCATTTTAGTTTCGTCAGTATGTACTGTACTTCCGCGATTCACCGCCGGTTGGCCCAATTGAAGGAAGGTAATGTTGACTTCGGTGCTTGTGTTCACATGCGACTCATTGCTCTACAGTACTAGCATGAAGCACATCAGTACGTAGCATCAACAGGTTACTGTTCATCACGAACGTGGTTTTGCAGTCAGTGCAATGTTTACAAATGCGGAGTTGGCAGATGCCCATTTGATGTATGGATTAGCATGGGGCAATAGCCGTGGCGCGGTACGTTTGTATCGAGACAGATTTCCAGGACGAAGGTGTCGCGACAGGAAGACGTTCGAACCAATTGATCTTCGTCTTAGGGAGCACGGAACATTCCAGCCTATGACTCGCGACTGGGGAAGACCTAGAACGACGAGGACACCTGCTATGGACAATTCTTCGTGCAGTTGACGAAAACACTAATGTCAGCGTCAGAGAAGTTGCTGCTGTGCAAGGTAACGTTGACCACGTCACTGTATGGAGAGTGCTACGGGAGAACCAGTTGTTTCCATACCATGTACAGCGTGTGCAGGCACTATCAGCAGCTGATTGGCCTCCACGGGTACACTTCTGCGAATGGTTCATCCAACAATGTGTCAATCCTCATTTCAGTGCAAATGTTCTCTTTACGGATGAGGCTTCATTCCAACGTGATAAAATTATAAATTTTCAGAATCAACATGTGTGGGCTGACGAGAATCCGCACGCAATTGTATAATCACGTCAACACAGATTTTCTGTGAACGTTTTGGCAGGCATTGTTGTGATGTCTTGATTGGGCCCCATGTTCTTCCACCTACGCTCAATGGAGCACGTTACAATGATTTCATACGGGATACTCTACCTGTGCTGCTAGAACATGCGTCTTTACAAGTACGACACAACATGTGGTTCATGCACGATGGAGCTCCTGCACATTTCAGTCGAAGTGTTCGTACGTTTCTCAACAACAGATTCGCTGACCCGTGGATGGTAGAGACGGACCAATTCCATGGCCTCCACGCTCTCCTGACCTCAACCCTCTTGACTTTCATTTATGGGGGCATTTGAAAGCTCTTGTCTACGGAACCCCGGTACTTAATGTAGAGACTCTTCGTGTCCGTATTGTGGACGGCTGTGATACAATACGCCATTCTCCAGGGCTGTATCAGCGCATCAGGGATTCCATGAGACGGAGGGTGGATGAATGTATCCTCGCTAACGGAGGACATTTTGAACATTTCCTGGTACGTTCTGTTGCTGTGTGTTTCCATTCCATGATTAATGTGATTTGAAGAGAAGTAATAAAATGAGTTCTAACATGGAGTGTAAGCGTTTCTGGACACATGTCCACATAATATATTTTCTTTCGTTGTGTGTGGGGAATGTTTCCTGAAACTTTGGCCGTACCTTTTTGTAACACTCTGTATAACATACAGAAAGAAAAGCCAATTTCACAGGTGGAAAGGAACCACTTGATACATTCCGGAAGCCCTAGTATGAATAGTGCTTGGAGAGTGTATTATCAATGTTTTGAACACAGATGAGGAAGAGTGTGATGTAAGCTCTATAGATTTAATTACTGAAGCACTATGCAGGGAAGCAGTGGTAAGAAGGGTTCAAAAAATGTCAGAACAGGGTCAAGAATATAATACTGGCATTATGCAGATCAGAGATGCTTTGGGAACAGGCACCTAAATTCAGAAGAACAACATTAATTAGGAAAGCTGTGCAGTGCATGTTGTATTTCAGTTAAAGGGTGACAGATCGTCATTTACCGAAACTGTGAATCATACAATTCCCATATTACCGGAACATAACGACAAAACTGTAAATTTCAGAATCTATAAGATCCCAGAACCATCGTATTACAGGAACATATAGAACAAATGCTGACTGGGGATATCATAGTAGAGAGCCAAATCTCATGCAGTGTACTAGTATTATCAGTCCCTAAGAACGTAGGTGCCAGTAGACAAACAAGGTCATAAAAGATTACCGTAAAGTAACACGGATTTCGAGCTTATCCAATACCGAACATAGCAAACTACTGGACTAGTTACTGGACTCAGCAAGAGGTGTTATCAGATATTCACGGACTCCCAGGACAGGGAAAAAAACCTATGAATATAAGTGGATGCCAGCGGGATTAAAAAGCGCACCCAGTACGTTCTTGGTTGATGACTGTTACAGTAACAGCGTTGCAGTGAACAAAGTATTTGATATACTTAAATGATATCATTTGTTTTTTCTTTATTATTTGTCTCTGAGAGAGCATAATGAGAAATTGTGAGAGATTTTGACAGGCTAAGGGTACACAGTCAGACAAGTGAAGATTTTCGTGGAAGGAAGTCATATTTCAGGGACATAAAGTAACCGATACAGGAGTACAGCCAGATGACCGAAATTTAGAGTAAGTAAAGAAATTCCCAGTGCCACGAACTAGTGAACGATTAAACAAATACCTAGGTTTAGAAGGGTACAGCATCACATTATCCAAGGCAAAATTAGAAGGGACCCACCAGTCGCGCACACTTCAAAATCACGAAATAAAGCAGAAAAAAATTACTCAGCAACGGAATAGGAGAGTCTGGCTTTAGTATGGGCTTGCAACAGATCATAAGCCATTAACATGGGTATTTAGTATAAGAGACGCCTCATTTCATTTTCTAAAGTGGAGACTGAAACAGGAAAACCAGGATGATTAAACACTAATGCTGATTAGTTAAGTTAAATGTGGAAACAAATGTAGAAGCAACAAGAGGCGACCGAGAAGAACAAATAAAAATAATGGCTGAGCATGAGCAACCAAATGAGGATACGACAGAAATCAACGATGAGGAGAAAGGAGAAATTGTGAAAGAAATACGCAACACTCTATTGAGTGGTGGCGGAGAAAGCTGGATCAAGTAAAGAAATGTAACACTTGGAAAAGAGTAAAAAAATGTAGAAGTACTCATTAGAAGATGTGATAATGGCCAGTAGAATAAATTTACACAAAATAAGACAAAGATACTGTTAGTTGTTACTGACACGACAAAACTGTTTCTGACAAATGTAATATGTACATAGTAGGTCCGTTAGATGTGATGTCAGAAACAGATATATTTTGAAATTTCAGGATTATTTAAGCAAACTTACAGTGTCTATTCCGTTAGAAACTCGAGACGCTGATACAGTTAGCGAAAAAGTTCGTAGACGAAATTATATTAAGGTATGGTGTTTCATTATTGTCAGTAACAGACCAACGCCCTAATTTTCGAAGTAAACTGTTTAAGAGAGAGCGTAAATGATTAAGGATAAATAACATAAAAAGTACACTTTTTTCACCCTCGAACAAATAGAGCTCTGAAAAGAACGCATAGAAACTTAGTAGAATAACTGAGAAATGTCATAAATGAAATTTATTTTACTGGGATTTGTGAGTTCGTCACAATATGTTTTCTATACAATACCTCATAGTAGCATGGAATACATGTCATTCGAGTTGATGTTCGGGAGAATAACAAATCTACCAGGAGCGTTACAACAAGGGACAGCTACAATAGAATACAGTTAACATGATTTTGTGCATCAGTTCAAAGCTAGGACACAGGAAGTGCATCGAGTGGCAAGAGAAAGAAAACAGATTCCGAAGAAGCCAGAAAAGCAAGTTACGGTAAATGGTTCAAATGGCTCTGACCACTATGGGACTTAACATCTGTGGTCATCAGTCCCCTAGAACTTAGAACTACTTAAACCTAACTAACCTAAGGACATCACACACATCCATGCCCGAGGCAGGATTCGAACCTGCGACCGTAGCGGTCACGCGGTTCCAGACTGAAGCGTCTAGAACCGCACGGCCACACCGGCCGGCTCGTTACGGTAAGACAGAACACTCAAGACCATTTCACATCGGTTGTGACGTATTGCTGCATGATGAAAAGCAAGGTGAGGGATAATAAAGAAGCTTGGCTCGCATTTCAAAGGACCTTGTGAATTAGTAAGGGTAGTATTGACTAATGTAGTAATCAAGGCAAATAAGAGCCAAGGATAAAAGGTGACCGCCAATCTATTGAAACCATACTACTAAAGAAAAGTACATGGTATAAATTTTAAGGAAAATAAATGTAATATGTTGATTAAGAGAGTCAAATGCAATGTCGAATGGTTGCAAGTAACGTAGTCCCTAAAAAACCAGTTAACAAGACCAACAGGCGACAGAAAAGAGGAACGCTTTATTGTGTAAAAGAAACTATGAAAACATTGTTCAGAAATTTGGACGAGGCGGATGCTGCTTATTGTAATACGTACATCGATATGATGGAGTCTAGGTAAGAACAACTGTAGAAGTTCGCTAAAGAGCAAGTGGCTGCAGTCATGGCAAAAATCCCTCATTTGCACTCCACATGACCAACATAGGGGAGCCATACAAACCCCCACACGATAACGCAGGTGTGCCAAGACCATCACACAAAGACGAAGCCCTTGCAACCGCACGCGAGGCCAGCAGACTTCACTACCACCGCCTGCCACCTGTTTGTACTGAGGACCGCCTCAGAACTCATGCGACAGGTGTCGTTTGTGCCGCTGGATGCAGACGACTGCACCCTGAACGCACGATAGCCGCAAGTAATTCCACTCCACATCTCGGGTGAGGCCCCGTGGCAGACATACCAAGTGCTCATTGTTTTTCTTTCCAGCCATGAATGTTATCTGCCTAAGGAGCTCCAAAGCGCGCCCAACTTTTCAACTTCCAATAACTACACTACTGCCCATTAAATTGCTACACCACGAAGATGACGTGCTACAGACTCGAAATTTAACCGAAAGGATGGCAACCCAGCTGTGATATGCAAATGATTAGCTTGTCAGACCATTCACACAAAGCTGGCGCCGGTGGCGACACCTACAACGTGCTGACATGAGGAAAGTTTCCAACCGATTTCTCATACACAAACAGCAGTTGACCGGCGTTTCCTGGTGAAACGTAGTTGGGATGCCTCGTGTAAGGAGAAGAAATGCGTACCATCACGTTTTCGACTTTGATAAAGGTCGGATTGTAGCCTATCACGATTGCGATTTATCATATCGCGACATTGCTGCTCGCGTTGGTAGAGATCCAATGACTGTCAGCAGAATATGGAATCGGTGGATTCAGTAGGGTAATACGGAATGCCGTGCTGGATCCTAACGGCCTCGTATCACTAGCAGTCGAGATGACAGGCATCTTATCCGCATGACTGTAACGGATCGTGAAGCCACATCTCGATCCCTGAGTCAACAGATGGGTACGTTTGCAAGACAACAATTATCTGCACGAACAGTTCGAAGACGTTTGCAGCAGCATGGACTATCAGCTCGGAGACCATGGCTGCGGCTACCCTTGACGCTGCATTACAGAAAGGATGGGGCACACAATGACGAACCTGGGTGCACGAACGGCAAAACGACATTTTTCGGATGAATTCAGGTTCTGTTTACAGTATCATGATGGTCGCATCCGTATTTCGCGACATCGCGGTGAACGCACATTGGAAGCGTGTATTCGTCATCGCCATACTGGCCCATCATCCGGCGTGATGGTATGGGGTGCCATTGGTTACACGTCTTGGTCACCTCTTGTTCGCATTGACGGCACTTTGAACAGCGGACATTACATTCCAGATGTGTTACGACCCGTGGCTCTATCCTTCATTAGATCCCTGCGAAACCTTACATTTCAGCAGGATAACGCACGACCGCATGTTGCAGGTCCTGTACGGGCCTTTCTGGATACATAAAATGTCCGACTGCTGCCCTGGCAAGCACATCTCTCACCAACTGAAAACATCTGGTCAATGGTGGCCGAGCAACTGTTTCGTCACAATACTCCAGTCACTAGTCTTGATGAACTGTGGTATCGTGTTGAAGCTGCAAGGGCAGCTGTATCTGTACACGCCATCCAAGCCCTGTTTGACCCAATGCCCAGGCGTATCAAGGTCGTAATTACGACCAGAGGTGGTTGTTCTGGGCACTGATTTCTCAGGATCTATGCACCCAAATAGCGTGAAAATGTAATCACATGTCAGTTCTAGTACAATATATTTGTCCAATGAATACCCATTTATCATCTGCATTTCTTCTTGGTGTAGCAATTGTAATGGCCAGTAGTGTAGTGAACCTCCCCCCGTGTACTTGCTCGGCCCCTGATAAAGGAACGGCCACCTGTCGACTCACAGGGTGAATGGACGAGGTCAGGCAGCCAGTTACCACATCGGCCGTCGACCTCGATCTATGCGAACGCGCTACCACCCTCCACTCACCCTGCTGTGAGGCCCGATGCGCCGGGTCGGGTGCATTAGAAAATGTCTCGGAGTCAGAGCCCATGGGCAAAACAAGCGACACCTGAGGTGTCCCATGCGACGCGCCAGATTCTCCGCCACCGCTACACCCCGAGGCAGCAGCCCGAATGTTGCTGACCGTAGCCAAAACACATGCAGCTGTTCGCAAACTGCGGCTAGCTCTTCCTGCATCGTCACACAGCATGCATACATCGTATCCATCCTAGCAAGACTCTCTGAAGAAGTGAACTATGAAAGCAGACAATCCTAGATATGCGACTTGCTACGCTTCTGATATGTCACCAATGGACGCTGATGCGTTAAAGAGCCACGCAGCTGGTTGTTCACTGAGCAACTGTTGCGCTATATACTGAATTTGCAATTACAAAGAAGCGAGATTAGCCCTTTTAAACAGAGAAACACATACGAAATTTAATACATATAGCACGAGGAAAATACAGAAAAAGATAAACACTTAACTTGCCGCTCTGTAGACGTGTGTCAGCCGAGAGCTGAAGCCTGGCTTACTGGCTTGCTAAACGATCGGGCGGTTGCTTTCAAAACAAAACAAATGAGCGACTATCGCCCTACAGAGTGAATGAATTCACACTTACAAAAACGCTAGATTAAACCTCTTAAACAGAAAAACACGCACGAAATTTAAAAAACATAGTAAGAGGAAGACATAGAAAACATAGACGCTTCACTTGTCGCTGGATGTATATCAGCCTGCAGCTGAACGTAAATATATGCAGAGCGTGGAATAGAAGAGTGATGCCTCATTAATTTGACTAGACTTACCTTTGAAACATATCACATCGAAACTAGATGACCTCAGAACAGTTTATACGAGAGTAGAAGAAATCGACAATTTCATACATAAGGAACAACTAGGCATGGAACGAGAAAGTCTGGTCTAACGATATTACGACATATGCAAGTTAAATTGTAATGATTTTATTTGGATTTTTTGTGTTGTTCCAAATGTAGTTGTTTCAGGTACTTCTGCGAGAAATTGTTTGATAAAGCCAGAGGAGTTAACTGTTGTCATTCCATTTGTGTGAGGAAAAATGTAATAAGTTCACCATAGACACCTCCATTGCTGCCTTTGCAAGCGGTAGAGAGAGGATGAAATATGATACATGAAAAACTTCCTAGAGAAACAGGTAACACAGTTGTCACAACAAAGGACAATGTACAAAATATTTTTCTTTCAGACTAGCACACACAAGCCAAGTTAAATTTTTATTGTATTAATGGCACTTTTGTGCAGTGCACGTTAATGTATTTTTGTGTCAAGGTGTCACGCCCGGGGAATACTCTACTTAATGTTAGTGTTTAGGCGTCGCAATTCTGATGAAGTTTCTTGGCAGACACACATGTGTGTTTCACCAGGCGACACAAGGGCGAACCGGAAAAATCGAAAAAAATAACGCGTTTTGAGACAGATTACTCCCAGTTACCACTCGAAGGCCTGCCAAGGCCACAATGCATGTTTAGCAGTCTTCAGAATTCGAAAGAGGCACTAAACCAATGCCAAGCGCATGATAGAAATAATAAATCTTTGAATCTTGGCCAGGAGGCGAAAAGATAAAGACCATCGTGTCGGGACAGAATGTACTAGAAAAATAATGAAACAAGTCGCGCGCAACCAGATCTGAGTGGAAAAAGGCTCTTAAGAAGAGAGTAGGGAGACAGAAATAGGAAATCAAATCAGTAATGGAGTAATGCAGTAATGAAGTAGCAGAGTATCAACGAAGGCACAAGCAACTTGGACGGCAGCAACTACTAAGGGACAGTAGTACTTTGTCCACGAGAAGACAGTATTACTCTGGGTGATGCAACTACAGATGACAGTTACGTAGCAAATTTATAAATGCCTGATATATGTCTGACTGATTAGTGTTGAACAGAGACAGTCGGTATTCGTCCCATTTAGCAATGCAGTGGATTTTATTTGCTAGTAGGGACAAGTATCTGAATAGCACTTGTCTCTGTGAATTAAACAAAGCGGACAGTGGTGCAATAATAAGGCCAAGTGCCAACTGAGATAGTAGTTAGGCCAAATTGCCTGTTATTCAGTATATGGCAGAAGAAGTGACAGTAACTGCAGTTTTCTCTAGTCTAGGCACCCCAGGTAGTGCGTTTTACGTTGTTTAGAACATTCTTCATATTAGGAAACTAGTGGGAGAAGTTTCAAAAACAAAAATTCGGTATCAGGTGTAACTCATGTGTATTTGATAGTAGATTTGTTGTTTATACACCTCACATATAAATATGGCTAATGATAAATAAACTTGCTTGATGAGCTCATATCATCTCACTTCTTTGGCCGATCACTATCCCTGTGAAGCATCTTCTTATGTTTCCCTGCACCAGCCCTAAAACAACCAAGGAAGTAACTGGGGTAAACGCAGAGAACAATATCGTCGTCAACGTCTTGACTGCGGCACTTGGGCCACAACAAATCTACACTCCTGGAAATGGAAAAAAGAACACATTGACACCGGTGTGTCAGACCCACCATACTTGCTCCGGACACTGCGAGAGGGCTGTACAAGCAATGATCACACGCACGGCACAGCGGGCACACCAGGAACCGCGGTGTTGGCCGTCGAATGGCGCTAGCTGCGCAGCATTTGTGCACCGCCGCCGTCAGTGTCAGCCAGTTTGCCGTGGCATACGGAGCTCCATCGCAGTCTTTAACACTGGTAGCATGCCGCGACAGCGTGGACGTGAACCGTATGTGCAGTTGACGGACTTTGAGCGAGGGCGTGTAGTGGGTATGCGGTAGGCCGGGTGGACGTACCGCCGAATTGCTCAACACGTGGGGCGTGAGGTCTCCACAGTACATCGATGTTGTCGCCAGTGGTCGGCGGAAGGTGCACGTGCCCGTCGACCTGGGAAGGGGCCGCAGCGACGGACGGATGCACGCCAAGACCGTAGGATCCTACGCAGTGCCGTAGGGGACCGCACCACCACTTCCCAGCAAATTAGGGACACTGTTGCTCCTGGGGTATCGGCGAGGACCATTCGCAACCGTCTCCATGAAGCTGGGCTACGGTCCCGCACACCGTTAGGCCGTCTTCCGCTCACGCCCCAACATCGTGCAGCCCGCCTCCAGTGGTGTCGCGACAGGCGTGAATGGAGGGACGAATGGAGACGTGTCGTCTTCAGCGATGAGAGTCGCTTCTGCCTTGGTGCCAATGATGGTCGTATGCGTGTTTGGCGCCGTGCAGGTGAGCGCCACAATCAGGACTGCATACGACCGAGGCACACAGGGCCAACACCCGGCATCATGGTGTGGGGAGCGATCTCCTACACTGGCCGTACACCACTGGTGATCGTCGAGGGGACACTGAATAGTGCACGGTACATCCAAACCGTCATCGAACCCATCGTTCTACCATTCCTAGACCGGCAAGGGAACTTGCTGTTCCAACAGGACAATGCACGTCCGCATGTATCCCGTGCCACCCAACGTACTCTATAAGGTGTAAGTCAACTACCCTGGCCAGCAAGATCTCCGGATCTGTCCCCCATTGAGCATGTTTGGGACTGGATGAAGCGTCGTCTCACGCGGTCTGCACGTCCAGCACGAACGCTGGTCCAACTGAGGCGCCAGGTGGAAATGGCATGGCAAGCCGTTCCACAGGACTACATCCAGCATCTCTACGATCGTCTCCATGGGAGAATAGCAGCCTGCATTGCTGCGAAAGGTGGATATACACTGTACTAGTGCCGACATTGTGCATGCTCTGTTGCCTGTGTCTATGTACCTGTGGTTCTGTCAGTGTGATCATGTGATGTATCTGACCCCAGGAATGTGTCAATAAAGTTTCCCCTTCCTGGGACAATGAATTCACGGTGTTCTTATTTCAATTTCCAGGAGTGTATATTGATAGCTGAAACTTGTGCTGGGATGTGACACGTCGTTAGTTTTGTAGTATGGGTACTGTGGAATAAGAAAATATGCAGTCGAACTAAAAGTTTTTCACATCATTTATAAACTATGAGTGGAAATTGCCGTAACGTGGGCCTCTGTAGTACTGAATGTAGGGTTACCAGATGGAACATTTTTGAAATAGGCCTTTTATGAACGAAAAGGAAGACAATTCTTGAAAAGGAGAAATCTTTAAAAATTGAGGGAAAGATTGAAATTTTATTATTTTATGATCTTTAAAAATGTAACTGTAAAACAATTGACTGGATGTAAAAAAAAAGAAATCCACTCCGGCTTCAGGCCACGAGTGGCCTACCGGGACCATCCTCGGAGGAGGATGCGGATAGGAGGGGCGTGGGGTCAGCACACCGCTCTCCCGGTCGTGACGATGGTATGCTTGACCGAAGCCGCTACTATTCGGCCGAGTAGCTCCGCAATTGGCATCACGAGGCTGAGTGCACCCCGAAAAATGGCAACAGCGCATGGCGGCCTGGGTGGTCACCCATCCAAGTGGCGACCACGCCCGACAGCGCTTAACTTCGGTGATCTCACGGGAACCGGTGTATCCACTGCGGCTAGGCCGTTGCCAAATGACAGGTTAAGCCTTTGAAAATAAATTTTACCAGTGTCATTCCATTAATAGTGTGGTGTCACCGTCAGAGACCACACGTGCTAGGTGGTAGCTTTAAATCGGCCGCGGTCCATTAGTACATGTCGGACCCGCGTGTCGCCACTGCCAGTAATTGCAGACCGAGCGCCACCACACGGCAGGTCTAGAGAGACGCACGATCACTCGCCCCAGTTGTACGGACGACTTTGCTAGCGACTACACTGACGAAGCCTTTCTCTCATTTGCCGAGAGACCGTTAGAATAGCCTTCAGCTAAGTCCATGTCTACGACATAGCAAGGCGCCATTAACCATTTCTAGAGAGAGTCTCACTTGTATCATCAAGAATGCTGTATACAAATGATGGATTAAAGTTAAGTATTCCAGCAGCTACGTACTTTTCTTTATAGCATTCATTACGTATCCTGTTTCAGACCTAGCGCCACCTGCGTGAGTTGACGCGTGCATTTCGTCCTCCTCTTGCAACACAGTATTGGCTCTTCTGCCAACACTACAAATAGTCTGTGGCAAGGGCCGGTTCCTTTCTGTAGTCCTCTGACATGTTATTCAGCTAAAAACGCTTTTAGCCTTCACATTGTGGCTTGGAATGGAGATATGGAACTGGTATCCTTGAAAAGAACTGAGTTAAATCTGTTTCTGTGTTATGATTACCTGAACTGATGCACTTCTGCAAAATGCAGAACTGATCAAACAGTTTGGAATCATGAATATTAAAACTCTTGGATTGGAGGTATTCTATGCTCAGAAATACACTAAGGTGAAGACATGGAATAATGATGACGATAGAATCGCAATCGCAAGGTGTAAAAGGACAGCGCATTAGCGTTGGTCATTTGTATTCATGTGATACACGTAAAAAATGTTTCCGACATGCTTATGACCGCACGACGGGGGTTAGCAGATTTTAAACGCGAAATTGTAGTTGAAGCTAGATTCATGGGACCTTTTATTTCTGAATATCGTTAAGGAATTCAGTATTCCGAGATCCACAGTGTCAAAAGTGTGGCGAGAACACCAAATTTCAAGCATTATATTTTACCACGGAAAACGCAGTGGCCGACGGCCTTCACTTAACGACCGAGAACGGCAGCGAATGCGTAGAGTTGTCAGTGCTAACCGACAAGCAACACTCCATGAAATAACCGCAGAAACCAATGTGGGAGGTACGATGAATGTATCCATTATTGTGAATGAGACACAGGACAGGGAAATAAGAATTTGTTGCTTTTAGCCGGCCGAAGTGGCCGTGCGGTTAAAGGCGCTGCAGTCTGGAACCACAAGACCGCTACGGTTGCAGGTTTGAATCCTGCCTCGGGCATGGATGTTTGTGATGTCCTTAGGATAGTTAGGTTTAACTAGTTCTAAGTTCTAGGGGACTAACGAGGTCATCAGTCCCCTAGACTTAGAACTACTTAAACCTAACTAACCTAAGTATATCACACACATCCATGCCCAAGGCAGGATTCGAACCTGCGACCGTAGCAGCAGCGCGGTTGCGGGCTGAACCGCCTAGAACCGCTCGGCCACAGCGGCCGGCGACAGATAGTAACCTTAAGTGTAAATAGGACAAATGCTTCGAGGATTTAATGATCCACAAAAAATTAATAACAAAAGAGTGGAAAACTGGTAGAAGGTTGAAACGTCCCCTTTGAACAAATTATACACGAGACTGTGCTTAAACTTTTAGCACAATGCAATCTGACTTCCAATAATCCCTACACAGGAATGGCCCTGACTAACATTAACCTATACCTTTCAAAAATAACTTATCTCACAAAAATCTTCGTTACTGGAACTACTGCAATACAGCGAGCGCCACTACTGCCAGCTAAATAAAAGATTCAAACTACGGAAGGCACTAACTACTGATAGGCATAGTTAGCAAATGAAAGATTTTAATAGAGAACAAACAATGTATTTACCTTAATATCATCAAAAGTCATAGTATATGTAAATTAAAAACTCCGCCATTTCCTTCCACACATCCACCACTGCTGGCGGCTCACCTCTAACTGCGCAACGCTATGCTCTGTTATGAAACGTCCCCTTAGAAAATTGTACAAGACTGTGCTTAACCTGACAGACTGTGCTTTACCTGACAGACTGTGCTTAACCTGACACACAATATTTTTAGCGCAACGCAATCTGACTTCCAATAATCCCTACAAAAGAATGGCCCTGACTAACATTAACCTATACCTTTCAAAAATAACTTACCTCACAAAAATCTTCGTTACTGGAACTACTGCAATACAGCGAGCACCACTACTGCCAGCTAAATAAAAGATTCAAACTACGGAAGGCACTAACTACTGATAGGCATAGTTAGCAAATGAAAGATTTTAATAGAGAACAAACAATGTATTTACCTTAATATCATCAAAAGTCATAATATATGTAATTTCAAAACTCCGCCATTTCCTTCCACACATCCACCACTGCTGGCGGCTCACCTCTAACTGCGCAACGCTATGCGCTGTTAACATCCAGCTGCCGCTGCCCAACACTACAATGGCAGACAACAATGCAAACTAGCACACAGAGCGCTACGTAACGTTGCCAATAAGAAAACATTAACAGCCTATTTACAAGGTGACTCTGGGGAAGCGAAGTTTGGGTTCTGGAGGAAAGGAACACAAGAGGCAATATTCACGCCGCAGCTTTTCTTGGAAGAGAGGCTGCGTAAAGGCAAAATTGTTTTTATAGCATTTTCAGACATAGTGAGAGCTTTCGGCAATGTTGACCTCAGAACGTTCTTCGAAATTGTGAAGGTAGCGGCGCAGAAGTACAGCTGACCAAAGGTTGTGTACAGCTTCAGCAGAACACACGCTGGAGTTATGAGGCGACAGACAGAATACAGAAGGAATGGAAGAGAAGGGAGAGAGAGAGAGGGAGGGAGAGAGAGAGAGAGAGAGATAAGGCTGTAGAATATCTTCCACGTTATTCAAAAAGTAAGCGAACAAGCGGTAAAGGAAACCGAGAGCAAATTTGGATAAGGGATTTAAGTTCAATTCTCTCACAGACAGCAAAAGATTTGGAAGGTATCATGGAGAAAGATTATATGACGAACATGATCAAAAGTAAGACAACGGTAAATGAATTAAATTGAATTAAATCCGACGATACTGTGGGGACTAGATTACGAAATGAGACACGAAGAATGGCAGCTGTGTTAGCTATTTGAACAGCAAAATAGCTGATGATGGCGGAAGTAGAAAGGATGTAAAATGCGAACTAACTATAGCAGGGAAAGCATTTCCGAGAAAGAGGAATTTGTTATCAAAGAATATAAATTTAAACGTTAAGGCGTCTTTTCTGTAGGCGTTTGTCTGGAGTGTAATCTTGTACGATACCTGAACCTGGGCGACAAGCAGATCAGGCAAGAAACGAATAGGAAGTTTTTAAAATATGATGCTGTAGAAGAATGCTGAAGATTAAATGGGTACATCGGAAAACAAATGAGGAGGTTATGCTAAAACTGGTGAATAAAGAAATTTATGATACTATCCGGCTAAGGGAAGAGATCGATTCTTGGGAGACCTTGTGAATCACCGAGGAATTTTCAGTATGATATTGGAGGGAAATGTGGAAGCTAAAAATTGTACAGGGATTCCAAACTTTGAAGAAAATAAGCAGCTCTAATTGGATGTAGGTCCCAAATGTTGTTTGGGGATGAAGAAGCTTGCACAGGATAGAGTTGCTTGGGATGTTGCAGCGAACCAATCTTCGGAATAAACATCACAACAAGAGAGGAAAGTAGTAGCAGAACCGCCATAAAAACTCGAATAAATAAGAGGATACTTCTCCTCGATTTCGACCGCTAAGTTGAACTGCTCTGTTCATCTTTCCCTGCATGGCTTATCACGCGTCTGGTCTAGCTAGCTCAGGTGCATTATGAATGGCGCCAAAGTCAACACGGGCGCAGGGCAACAATGGCCACTTGTAATTGGGCTCGCGTACAAAGGAGGTGGAGGGCGGTATGAATTATTGCGGCCAGTTTGATCTGCGCACGTGCGCCGTGCACGTGGGACCAGACCGGCCAAGTCCGGGCGCCTGTCAATAGCCGGCCGCTCGCCGCCCCAGTTGAGAAGTCCCGCAGCGCCCCAACTCATTAGCAGCAGCCGCCAAGTCCCCGCCGCACGCGCCTTCGGCTCGACTGCCCCGCGTTATTAGCCGGGCTAGCGGGTTAGCGGACCACCAGGCGCTGACGCGGCCCACAACTCCGAATACTCCGCTGGGACGCCAACAGCCTTTTCAGAGCTTAGCAGAGTTACAATCTACAACAGGTAAACGAATCGAACGCATCCAGAGCAGTCACTTAATGGCGCACGCAGACCTGTATTCAAGTAAGTTGGCTTATAACACTCCTGTCTGCTACTGCTATACCTTAACCTCGAAGCTGGAGGCAGTTTGCAAAACAGAATTATTTTGTTATAGCAATTATGGTATAAAGCAACAGAGCAGTGTTACCCTCTGAGAGGAATTTTGTTATGTTGACCGTGTTGTTCCTAACGGAGGTGGCTTATCGGAAATGAAAGTCAGAATTATGTTAATATTTGAACAGTAACAAATGGAATTTTGTTTATCTGCACTGTTTAATGGATAAAGAAAATGGTCGCCAGCCTAACTAGGCAAGAGAATGATTAACATTATCGTTCAAGAAAATATTAATTATTAATTATAGTGGATAAACACAACCTAGACTTAGCCACACGCGAGTGCAATGAACTCTGACACACATATGTTTTAAGATTGAAGCTAACAGAGCAGCACAAACTATTTGCCAAATTATAAGAGATACCGAAACACCCTATTACTTTCAGGCTTACTTAAAGTGAATGGTCTTTATAACATTACTATTAACATGCACTTCTAATACACAAGATACACAAACACTTAGCAAACATGAATATATATTGTTTCACAACTGCAGCTTTCTCACTTTTACTACAGCGAAACACAATACTGACCAAATTGCAAGAAACTGACTCACGTTTTAGAATTTACTACAGACAATAATGTGATCATTTGCCTTATAAGCCTCAGTGTTAAGAACTTTTAATATTGAAGTTGGCAACAGCACTTTAATAAGCAGTTTTAATAGGAATATTTTCAGCAAACAACATTTACTTTAACTCACTCTATTGCCACATTAACTTTAACTTTCTTTTTACTAAGTTCAAGAGGCATTAATTAGCAAAACGCTAGGCTTTAATTTCTTTTAGTAAGGACACTCAGATATCACTTTAGCTCAAACGGAGAGGAGCCTGAGAGGTGTTATGATGAAGAGAAAAATCAAGGTAGGTACATAAATTCAGATATAAATTACCTTATATTTGAGCACAATAACACATCCATTAAGCTGATCCTTCACTGTACATCATTATAGTATTACGTTACAGTGATTGCGCAACGTGGTGGCAACTGCATGTTGGTAGGTGGATTCGCAGACAGAAGTGCTGGACTCTGTCATTTCTTGGTGGCGATGATAAATACAAATTCCAGAATAATTCCAGTTATTTATCCATCCATCCGAGGCTTTGGAAAGAAGCAGGAAAAGCCTCTCTCGGAATCAACACAATATGCATCTGTTACATGACAGTGCACGGACTCGTAGCTCGTATCCGACTCGTAGCTCGTCTCCGACTGCTGGCTCGTCCCCTACTGACTATCAGTTCCACCTTTTCCACCTATGCCAACCACAATTTGCGCGCGCTACACAGTTCCGTTCCTGAGGGGAACCACTACACCATTTACATACAAACTAACTAAGAACCCTAAGTGAGGATCAGCAATTTACATAACAGCAAACAAATACATTAAATAAAACAGAACATTTTCACATATTGACACTTCTACAAAAAATTATTCACACAAAATTACAATTATATACAGTAAGTTTTGTTCCCTCCAAATGGGACAAAGAATTTTAAATTACAGATACACCAATTTGCATAGAATCAAATTACGACATCAAAGGTTTGATAAAGAAAAGAGTACACAATTTTATGTTATCGATTCAAACACATTTATAGACCATCAACAATGTAACATTAAATAAAGCAAAAAAAAAAAATAAATAAATAAATCCATACAGCATAAGAGCTGTGGTGTTACAGGCTCCCTTACAAATAGGGAGCTGACTCTACGATGAACAATTCACGTCACCTAAGATGTTTTGTCTTCTTATTTTCTCGATTTATCTTTTAGGACAGGGGTCTCCAAACTTTTTAGTCCGCGGGCCACAATGACTCCTCCACGAAGGGCCAAGACCTACCTAGTGGGATTAAAGCAACCTAGCACTCCATGATCACCGTAATGTAAGGCTAAAGGAAAGATGAAATCGCAAAAATCTCACCGACAAAAAAGTATGTCACTGCTCATTCTGTATGTATTTTACAACGTAATCAAAAGAAAGTGAAACCTCTCTTAAGAAGCATCTTCCTTAATGATTGATTACTAAGGCTAGTCGCCGAAGTGGCGTCCATTTCAAAGACTTGCACTAGACTCGTGAGTAGAATAAAATGCAAAGAATTTTTTTACTTAAAATGGTTTGGGCAAACTAGTCTGTTAACCGTTATTTTTTTTCATTATCGCACGGAGAATGGTCTGTCTGTTTATTGTGGATAGCCACAAGTTTAACTATGACCATCCGCTTTGTAAAGATAGAGCTCCGACAATGTCGCGGTGTATTGGTCGCGACAGGCCTCGAAACTCAATTGTTGCCAGTATAGGTACCACCTCAAATATTTGGCGGTCCGGATACCGGCGATGACCGGCCAGCTAACGCGGGCCGGTTTGCCAGCCCTCGTGGGCCGTAGTTTGGAGACCCCTGTTTTAGGATTTAGTGTCTGGGCCAGTATTATCTAAACAAAGCTGGGAGGAAATAGGAAAATTTAAAAAGATCAGTTACTCTATGTCAGAACTTTTAGTCATGACTATGACATGTACGTAAATAGTTTCTTCACAATGTTATTAGTGGTGTTACATTTACGTGACGTTTACGTTCATGTTTACAAAGATGTCCGTTATACTCTGAGGTGACAAAAATCATGGGACAGACATATGCACATACAGATGAATATACAGATGGCGGGAGTATCACCTACAGAATGTATAAATGGGCAGTGCATTGGCGGAGCACTCATTTCTACTCAGGTAATTCAGGTTATTATGGCCGTACCACGGGAAATAACAGACTTTCAAAACAGAACAGAACCGGGTGATCAAAAAGTCAGTATAAATTTGAAAACTTAATTAAACCACGGAATAATGTAGATAGAGAGGTAGAAATTGACAAACATGCTTGGAATGACATGGGTTTTATTAGAACGACCCCATATTGCTAGACGCGTGAAAGGTCTCTTGCACGCGTCGTTTGGTAATGATCGTGTACTCAGCCGCCACTTTCGTCATGCTTGGCCCCCCAGACCTTAGTCCATGCGATTATTGGCTTTGGGGTTACCTGAAGTCGCTAGTATATGGTGATCGACCGACATCTCTAGGGATGCTGAAAGACAACATCCGACGCCAATGCCTCACCATAACTCCGTACATGCTTTACAGTGCTGTTCACAACATTATTCTTCGACTACAGCTATTGTTGAGGAATGATGGTGGACATATAGAGCATTTCCTGTAAAGAACATATCTTTGCTTTGTCTTACTTTGTTATGCTAATTATTGCTATTCTGATCAGATGAAGCGCCATCTGTCGGCCGTTTTTTAAACCTTTGTATTTTTTTGGTTCTAATGAAACCCCATGTCATTTCTAGCATGTGTGTCAATTTGTACCTCTCCATCTACATTATTCCGGGATTTATTCAGTTTTAATATTTATACTGACTTTTTGATAACCTGGTAGATGGAACTAGGCGCATGGGACATTCAATACCGGAAACCGTTGGGAAATTCAGTATTCCGAGATCCAAAGCGTCAAAAGTGTGGCGAGAGTATAAAATTTAGGCGTTACCTCTGACCACGGGCAACCCAGTGTCTGATAGCCTTCACATAACGGCTGAGGGCAGCGGCTTTTGCATAGATTTGTAAGCGCTGAAAGAAAATCAGCACTGCGTGAAACACCTGCAAAAATCAGTCTATGACATACGATGAACGCATGTATTGCGACAGTGCGACGTAATTTGGAGTTGATGGGCTGTGACAGCAGACGACCGAGTGGTTTTGCTAACAGCAGTACATTGCCTGCAGCTACTTTCCTGGGCTCGTGACGATATTGGTTTCATCATAGCCAACTTCAAACCTGCGGCCTGGTCAGATGAGTCCCGATTTCAGTTAGTAGGAGCTGATAGTAGGGTTAGAGTGTGGCGCAGACCCCACGAAGCCATGGACCCAAGTTGTCAACAATGCACTGTGCAAGATGGTGTTGACTCCATAATGGTGTGGGGTGTGTTTACGTGGAATGGGCTGGGTCCTTTGGTCCAACTGAACCGATAATTGACTGGAAATGCTTATGTTCGTCTACTTGGAGACCATTTGTAGCCATTAGTGGACTTCATGTTTCCAAACAAAGATATCATGTTGCCAGGGTACTACTGTTCGTGATTGTTTGAAGAGCACTGAGGACAGTTGAACGTATGATTTGGCCATCCGTATCACTCGACATGAATCCCATCGAACACTTATGGAGATAATCGAGACGTCAGTTGGTGCACAACACACTGCACCGCTAAAACTTTCGCAGTTATGGACGGCTATAGAGGCAGCCTGTCTCAATATTTCTGCAGGGAACTTTCGACTCATTGAGTCCATGCCACGTCGAGTTACTGCACTACGCAGGGCAAAAGGTGATTCGACACGATATTATGAGGTAGTTCACAACTTTTGTCACCTCGGTGTAACTTCAACCTAACATATCAGTTTTAAATTCAGGTTTATAAAACTCTGACTTCTGCAAAATGCCAGGTATTCTTTTTTCTGTTCTTTTTCGAAAAATGTTTTAACACCAGTGTTTCACCTTCAGAGGGTCTCGTTTCATTAATGAAAGAATAGTACATAAATTATGTGGATGGTTTTCTATTTGAGGTATTGTTTACTTTTGTTTTGAGTGCAGAAAATTAAAAAGTATGAGACGTACAGGGTCCGCCAGAAAAATGTATACACTCAGTGTCAGGCTCTATCGAGATATCGATATTGTCGTTCGATTTGAGTTACGAATGTGTTTTAGTAGTCTTTGGCTCAACAGGTGTTAGTACTGTCGTCACGGTATTGAGAAACCGAAATCACTGAGCACGCTTGACATTCGAGCAACGATAAAGTATTGTGAAGTGGTTTTTCAAGTTTGATCCTGCCTTTGCAGTGCAACGTCAGTGGAGGTGGGAGTTTGAATTAGAACTGCCAACCCGCCTAACTATTAAACGCATCATACACAAGTTTGAATTGAATAGAGCGATTTGTGATATTTAGAAAGGAAGATCAGGAAGACAGCGTACAGCCTCAAGTCCTGCTTCGCCGGCTCTCGTGTCGGAAACGTTTGTTAATTCCCCACAGAAGTCTGCTACACAATGTGTACTAGAAGTGGGGTTAGCAGTACAAGTTTATGAAGAATTCTGAAAGCTGCAAAATGGAAAGTTTACACACCACGATTACTGTATGCGATTAACGATGACGCTCCTGATCGTCGAATGGTATCAGCAAATGATAAATGATGACGAACAATTTGTGACGAAGGTAGTGTGGAGTGACAAGGCACAATTTAAACCTACTGGAACCGTTAATCGGCATAACAGTGTGTACTGGGCGCCGGAAAATCCGCATGTTTATGTGGATAAAGCGGTCAGTGTACCAGGGGTTCATGTGTGGTGTGGACTATCATCTAGGGTCTTAGTAAGACCCTTTTTCTTTGATGCTACTGTCACTGGAAATGCTACTGTACCTGGAAATGTTACGCACATCAATTTTTCCAGGTATACGTGTGTTTTATGGAGCTGATGAGGAGGTCTTCTACCAACAGGACGGGGCGTCACCACACTACCAATTACCCGTACGACCTTTCCTGGATGACAGTTTTCTGGGGAATTGGATTGGACGAAGAGGGCCCATTGAGTTCCCTCCAAGGTCGCCAATTCTAACACCTGTGGACTTTCACTTGTGGGGAACTGTGAAAGATACGTCTATCGACGTAAGGCACGCACGCTGGAGGAACTTCGCCAGGAGATTACAGCGACATGTGCAGTGATCTCCACTGTAACATTGACTGACGTAGTTGCGGCGAGGGCTCAACGTTCTGTTATGTGTATAGCTGCCAACGGTGAACATTTTCAACATTTAAAGGAACCATGTGTTAAACTGAAAGTTGTACAACATGTGTGATCAATTATTAAGTGTAAAATAAACACATAAGTAATAATTCTCGTTCCCTAAAGTGTGTATACATTTTTCTGGCGGACTCTATTTTATAGTTTTTAGCGTAACAAGGAGGGGCCCCCGCATTGGGATTGACTTTTTGAAACTGTCTATATGGTGATGTAGGTTAAGATCCCAGGTATCACCACTGCAGCGATTCACACTTGTGGGCCGTCATTTGCAACTGACGAAAAAAAGAAAAAAAAAAGAATTTTGTGTGATACTCAGAAAAATTAGAGAAAGGCGCAGTACATATTGGGGTTGTGTGGTGTAAGGGATAACAGATTCGCATGCAAGAGGTTGCGGGCTCGAATAGCATCAGGTGAAGTCAGATTGTTTTCAGTTTTTAAATCTTTATCGAAATGACTTTGATTATCGTTTTTATTCAGTTAATCGACTCAAATGTAATGTTTTAGTTCCATACAATTTTAATCGCCATTTGAATTTCCATTTGTTTCATTTTTTTCTTTATATCATTCCTTTTCCAATCGGAATTTATGTGAAAAATAATGTAATTAAATTTGAAACGTCCCCTTTGAAAAATTATTCAAGACTGTGCTTAAACTGACACACAATATTTTTTTTGTGCAACGCTATCTGACTTTCAGAAATCCCTACAAAGGAATGGCCCTAACTAACATTAACCTGTACCTTTCACAAATCACTTACCTCACCAAAATCTTCATTACTCGAACTACTGCAATACAGCGAGCGACACTACTGCCAGCAAAATAAAAGATTCAAACTACGGAAGTCACTAACTACTGATAGGGATAGTTAGCAAATGAAAGATTTTAATAGAGAACAAACACTGTATTTACCTTAATATCATCAAAAGTCATAATATATGTAATTTCAAAACCGCCATCTCTCTCCTCACATCCACCACTGCTGGCGGCTCACCTCTAACTGCGCAACGCTACGCGCTGTTCACATCCAGCTGCCGCTGCCCAACACTACAATGGCAGACAACAATGCAAACTAGCCACAGACTGCACACAGCACAGCCAGTGATTTTCATATAGAGCGCTACGTAACGTAGCCAATAAGAAAACATAAACAGCCTACTTACATAAAGAAAACATAAACAGCCTACTTACATAAAGAAAACATAAACAGCCTACTTACATAAAGAAAACATAAACAGCCTACTTACATAGCCCCCATGCTCCCCAAAAAAAATGTTCCAAATTGTTTTGGGCAGTGGCCAATAATGATTTGAAAAAAATTTTTCATAATTACAATAACAAAGATATCAAATGCACACACTTATTTATACAATGTTGGTCAAAAGCTAAAATTTTCTCACAGTCCATAAAGACAGTCCAGATCGTTCATCACAGTAAAATATCAGTGTTTTTTTTTCAAAGTCTGAGTAGTAAAAGACAATGCACACAGAAGTAGTGGATTTCCATGTAGTCTTGAAGAAGTAGTGTTGTCCTTCCAACAGAAAGACAGTGCTGACTCTTGACATGCAGACATGTAATGGGCCACAACAGAGCAACCCCACAGCAGAGTCAGTCGAAGTTTGGAAGAATATTGGTAGGTAGGTCATCACAGTGCAGACCCACTGTAGTCCTGGTAGAAATCTTCATTACTCGAACTACTGCAATACAGCGAGCGCCACTACTGCCAGCTAAATAAAAGATTCAAACTACTGAAGTCACTAACTACTGATAGGGATAGTTAGCAAATGAAAGATTTTAATAGAGAACAAACACTGTATTTACCTTAATATCATCAAAAGTCATAATATATGTAATTTCAAAACTCCGCCATCTCTCTCCTCACATCCACCACTGCTGGCGGCTCACCTCTAACTGCGCAACGCTACGCGCTGTTCACATCCAGCTGCCGCTGCCCAACACTACAATGGCAGACAACAATGCAAACTAGCCACAGACTGCACACAGCACAGCCAGTGATTTTCATATAGAGCGCTACGTAACGTTGCCAATAAGAAAACATAAACAACCTACTTACATAAAGAAAACATAAACAGCCTACTTACATAAAGAAAACATAAACAGCCTACTTACAAATTTATGTATTATAATATTCAATTATTTGAAATTCGATCAGTTAAAAAACAAAAGACGGAATAATGATTTTATATATATGCATTTGTGTGAAAAACATATTTTTGTTACCAAATGTGTTTTTTTTCGCTAGGTAATCGTTAAATAAAAATTTAAAACTTAACCTAAATACTTATTTCACTATGGACAAAATAACGCAGATGAAAATGTTAATGAAAGACAGGATTATAAGGAAAACTAAATTCGAGCAACGTGAGGAATAGATATAATGAGTGCAATAACGTGAAGGAGAAAAGAGTGTGATAAAACAAAAAAATAAAAATTTAATACGTAAAATTAATTAAAAACATTTGAACAAAAATTTAAAGTGGACGGAACGATATGAAGTAAAAGGAGAGCAAATGAAGAAGTTGATATGATTAAAATTATGTGACGAAGAATTGGAATTAAACATTACATTTAAATCAATTAACTGAATAAAAATGACGACCATAAATATTTCGATAAAGATTTAAAATTTAAAGAAAAAGGACTGACTGTGCCTAATGGCATTCGAACCCAAAACCTCCTGCATGCGAATGTGTTTCCTTATCTCTTACACCACACAACCACACTATGTACTGTGAGTTTATTTAACTCTATTGAGTATCACGCAAAAATCTGATCTTTCTTTCGTCAATTACTTGCAAACAAGGGCCCACCAGGGTGAATGGCTGCAGTGTGTGGTACCTGGGATCTTCACCTACATCAAGATACAGATAGTTTCAAAAAGTCTATCGCATCGCTGGGGACCTCCTCCTGTACGACAGTATAACAGGTACGAAATTAGTGTGATGTTTCTACACAAATAAAACGATACCCAGTGCAGATGAACGTAAGATCGAAATATGCTTGACTTACGCAGCTTGGTCGTTTAGGAGAACCGGCAGATATCTCTGCGGTCAATGCAGATTTCTGACGGAATAGTGATCCTTCGCAGTGGTATTGTCGAAAATGTGTTATGTAGCGATCTGTTGAAAGAGTTGCATAAGTTTTC
This sequence comes from Schistocerca cancellata, assembly GCF_023864275.1. NCBI lineage: Eukaryota > Metazoa > Arthropoda > Insecta > Orthoptera > Acrididae > Schistocerca > Schistocerca cancellata. The sequence goes on from NC_064631.1 coordinate 68,849,946, forward strand.
AGACACATCCGTTAGATATTAAAATCACCGAAGTAAGTTCTCGTTTCTGCCACAGCGCTGTTTGCTAAGCGTATTTTTCTAGGTACATGTAAAAGAGAACGCCTGTAAAAGAATTGATACGTCGAGTTCACGAATAAAAACTACTCGTAGACGTGGAAAACGCTCTGTAGCGTTGCAAGTAACATGGGATTAATATGGAGACAGGGGCTAAGAGATGGGGGAGGGCGACCTTCGAAAACATGGAAGAACAAACTGGATAGGAAACTAATTCCAGATTTGTAAAGCAGCAAGCTTTAAGAATAGCTAAAAACAGCTTCGACAAAGGATACTGTTTGCAAAACACCCGTGCAGCCCGTCTTTGAGCTTTTCTCATCAGTGCAGAACACTCACCAAATAGGAATAACAGTGTATGTTAACCTAACAATAGAAGTGACTTACCCACTTTAACGTGAACTCGAGACCAAGGTGCTAAATGTCGAAGCGTTTTCAGAAGTGAAAGAAGCGATATATTTAGAAGACAGTACATGGGACTAGTGTGCGATTATACCATAGACCTTTAAAGTACTACGTTATTGCCGAGGCTGTGTTTTTCAGAAGTACGGTGCAATGTCTGTTCGGACATGTGTGCGTGTCTGAAGGAACGCTAAGTCGTACTTATAAAAAACGCAGGCTCTGCAATATCATAGATATTCGCCGACACAGGCAAACCGACTTTCAATTACAATGTCACCCCCGTACAGGAATATAATAATGAATGTACGAGTAGAGGCTGTAGACGTGTGGTTGCCGACATATCGAAGTTCGAATCTGGCCGTGACTCGTGCTCGGATAGCCTAATGTAAGGCTACCGCTCGCGATAAGGGGGCACGGTCCGGCACTAACTTCCATCATCTTCATTTCATTGTACAGTTGATGGTTGTCCACGTTCCCAACTGCGAATGTATTTCGTGTACTTCAAAGTAGTAGTCAAGAACTTATTGACTGAGCCTTAAAAGCGCTGTCAGATAAGGGTAAGCATATAGTGGCTAAGTAGATACCGAGCAAGGTGAAGCCGTGATTAGCACGTTGGACTCGCATTCGGGAGGACGACCGCTCAAACTTTCGTCAGACCATCTTGATTTATGTTTCCCGTGATTTCCCTTAGTCGCTTCAGGCAAATGCCGAGATGGTTCCTTTCTAAGGGCACGACCGACTTCTTGCCCCGTCCTCCCCTAATCTGATGGGATCGATGGCCTCGCTGTTTGCCCTCCCACAAATCAACCAATCAACCAAACTAGAGGTGGTGACAATGCATTTCGTCTATAAAATCCGTCTGTACCGCGAGAATGATGTTGACAGGTTCTCAGTTACGAAGTAACCAAACGCAGCAATGGTTTCCAAAACTGTAATAAAAGTGCCATCTGGAGAAATAACGAAGGAAATGGTCTATGGACACACAGGTACATGGGTTTAGAAAACATCGTTCCTGTCATACACAACTAGCTCTTTATTCACATGAAGTGCTGAGTGCTATAGACAAGAGATCGCATATCGATTCCATATTCCTGGATTTCCGGAAGGCTTTTGACACTGTACCACACAAGCGGCTCGTAGTGAAATTGCGTGCTTATGGAATATCGTCGCAGTTTTGTGACTGCATTTGCGATTTCCTGTCAGAGAGGTCACAGTTCGTAGTAATTGATGGAGCGTCATCGAGTAAAACAGAGGTGATTTCAGGCGTTCCCCTAGGTAGTGTTATATGCCCTTTGCTGTTTCTTATCTGTATAAACGATTTGGGAGACAATCTGAGCAGCCGTCTTCGGTTGTTTGCAGATGACGCTCTCGATTATCGACAGATACAGTCATCAGAAGGTCAAAACAAATTGCAAAACGATTTTTTAAAAAATATCTGAATGGTGTGAGAACTGGCAGCTGACCCTAAATAACGAAAGGTGAGAGGTCATCCACATGATTACTAAAAGGAACTCGTTAAACTTCGGTTACACGATAAATCAGTTTCATCTAAAAGCCTTAAATTCAACTAAATACCTAGGTATTACAACTTAAATTGGAAGGAACACATAGAAAATATTGTGGGGAAGGCTAACCAAAGGCTGCATTTTATTGGCAGGACACTTAGAAAATGTAACAGATCTGAGAAGGAGACTGCCTACACTACGCTTGTCCGTCCCCTTTTAGAATACTGCTGTGCGGTGTGGGATCCTTACCAGATAGGACTGACGGAGTACATCGAAAAAGTTCAAAGAAAGGCAGCTCGTTTTGTATTATCACGAAATATGGGGGTGTCACAGAAATGATACAGGATTTGGGCTGGAAATCGTTAAAAGAAGGGTGATTTTCTTCTCACGAAATTCCAAACTTTCTCCTCCGAATGCGAAAATATTTTGTTGACATCGACCTACATAGGGCGGAACGATCACCACGATAAAATAAGGGAAATCAGAGTTCGTACGGAAAGATATAGGTGTTCTTTCTTTCCGCTCGCTATACGAGAACTGTGAAGGTGATTCGATGAACCCTCTGCCAGACACTTCAATGTGATTTGCAGGGTATTCATGTAGATGTAGATTTAGATTTACAACATTGCTTCGCTGAGACCTTGGCTACTCCCTGTAGGATGCGAATCCCCTGAATCCAGATACACCTGTCTCTTCGTACCGTCCAAACTGTTTCTCCTCGAGACGTCGAGAACGTTAGCCAATCAACTGATCCGAAGACGATCTGCCCCAAGGTCACCTCTATAATCGTTTTCATAAGTCATGGCTGAAAAATACTAACATGCATTGCTTACAGAAGAATGTAAAAGTGGAAGCAGACTTCAGGGAAGACCAGTTCGGATTCCGGAGGAATGTAGGAACACGTGAGGCAGTACTGACCCCATTATTTCTCTTTGGTTTATGAAAGGCAAAACTAGGTTTATAGCATTTGAGAATGTTGAGTGGAATACGCTCATTGAAATTCTGAGATTAGCAGGGATAAAATACTGGGGACGAAAAGCTATTTACAGTTTGTACAGCAACTAGAGGCAGTTATAAGAGCTTAGGGGCATGAGAGGAGTGCTGTGGTTGAGAAGGGAGTAAGACGAGATTGTAGTTATTCAATCTGTATACGGAACAAGTAATAAAGGAAACACAAGAAAAATTTGAAGAATTTAAGGACCAAGGAGAAGAAACGAAAACTTTGAGGTTCGCTTACGACATTGTAATTCGATTATTTTTACCGTAGTGCAGCTGTGTCAGCAACTGTAAAACCCAATTATAAAAAAAATGGTTCAAATGGCTCTGAGCACTATGGGACTCAACATCTTAGGTCATAAGTCCCCTAGAACTTAGAAATACTTAAACCTAACTAACCTAAGGACATCACACACCCATGCCCGAGGCAGGATTCGAACCTGCGACCGTAGCAGTCCCGCGGTTCCGAACTGCAGCGCCAGAACCGCACGGCCACCGCGGCCGGCAAAACCCAATTATATTAAATTTCAGCCTCTAGTTGCATAAACAAACAAACTTTACGTAGGTTTCGGCTATAATAAGGTAGTCTTCTTCAGAAATGTCACAATATTAAATTGGCGTTGTCAAACTTAAAATATGAGCACCACTGTGAATAATGTTTTGCCTTTAGGTCACAATAATAGGCCAGACAAGTGGGCCGCGGGCGCCGAGTCGTAGCTGGGCGCCGCGGGCAGCGACGCAGAGAGCTCAGCTGGTGGTCGCGCGCATGCGCCTGCTGAGTAATACAAACTTAAAACCGATAAATGTTAACTGATATTATTATGGAAAATAGATTATTACAACAGTTCGGACTATTAATGGCATTAAAACCGTAAGTCACTGAAGTGACCGTTCCATAAAAGGCAAAGGCATATAAAAAGTGTGTACAAAAGTATGAACAAACATTTAGTGATAACATTATTTGTTACAACAGATAAAAATATTACTGGCACAGAAACCATAATAACTGAAGTTACAGTTCTATGAGAGGCAAATGACATTATTTAGCGTAAAGGAACCTTTTTGGTAAGATAAGGCCATAAGTTAAGGGTACCAGTGCCTTAGATGTGCAGAACTTGGATAAGAAATAACGCGTGTGAATAATAATGAGGAAAATTGTCTCACACTGGTTAGCGGTTAGGTATACAGTATGTGATCAGCAATTAACACATAAGAAAACCAGTACGCTATATGTCATAGCCAGCTAATGACGTAGGTAGAAGACTTTATAAAGTAATGGATTTACCGGATAATAGGTGCGTGTAACGCCACAAAACGTTATGAAGACAGCATGTGTTGATTTAATTTTATATTGTGTCATTTCTGAAGATGGCTACATTATTATAGCCGCAGCCTAGATAAAGTCCCTTCGCCCATTCAACTGGAGGCTGAAATTTAATACAATTACATTGTAATTCTGTCAGCGATAGCGAAAGACTTGGAAGAGTAGCTGGCGGAGTGGACAGTGACCTGAAAGGAGGATATACGATGAACATCAACAGAAGCAGAACGAGGATAATGGAATGTGGTGGAACTAAATGAGGCGATGCATAGTGAATTAGATTAGGAAACGAGAAACTTAAAATAGTAGATGAGTTTTGCTATCTGGAGAGCAAAATAAGTTATCTTCGCCGGAGTAGAGAGGATATAAAATGTAGACTACCAGTGGCAATAAACACGTTCCTGAAGGAACGAAATTTTTAACCTCGAATATAGATTTAAGTGTCAGGAAGTCTTTTGTGAAAGTATTTATATGGATTGTAGCGATGTATAGAAGTGAAATGTAGACGGTAAACAGTTTACACAAGAAGAGAATAGAAGCGTTTGAAATGCGGTGCTACAGGAAATGCTGATGACTAGATGAGTAGATCATGGAAAGAATGAGGAGGTGCTGAATATAATTGTGGAGCAATGAAATTTGTGGCAGGACCTGACTAGATGAAATGTTCGGTTGGTAGGACACATTTCGAGGCATCAAAGGATCACCAGTTTAGTGCTGGAGGAAACTGTGGGGGATAAGATTCGTAGAGGGAGACCAAGAAAGGAGTACAGTAATGAGATTCAGAAGAATTTAAGCTGTAGTAGTTACACGGAGATAAAGAGGCTTGCCCAGGAGAGGGTAGCGTGGAGAGCTGCATCAAACCAGTTTTCGGACTGAAGACAACAACGACAACAACAAGCGATACAAAATGGAAGATGTCTGCTTGAAGAGAGTCGATGTAAGACGTCGTGCTCTCCTGACCTTCATTGCTTACATATTCCGCACATCAAGACGCTTCATTCAAACCCAAACGCGATAAGATGAAGTCAATGTTGTAAGAATTCATGTAAACGATATGCAATTAACTAATAAATCGCAAATGCGCACCGAGATTGAAATACTCGAGGCTGGCGTACACACACACACATTCAAGACACCACGGTCGCCTGGGCTTTTAGCTCGGGAGACACAAACTGCACGCCAGCGGGCCAGTCCCTTCAGAGGACGCCTCAGCCTATCTATGTAGGCCGGTCACCGCCCATAGAGCAGACAGCCCGAGTGAAAGGAAGTACGACCCCGTGTTCCGCTTAAAAGAAAATTCCGCTACATTGTGTGGGAGCGCCAACCCTACGCATTCTTTACAACATAGCACGCTGTCTCAGAAATTTTCACAGGGAGGCAGCAAACGCCAAACACCGATGCTACAGATTTCTGAATTGGTCAACTTAAACGAAACGTCACTCTCCCGTTTTAGAAGAGCAATGCTGATTGGCAGACGATATTTGTAACGCCTTGAGCTGAAGGAGTAATGGAAGAGACCAAAAGATATACCCCTTCACGTCTAGCGTGGAGAGGGGCTGTTCCGTTGTCACTCTTGGAGCGAGAACACGTAACAGCGTGTGCACTCGTACGTGTACTCAAAGAGCGAGGAACAAGTCTCTCCTCAGTACTCCACTGGGAGAGCACCTCTGTCAAGAGTGAATCAGTGCGACTCTATATTGACTCCTTGCGATTAAGCGTTGTTCACTGTGTTGGCCACCACAATTGTTGTGCGGTGTGAAAAGACAGAGTTATAGTTAAACGCCTGCGAGCGAATTTTTGAGTGGCATCACGGTAGACTGGTTATCTGACCGGTGTACCATGCCAATAGTTAGACTAAGGGCGAATAGGAGTCCTTGACTTCATCAAGGCGTAGTGAGTGTTTGATTGGTGAAGGTCAATCCAGATAGAACGAGAGTTATCTTATTTGTCAGCAGCGAGCGGTGCAGACAGCAGTCGTCGCAGATTACGGTATTGTGCAGCCGGCCGTTGTGGCCGAGCGGTTCTAGGCACTTCAGTCCGTAACCGCGCTGCTGCTACGGTCGCAGGATCGAATCCTGCCTCGGCCATGGATGTGTGTGATGTCCTTAGGTTAGTTTTAAGTAGTTCTAAGTTCTAGGGGACTGATGACCTCAGATGTTAAGTCCCATAGTGCTCAGAACCGTTTTTTTTTTTTTTTTTTTTTTTTTTTTTTTTTTTTTTTTTTTTGTATTGTATTGTGCGCTACAGCTCTTGCGAGCCCCATATTTCCTCCACAACAGTACACTTCACTGCATTTCACACGCAACAGCCTCGTCCGTACCTAGCAACATTCTAACGGATAATTATTGAAGTTGAGTAGGCGCGGCTCTCAGCCATTCTGCCAAGTCAATAACAATCTTAAACTTTGTACAGAAATTTCATTAGCGAGTCCTATCCTTAAGAGGTAACTTCACATTCCGAAAAGAACCCGGAAATAACTTGTTCGGTTAATAGCTAAAAGTGACATTGTGATTTCTCAGAATTTTTGCAAAATGAATAATAATGTTCGTACGTTCCATGTTTTTCTTACACTAACTAGCACTACTCAAGTACCCAAGTATACCACTAGTTACGTAAGAAATTTTGTGAGTTTTTGTGTCACTTCCTTACAGCACTACTCAAGTACCCAAGTATCCCACTAGTTACGTAAGAAATTTTGTGAGTTTTTGTGTCACTTCCTTACAGCGGACGACTACTGAAGATATTTATTGCCGAAAGTTTTTCAGGAATTTCTCTTTAGAACGATAGGAGCGTCTGTCTGACTTCTGTATTAGGGTGGGAGTGGAAATTGCATCTTGCAGGAGCCACAGGGTAACGGGTACATCTCAGATTAATCCGTTGCGCAGAATGACAGAATAGCACCCACACGCTCACACTGTTACCAATGCTAAGAATACAGGAGGGTGGGAGGGGACAACATTTAGATACATTACTGGTATCGTACGATAATAATGTACTTGTGCCTCCACCTTCCTCACTGACCACGTGTAACAGAGCGTGACAGTGTTGACGGCAGTAGAAGCGGTAGCGAGCAGAGCAGGTGTCGGGCTAGGTGAAGGCGCAGCATTAGCGGCTGCTGGGGCAGAGTGGATTGCGGCGAGTCCGCGGCCGCTACTAATTGCCACGGAACCGGCGCAGTCGTACTGCGGCGGAGCCCGGATTACTGGCCTAAGCTGCGCAAATGGCTGCGGAAGTGGCCGACAACAACGACGCGTATTCTACCCCACAGCACCCACACGACACGCAGGAACACGTTCTGGCCAGTCACTTTTAAGAGCGAGGCAGCTGGCGCCCTGGTAAGACACTGGACTTGTATTCGCGAGGACGACGATTCAAATCCATGTCCAGATTTTACTAATTCTCTTAATTCAAAGACTGAAATGCTTGCATTGAAATGGCGCTGCCGATTTTCTTTTCCACCCTCCATGAATCTCAGCATTTGCTGCGTCTCTAATAACCTAGTTTCCGAACGTACATAAAAAAGTAATTTTCCTTCTTCAAGTAATTATACGGTCTTCCGATTCCCTTGACTGATGGAACGTGAAGGGGAGGGAACGAAGATAATACGCTACTGTTCGAGCTGTTATTCGCCGCCGGCCGGAGTGGCCATGCGGTTCTAGGCGCTTCAGTCTGGAGCTGCGCGAGCCCTACAGTCGCAGGTTCGAATCCTGCCTCGGGCATGGATGTGTATGATGTTCTTAGGTTAGTTAGGTTAGTTAGGTTTAAGCAGTTCTAAGTTCTAGGGGACTGATGACCTCTTATGTTAAGTCCCATAGTGCTCAGAGCCGTTTTTTTTCGCCTACTTTTCTCTGCACGTCCTCTACGGATCAGATAAATGAGGCACTCAACAATACTCGTAGTTTCTGCCATGCAAGATGGTTCGGGAAGTTTGTAGTGCAGATTCCCTCAAAATATACAGTCCGTGTCTTCGAATGAGTGCCACGTAAGAGTTTTCAGTGTCTCTTACTTACTCTCTCGGCAGTCCAACAAATCTGCAAGCACTCATTTCTTTCCTCATTGTATTTACTCCATGTCTCCGACAGGCCGATTTCGAATGGGTCCCACATACTTGAGCTCTATTCACGTAGCGGCGGAACAAATGTTTTGAAGGTAATCGCTTGTATAGACAAACTGTAGTCAATAGATTCTAGTGTTACATCTGCTTTTCTTTCAACTGGCCCCGTCGTAGTTCTGTTTCATATGTCATCACACTGTTTTACCGAGGTACTGTAAGCGGTCACTGATCTAGATCTACTTCTATATCTGGGAACTCAAAGAATACTGAACTTTTACGGCTCGCGCAGTGCACAGTTTCGCTTTTCTCTACATTAAGATCTAGTTGGCAAGTCTGTTTTCTTTCCTGAGATCTAACTGGATATAAGAAATTTTAGGGGATGTGTTGTTGTCGATGTTATTGTCGTCGTTGTTGTTGCTGTTTTGGTGCTGGTCTTCAGTCGAAATACTTGTTAGATGTCATTCTTAACCGTACTTTTATTATCTGCTATCTTATTCACCGCCGCGTATCGACGGCAATGTACATCCATTTCGACCTGCTTACCGTACTCACACTCGGGTCTACCTCTACAATTATTCCTCCCCCCGTCCCCGCACCACATACACACATATGCACAATGCTGTCCATTACGAAACAGACGAATCCTTGATGTCCCGAGATGCCGTCTGAGCTTCGAAGAAAAGTCCGAGCAAATATACATGCTAAACTTAGACGCACGCGAAGCAGACTGCTCCCACGAGCCTAGGTAACGTAAAAGTGTCGCGCAACCGAAAAGCTAACAATTAACCTGACTGGTAAGAAGTGAAAAAACGTAGTGATAGAGTTACGGCGACGGAGACTCATATTCAATAAAGACAAGGCGCAAAGTTTAACCACGCAATTAAATTCGTTGTCCAGGCTACTACACTTTTAATACTGCAATACCTTAACAATCCCACGTCAACTAAACTGTAATTTCATTACTGACCTGGTGTGTATCTCCGAAAATGTGTCTTGCCATCACTCAACTAACAAAAATTTGAGAAAACGCAAGTAATGGAAAAGAGACAATACACAAGAAACCATCATAAGCCGCAAAGTTAATCATATTAACATTCAGTTGATTTGCAAGTAATAAGGGAAATAACTTTCTATTATTGTAGCCGAAACTAAGTCGCAGATCTTTGACAGTACCGACATGAGTGATTACTCGATCCCAATTGAAGTAAGAAACATATCCGATGACCCAAGATTCTACGTCAGTAAGTTCTGGTGAGTCTTTCGAAGAGATATATCCACCTTAACAATCCCACGTCAACTAAACTGTAGTTTCATTACTGACCTGGTGTGTATCTACGAAAATGTATCTTGCCATCACTCAGCTAACGACTTTGACTTCAAAGAAAATGTCGCCGTCGCTGAATATGCGCTAGGATCAGTCACGTGACAGCCAGGAATATATCGTCAGCTGCTTCTTTCCACCCCTGCGAGTCATCAGCTCATAAATTACTACGTTTCGTGTCCTGCTAAGTCCAATACTGCTTGCTGACTAATTGACCAACCTCCCTCTGTTGTACCCGACGAAAATACACTCGTCGATACAATGGTGTTCTCTTTGGTTAGCTCCAGGAGAAGATCTAGTGGATACTGTAAGAGATAAAATGTGTGTTCACTTTGTTACAACATAGATAAAGTAAACTGTAAATTACTTAAGTTTGTACAGTCAATTTCCACAGGAATGTCATGAGTTTGCTTGACTCTCTCTGAAAATTAACGTATCACTTGATCCAGATAAATTAAAAGTCTCTCACTCAGAACACAAGGAACAGTAACTTTCACGTAGTGTTATGACAGTGATCACAGAGCTGGCCAACGTCGAGACGATGCTGCCGCCAAGCTGATCTCGGATTGGGCATAGCTCATTCGCCGATGCGCCTTGTAACGATTACCTTTTCTGGTGGTTGCATAGCGAGGTACCAACTTCGCTCTGGCACCTCGCTCTTCTGATGACACCACACTCTCCATCTCTGCCGGTAATCAAATAACGCACCAGACGTACTCGCTTTTCTCTGCCTTAGTTCTGTCTTACGTCTCTCGACAATCACCAGATTCATTTGGAGCGCAGGTTCAAAAGTTACTAGCAACGAAACGATTTGACATCAACATTTCAACTCACACCAGCGCAATCTGCTAGAAGAAGCATACGAGAAACTTCCCCGCGACTAGCAAAAGCGCCCTCCCAAATCTTTTTTCAAGCGTTGCTCCCAGGTGACGCTTTTCTTCACTGGTAGAGAAAAACATGTAGCCCTGAGTGCGTTTTGCATTTACATGGGAAAGATGTTTGCTCAAAACAGCGCCTCGATCACATTCCTGAGGTTCGCCTTTTTTTAGCAACGCAGTGTTGTTCACGCTCCCTCTCTCTGTAGGTCGTCCTCTGAAAAGACATCATACCGCCTGCTGAGTCCAACTCCGTCCTGGAGCCTGCAGCTCTCTTGTTTCGATGGTACACATTCTAATGACTCTGACGTTCTGGCGCTCGTCACTTCACTGTCCAGTCCAGGCATCCCGTATCGCCAAAGTCATACATACGATGCATTCAGGATGTAACGCAATAACTAGAGAAAATAAACTAAAGAAACAATGCTGATGAATCTCGCAATCGCTCATTACACCCGCGCAATCAAACTCGTGATAATGTAAACGATGAGACATCAAATTAGTATTAATTAAAGAAATAAATGAGATAAATGAGAGCAGGATGTCTCAGGTTGTGCCCTACCAACTCATCTCTCCTCATTTGTTCTTCGATATGCTCACTTAATCTTCAACGTTAATCTATAGCATAAGATTATTAAAGCTTCTACCCCTTTTTGTCGGAGCTGCTTATCGTTCACGTTTCGTTTCAGCACAAGGCTACACTTTACACAAATACCTCGGAAAAAGTCTTTCTAATATTTAAATTTTATTAAATGTTAACAAATTACTCTCTTTTAGAAATGCTGTCCTTGCTGTAGTCAGTGAGCATTTTGTACCTCCTCTACTTTGGCCGTCATCAACTAATTTCGTCGGCACCGTTTGATTTCATTCAGCTAAATTCTATTGACATTAACGCTCTTTGTTGCCGTTGATAGTCCTGTAACACTTTGCTGGGGCACACCACATATTGCCGACCAGGGTGGCCGAGCGGTTCTAGGCGCTACAGTCTGGAACCGCGCGACCGCTACGGTCGCAGGTTCGAATCCTGCCTCGGGCACGAATGTGTGCGATGTCCTTACGTTAGTTAGGCTTAATTAGTTCTAGGGGACTAATGACCACAGAAGGAAGTGAAGTCCCATAGTGCTCAGAGCCATTTGAACCATTTGAACACCACATATTACTTCTGCAGATCACTGTCTGTCCTGGGCACTGTGATGCATCGTGCCAATGAGGATATTTTGGATCTAGTCACAAATCTGGTTAACTAAGCATTCGAATGTATTTTTTTGAAATGTTTTCGATGTTTTAACCTGGTTGGTACCGTGTGTGACTTTCAGAAGTTTAGTCTCCCTCTATTTCTGAAAAACAATGAACAAAAACAACAGCCCCCCCCCCCCCCCTTAACCCAAACACATGCCAAGGCACAGAAATGTGGACCACGATACAGGTTTATACGTAAGTGCCTCCAGAGTTTCATAAGACGACCATGTAAAAAGTATAAGACACATTAGTGAATACATCATTCGATTCATAATATGCGCCTCAGTATAATTGCGCTATGCTAGCCGGGGTGGCCGAGCGGTTCTAGGCGCTACATTCTGGAACCTCACGACCGCTAAGGTCGCAGGTTCGCATCCTTCCTCGGGCATGGATGTGTGTGAAGTCCTTAGGTTAGTTAGGTTTAAGTAGTTCTAAGTTCTAGGGGACTGATGACCTCAGAAGGAAGTGAAGTCCCATTGTGCTCAGAGCCATTTCAACCATTTGATTTTTGTAGTTGCACTAGGCGATAGGCGTGTCAGAACATGAAGACAAAACATCCGCTCCGTATTGTTGCATCGAATTAGTTCGCGGCTACAGATAGGGAACACGCTGAACAAATTTCAAAAATAAGCTTCCCCAGCACTTAACGTTAATGATTTAAATTACGGACTGACATTTGACGCATCACGACTGGTGGCCACACTGAGCAGTTGCAACATGAGTTTAATTCTTGGAGAGATGTTTTGTCAACTGATGTCTGTCTATTCTCTGTTTGTCTTGCAGTTTTCGAGTAGCCACCTCCTAAGACCCAGAAATACTTATGTATAAAATTTTATAATTATTTCGTACCTTTGTGAAGGAGAAACAATGTAACAAAAGATTTTAAACTCACAACTAGTCTCGATGAAGGACTCACAGAAGGTGTGGTCAGTCAATAGACTGCTCTTTTTTTATTTCAAGAATGCTACTCTGTTTTTCTCTAGGTGGAGCACAGAGTGAGCAGAAAACATCTGTGTGTTAGCTTTATAGGAGTATAAAAGTTGTCACTTTGTTTGTCAACTGGTCGACAACAAACGAAAATCGGCTTTGCAAAGAGACGGAACAAATAAACGGAAAGCGCCCAGGCGTCAACAGCGGGCGTGAACAAACAAGAGAACGTGAGAAAACGGCTGCGGCGAGGACTCTACGGCGCGATCTCCGTCCGCCTGGCGGATAGGCCGCCCGCGCAGCCAGCCCGCTGATCCGCCTAATCCGTCCTATTAGCACTCGGCACCGCGCGTTTACACGCCGGCCCACAGAACCAACATGGCTGCCCGCCCCACGGCTGAGATGAGACTCGCAAAGACACCCCTCCGTGCGGCCGGCGGCTCAAAGAGCAGGCGGGCAGGTCTGATTAGCCGTGTGTTTCAGTGTATGTAGCTATGTGCTCTAAATGGACACCGGACATTTACAGTATGTCCAAAGTGAAAGTGCTCTTGCATCAGTAATACGCACATTCGGTCTTACGAAAACGTAGTTTTATTTAACACAGTAAAACACTTTTAAATATTTCAATTCATTCAATATTACAACATAAGCACGGAAGTGAAAAAAAAATCAGTGTACCGTGTAACACCGTCTCTAGTATTCATAATGGCCTCAGTTCGGGAAAGAAAATGTTTCTGAGCCCAGGTGGTGGTGATCAGATCCAGTGGAGGTACAAAACTCGACGGGTGTTGATTAGTACATTTCGCAGACACTTCCTTTGATATGCAGACCAGGTTATTTACAGTTTCTCCATTAGAGGTAGTTTTGCAGATACCCCTGCAGAAATTTTCAGATTTATACTGTGATGCAGATCAGTGGAGACGAGCAACATAAGAACACTATGGGTCACTGTAGACTCAATTGACTGTAAAAATAATGCTTGGTGCTCCGCAGGTTTCTGATATTTATTAAAGGACGTCTTCTGTACAACATGAACTGCACTTGAAATGTTCTGTCTGACAAAAGCGATTTTCTAGTTCATAACCCATCATCAGTGGCATCTGGTACAAAGGAAAAAACACCTGTGTGTACATCGATTTCTATAAATTAGCTATACACATAATAGCAGTAATAAAAGTCTACTTACATTATGTACTTCTATAACGGTGAAGCCGGCCTGAGTGGCCGAGCAGTTCTAGGCGCTACAGTCTGGAACCGCGCGACCGCTACAGCCGCTGGTTCGAATCCTGCATCGGGCATGGATGGTTCAAATGGCACTATGGGACTCAACTGCTGAGGTCATTAGTCCCCTAGAACTTAGAACTAGTTAAACCTAACTAAGGACATCACAAACATCCATGCCCGAGGCAGGATTCGAACCTGCGACCGTAGCGGTCTTGCAGTTCCAGACTGCAGCGCCTTTAACAGCACGGCCACTTCGACCGGCTGGGCTGGATGTGTGTGATGTACTTAGGTTAGTTAGGTGTAAGTATTTCTACGTTCTAGGGGACTGATGACCTCAGACGTTAAGTCCCATAGTGCTCAGAGCCATTTGAACCATTTTTATAACGATGACACGTACATCATCTAATACTATAGGATCTGAAATATGCCATGTAGAACAGTACACAGTTTGTCATGTATGTTACTGCTGTCAGATCCTAGGTGGCGACAGTTCTTGATAACGTTTGACATAAATGTCATATAAACTATATAAGGAACTGACAGGTCAAAGAGGCATATTTACACACAGTGACTGACAGGTTAATCAAATACCCTTTAATAGAGGTGAACATTAATGCTGAATTCATACACTGGAAAAGGTAGCATCTCGCAAGCGTTATGAGTGAAAACTAGTTATGAAATTATACACAAGAAAAGAGAAATAACATAGTAAGAATAGAAGTGAGATCACATCAGAAAAGAGAAAGCAGGTAGAAAAAGATAAGTTTGAAACCTTACCATACGGGGGTCAACCTTCCGACAAAATAAGTCGTTGGTTTCGAAAAACTAAGTTGGTAACTGCCTTCAAGACAGAGAACAATGTAAGATCGCGTCTTATACACAATACAAACAAAAGCAAAACATATTACTTGTTAGGAGAAACAGAAGAAACACGTACAAACCATCCATCATACTACTGGAATGAAGAAATTAAAAAGGAAGTGAAATTAAAGAAAGAAAAATATTTAAAATGGTTAAATACCAGAAATCTTCAAGATAAAATAGAGCTTAATGCACAACAAGCGAAAATCCGGAAAAAGGTTGCAGAAGCAAAAAACAAAGTTTGGGAACAGTCATGTCAAAACATTGAATCCTATATTGGTGGTAAAAGAAACACAGAAGCATGGAAAACTATAAAAAATTTAAGAAGGAATTCCAAAGAAACAACACATATTAAATATATTACTCATGACTCTTGGGAAAATTTTTTAAAAGTTTATTAACAGAAAACAGGGAAGACTACTTGGGAAACCCTGAATATAATGAAATGATAGATCTACAAGCAGAGAATTACATCCGTTTGGAAATAGAGACAGTAAAAACTGCAATAAAATCTTTAAAGAATGGAAGGGCTACAGGCATTAGAGGTATGCCTGCAGAATTATTAAAATTAGGAACAAAGAAATTAATGGAATTGTTAAGAAACCTTTTCGAAAGATGTTTAAATGGGGAAGATGTCCCAAATGATTTGAAAGTAGGATATATTTCACTGATACATAAAAAAGGAGCGAAAGATGAGTGTAAAAATTATAGGGGAATAACAGTGACCAATACCTTCAGTAGATTATATGGAAGAATTATTAAATATTTGTTAGAACAAGAATACAAAGAAAAGGAGGCTGAAGAACAAGCAGGTTTTAGAGCTGGAAGATCAACAATTGATCATATCTTTTGCCTACAACAAATTATTGAAAAAAAAATGGTTCGGGCACAACCTATACATTTAGTATTCATAGATATGGAAAAAGCCTATGATAGTGTGCCTTTATCCAGTTTATGGAAAGCGTTAATATCAATAGGAATAAATCCAAGAATAATTAAAGCAATTCAAAATTTATATAAAAATTCTATTTCAAAAATAAAAATTGGTAAATATCTATCACATGGATTCCAAGTCACAAAAGGATTACGTTAAGGATGTAGCATCTCACCTACATTGTATAAAATATATACAGAAGTAACTTTACAGAATTGGAAGAAAAAATGTCACGCTATGGGAATACCAATAAATGATAGAACAATATACTCGTTACAATTTGCATTTGACCAACTTATTATAGCCCAAGACTATGAGGACGTAGAGTATATGACCACAAAATTGATTCAAGAATATAAACAATCAGGTCTAAATGTAAACATGAATAAAACAAAGTACATGGTAATTGGTGGAGTGAATGGAGACTTAATATTAGAAGAAGGGATGGGAACAATAACAGATACTGAGGAATATAAATATTTAGGTGTGAAAATTACAAATGAATGGAAACAGGACAAAGAAATTAGATCAAGAATAAATTCTGGAAAGACGACAATCTCTTTATTGAATGGAATTCTCTGGGACAAACACATAACAACTGATAACAAAATAAGGATTTTTAAAACAATAGTTAGGAGCATTATTACATATGGTTCAGAAGTGTGGACAACAAAACGGCAACTGAAATCAAAATTATTAGCCACAGAAATGGATTTCTGGAGACGTTCAGCAAGAATATCAAGACGAGAAAGAATAAGAAATGAAGTAATCAGAGACAAGATGAAATGTAAAAATTCAATTATTGATTTCATCGAGCACAAACAACTTAAATGGTATGGACACATCAGACGAATGGAACAGGAAAGGCTACCAAAATGCATAATCGACTGGGTACCAATGGGAAGAAGAAAAAGAGGACGACCACCTGATACATGGAAACAGGGAGTTCAGTCAGCAGTGAGGAAGAACAACATTCCTGAAGATTTATGGACAAATAGAGAAGAGTGGAGAACAATAATTAGTGACTTACTGTAATCTAGAATAGGTGCTGGAAAAATGTACTCACATTGTAAATCCAGAATAATAATAAAATTACTTGTTAGGCGGTTATGAAGTAACATGTAGTGATTTTATGTCGGGCAAGCAGGAGGAACTTCAAACAGAGGTTTAGAAAACGGACTAATGTTAGTGACACCGGTCCCTCAGCAATCAGTGCTCATTTACAGGGTGACAATTATTGAACTGTATGAAAAAAACGTAAATTAGTTACAAACTAAGGCGTGTACACATTTTATTCAACATGTAAACGTCACTACAGATAATTTAGGTTATGACATGCCTGCGATCATCGGCGATGCTGTGGCGCACATAAATAGCGAAATTCTGCATGACCCGGTGAAGTGTTGGAACATCGAAGCTGTCGATGACCCCCTGGTTGGCTGTCTTCAGCTCAAAACTGGTTTTGGGGTAATTGCCGTACGCGTTGGTTTTAACATAGCCCGACAAAAAGGAGTTGCGTGTGTTCACATACGGAGAATATGGCAGCCAATCGAGGCCCATACCAGTGGCCTCTGGGTACCACAGAAAAAAATGGCTCTGAGCACTATGGGACTCAACTGCTGTGGTCATAAGTCCCCTAGAACTGAGAACTACTTAAACATAACTAACCTAAGGACAGCACACAACACCCAGCCATCACGAGGCAGAGAAAATCCCTGACCCCGCCGGGAATCGAACCCGGGAACCCGGGCGTGGGAAGCGAGAACGCTACCGCACGACCACGAGATGCGGGCGGTACCACAGAGACCGAATGCGGTTCCCAAAGTGCTCCTCCAGGACATCAAATACTCTCCTGCTACGATGGGCTCCAGCTCCGTCTTGCATGAATCACATCCAGTCGAAATGAATGTGACTTTGGATAATGGGGATGAAATGATCTTCCAAAACCTTCACTTACCGTTCGGTAGTCATCGTGCCATCAAGGAATATCCCACTGATTATTGCGTGACCGGACGCTGCACCACATAGTCACCTGTTGAGAGTGAAGAGACTTATCGATCGCGAAATTTAGATTCTCAGTTCCCCAGATGCGCTAATCTTGCTTATTGACGAACACATCCAAATGAAAGTGGGCTCTGTCGCTAAACAAAACCATATTCACATCTGACTCCTGTCCGTCAATTCCGTGGATAATAGAGTTGGCGAAAGACAACCACTCTTCCATGACCCTGGGACTTAATGGCTGATAGACATGAATTTCTATGAGAAGAGACGCACGTCATCAAAAATAATTTGTCACACTATCTCCCGGTTGATTCCCAGCTGTTGTGCAGTTCGTCTGATCGATTTCCTGACGCTGGTTTGAAACGCAGCGCATGGGTTCTCTACGTCTTCAGGCGTTTTCACCCTTTTTGGACGACCGACATTGCCAGTACTATCATCATGAACCCAAGCCGTTCTTTCAAACTTGCGAATGAAATTCTTGATTGTTAGCACACGTGGACCGGTTGTTTCAGCTCGGTCGGAAACTTGCTCTGAACCACACTTGGGTCGTTACTGTTCGCACAGTAGGCCTTCGCAAGCGCTATACGCTCTGATACGCTGTATGTGCTAATGACCAACAACAATAAGACGCTCGCGCATGCGCTTACTAATTCCCATTATGTCCCGCGGCCAACCGTGCAGTTTAAACGTCATAACGCAAACCACTCATAAGTTATGATGATGTCATTTCATATAATTCAGTAATTGTCACCTTGTAAGAGAATACAACCACGACTCACCGATAAACCCATTAATTACTCAGTGCTGTTCAGAGACGTACAGTATAATACGATGGACCAGTACCGGTACTGTTTCGCAGAAACCGCTTACATGCACCTTGCTTATGGGGAGGTACGTTGCAAGACTTTTTCTGCTGAAAGGCTGCCCAGGAAACGATTTCCTACCAGACATCATCCTTCACGACGAGTTTATTTCTCCTCATCGACGAATGCGGGAGACAGGTTCATTGGAAAGATGAAACGAGGGGTCTAGCAACATTAGGACCACTCGCACGCCCGACTTTGAAGAGGAGATTCTGTAACGTGTTGCAAGTACTAGTTGTACTGCGCGTGAAATGGGCGCTGCATATACAACGGTGTATCGAGTACTCCACGAACAACAATTAAAACCATATCACCCACAGAGAGTTCATGAAATGCATGTGACTGTCTTTGTACCAATGGTTGCATGGTTGCATGGTTGTACCGGTACTGGTCCATCGTATTGTACTGTACGTCTCTGAACAGCACTGGGTAATGAATGGATTGGTTGCTCCAACGATGGATTGGTTGAGGGGATTTTCTCCAAATTGCGCTGTTAACTGACGAGGAATCATGTGATTGTCATGGTATTTCGAACGGCAGGAACAGACATGTGTGGGATGAGGAAAACCCTCACGCTGTAGTAGAGTCACATTCCAGCGGAGAATTACTTCTATTTTGCCATTATAAACCATTTCCTGTTGGTCTGTATGTGTAAGCACTCATAATAAATGACAGCCAACTTGTTGCCTAACTGGGGGTTCGTTCTTGTGAGTATTTTAGAAGATACATGCCGCCGGTTACAAATGGGAAACTAGTGTTAGTTGTCTACATGAATCATCGTGGTAGTCGCTGATCTAACCTCTCACGAAGAAAACAAGTGATGGGCGGGAGCTGAAAATCAACAAGTCTTCCAGACTGCTATCACATGTAGTCAGCAGATGATACTAGCTCTTAAATTCCACACAGCGTTACAGGTTTCATGTAATGGATGAGGCCTCTGAATTTCCACCTGTTGTAACTTTTGATTAGTTGAAGTACACATTTCTTTTAAGCAAAACGATGAGTATCCAGGAGGTCATGAAACAAAGATCGCTGCGTTTCCTTTTCTCCATTAATCACGGAGTACAATCTTTACACTTAATTTTCTTCAATCTAACTGCAGTTACATACACCATGATTGCAGATCTGCGCCGACCGTTGTGTCCGAGCGGTTCTAGGCGCTCCATTCCGGAACCGCGCTGCAGCTAAGGTCGCAGGTTCGAGTCCTGCCTCGGGCATGGATTCGTGTGATATCCTTAGGTTAGTTAGGTTTAAGTAGTCCTACGTCTAGGCGACTGATGACCTCAGATGTTATGTCCCATAGTGCTTAGAGCCATTTGAACCATTTGCAGATCTGCATGAGACAAATTTAACTGTGTATTTTTTTTCGAAATTCGGACAACAAATTACAGAGTAGAAATACATTGAATATGAGGGTTTTCGTGCTGTCGTTCGGATGGCTTACTTCCCGGAGATAGCTGCAGTCTACACCGATACTAGTGCTGCCGAAGCAACCAATAAGTCACGTTTACACCTCTCTCGACGGAAACATGGATGTCCAGGTAAAGATGCAGTCATTTTTAAGCGGTGGACTTTACAAAGATTCACACATATGTTATGCCAAGAATGTGTCAGCTAATGAAAATGTTGTTTAAGCCAATGAAAGAAAGAGACAATAGTTCGTGTCGAGTGCTGCGATTACTTCACTATTATGAATATATGTATCAAGTCAAACATTATTTGCGATGCAAAAGTAAGACACCTTAGTCTGCACATTTCGTAAATACCGTTTACGTCTGAAAGTGAACGACCCCCCTATCAACTGCTAATCTCTCTAAGTATTCCTTGTCTACTCTTGATTCTGTTGCATTATTTTACTTTTTCATTCATATGTAAATATTTTGCAACCCCCTTAAATGTGTTGGGATTTTCTTCATAACATACACTCCTAGAAATTGAAATAAGAACACCGTGAATTCATTGTCCCAGGAAGGGGAAACTTTATTGACACATTCCTGGGGTCAGATACATCACATGATCACACTGACAGAACCACAGGCACATAGACACAGGCAACAGAGCATGCACAATGTCGGCACTAGTACAGTGTATATCCACCTTTCGCAGCAATGCAGGCTGCTATTCTCCCATGGACACGATCGTAGTGATGCTGGATGTAGTCCTGTGGAACGGCTTGCCATGCCATTTCCACCTGGCGCCTCAGTTGGACCAGCGTTCGTGCTGGACGTGCAGACCGCGTGAGACGACGCTTCATCCAGTCCCAAACATGCTCAATGGGGGACAGATCCGGAGATCTTGCTGGCCAGGGTAGTTGACTTACACCTTCTAGAGCACGTTGGGTGGCACGGGATACATGCGGACGTGCATTGTCCTGTTGGAACAGCAAGTTCCCTTGCCGGTCTAGGAATGGTAGAACGATGGGTTCGATGACGGTTTGGATGTAGCGTGCACTATTCAGTGTCCCCTCGACGATCACCAGTGGTGTACGGCCAGTGTAGGAGATCGCTCCCCACACCATGATGGCGGATGTTGGCCCTGTGTGCCTCGGTCGTATGCAGTCCTGATTGTGGCGCTCACCTGCACGGCGCCAAACACGCATACGACCATCATTGGCACCAAGGCAGAAGCGACTCTCATCGCTGAAGACGACACGTCTCCATTCATCCCTCCATTCACGCCTGTCCCGACACCACTGGAGGCGGGCTGCACGATGTTGGGGCGTGAGCGGAAGACGGCCTAACGGTGTGCGGGACCGTAGCCCAGCTTCATGGAGACGGTTGCGAATGGTCCTCGCCGATACCCCAGGAGCAACAGTGTCCCTAATTTGCTGGGAAGTGGCGGTGCGGTCCCCTACGGCACTGCGTAGGATCCTACGGTCTTGGCGTGCATCCGTGCGTCGCTGCGGTCCGGTCCCAGGTCGACGGGCACGTGCACCTTCCGCCGACCACTGGCGACAACATCGATGTACTGTGGAGACCTCACGCCCCACGTGTTGAGCAATTCGGCGGTACGTCCACCCGGCCTCCCGCATGCCCACTATACGCCCTCGCTCAAAGTCCGTCAACTACACATACGGTTCACGTCCACGCTGTCGCGGCATGCTACCAGTGTTAAAGACTGCGATGGAGCTCCGTATGCCACGGCAAACTGGCTGACACTGACGGCGGCGGTGCACAAATGCTGCGCAGCTAGCGCCATTCGACGGCCAACACCGCGGTTCCTGGTGTGTCCACTGTGCCGTGCGTGTGATCATTGCTTGTACAGCCCTCTCGCTGTGTCCGGAGCAAGTATGGTGGGTCTGACACACCGGTGTCAATGTGTTCTTTTTTCCATTTCCAGGAGTGTATATTAATACTTGGTGTTTTACAGACAAGAAAAAACACGTGCCAGTTAATTTTCTGTGTCGTGCTATTTTATATGACCAACTTTCCAACATCCTTAGTACTTCATTCACTTTGGCATGTATCTAAAAGCATATTTTCAGCAGAAGTGAGATCCCTAAATCGTCACAATTATTCAAGTGCAAAGCTGAAATTTGAGGGCAAACGTGCGTAAGTTGTACAGTAACCTAAACCTAATGAAGAGAAGTCAGTTTTGCCCAGTCTCTCATCCGCTAGCTTTGTCTCTGTTTTAGGCCAACAAACTGACTGTCTCTCTCTCTCTCTCTCTCTCTCTTTCTTTCTCCGTTTCTCTCTCTCATTCAAACACACACACACACATACACACACACACACAGGAACACACGTGCGCGCCTGCACCCACTGTTACTCACAGGCAAATTTGCAGGTGATAAATCCACCGGGTATTTGCCGACACACTATTAAAATAAATTTAAACTATTTCTTTTAGATCTAAAACTATAAATAGATTCTGCTTGGTCAGTTGCAGAAAAATAACAACTGATGTTTTAGGCAGAATTCACTCAGAATGCAGACACACAGAACTTGTGTAGCCCGATTTCTTTCTCATGAAGCGGATATAACCACAACACGACATTATATTCTTAGGTAAATGTATATTCTTCTTATTGTTCACTCTGTTAGAATCCCAAATCATGTCAGCAACAAAGAATCTATACGTCCTATATTTTCGATTTATCAGAATGATATTTTACACTAATCATTTGCAGTCGAAAAATGAGATCAAAGATTATCAGTGATGAATATCTTCAGCCCATCACATCATATAAGTATTTTGAGATAATACCAAGAAGTGGTATGAAATGGGACGATTACGTAAAATGAGTATAGCCGGCCAGTGTGGCCGTGTGGTTCTACGCGCTTCAGTCTGGAACCGCGTAACCGCTACGGTCGCAGGTTCGAGTCCTGCCTTGGGCATGGATGTGTGTGATGTCCTTAGGTTAGTTAGGTTTAAGCAGTCTAAGTTCTAAGGGACTGGTGACCACAGATGTTAAGTCCCATAGTGCTCAGAGCCATTTGAACCATTTTTGAAAATGAGTATAAGGAAAGCCAACTGTAAGAAACATTTTTTGAAAGAGTTCGGGAGATAATAGTATGTACGTAAAAGAACTCCCCTATAATATTCTAGTCTGACCAGTTCTAGAGTACGAAAGCTGGCAGATTAAAACCGTGTGCCGGACGGAGACTCGAACCCGGAGGATAGTCTTCCATCAGTTGAGCTCTCCAAGCACTATTCATGAGCCGTCCTCACAACTTCACTTCGGCCATTATCTCAACTCCTATCTTCCAAACTGCAAATAAATCGGTAGAGAACTCACCCGAGAGATGCAGAGGTCCCGATTTCGACTCTCGGTCCGGCACACGGTTTTAATGTGGCAGGAATTTTCATATTATCACACGCTCCGTTGTAGGTTGAAAATTCCGTTCTGGAAATAACCTCCAGTCTGTTGCTAAGCCATGTCTCCATAATATCCATTCTTCCAGAAGTGCTAGTCTTGCAAGTTTCACAGGAGAGCTTCTGTGATATTTTCCTTGGCAGGAATTTTCGTACCAGCGCACTCTCCACTACAGAGTGAAAATTTCATCCAGGTGATCCTCCAGGCTGTGACAAAGCTATATCTCCGCAGTATCCTTTTTTTCTAAGAGTGCTAGTTTGCATCGCAGGACCACTTTGTTTGAAATTTGGAAGGTAGGTGGTGAAGTAGTCCTGGAAGTGAAGCTGTGAGGACAGATCGTGAGCAGGGCTTGCGTGGCTCGTTTGGTAGAGCACTTGCCAGCGAAAGGCAAAGGTCCGAGTTCGAGTCTCGGCACGACACACAGTTGTAATCTTCCAGGGAGTTAAGTATCAGCGTACATTCTCCTGCAGAGTCCAAATTACATTCTGAAACTCTAGGATACGTTCCCAGAGTTTGAAACATTACTAATAAGTCACAATAAGAGACGTCTAACGAATACGGAGACACAATACTAGGTTTATAGCTGCCCTGTGTAGTCTATACGAAAATGTAAAAGAAATGGTCGTCGAAGTTTATAACGGTATTGTTTAGAAGAAAGATGACTGACATGGAGACAGACATGACACGTGTCTGTATGAAGTGTTTGTGTAATTTTGTGATACTCCCGCGGCGAATAACATAGCCTGATCTGTCTCTGACAGAACAAGTGTGGTGTCAAGTCTGACGTCAACACTGTCCCAGTGGTAGTAACAAAAATGTCAAGGAGCCGTTATGTAATGTGTAGGCCACATTGTCTTAGGGGATGACACAATGGTTTTATGACACCCTTATCAAACGAATCAGTGCATGTATCCTGGCCAGAAATGCTGCAACGTTACACTGGTAAGAGGGCTCATACTGTCATGTTCATCATAAATTTAACTCGATTTTATATTCACTGAAAGAACGCCTTCTCAGCACGTGGAGTTTCCACCTACGATTCGGGTTCTTCAGTTTTTGAGGCAGTGTGCATAATTTACAATTACATCCTCGTAGTTAGGTCTAATCAGTGGGAAATAATTTCCTGTTCTGTGATTTGCTTGAACTGAATCCGTACTACGTGGTTAAAAAGCTATTCACTGTCTGTGACTCGCAAATACATGCCACCTTGCTTTTCTGGCAACAATGACATGCGTTTAAGCTTTTCAGCTCGCTCTTCAGTCTGTCCTGTGCATTTTCATAGCAAAGAACGAGAGCAGTTCATCATGTACACCCACTTTTGCCTGGAAGATAAAGAAAATGAGCCGATATTATGCTTCTCAACACACTCTCATGGGAAGTGAAACAAGCACGCTGAAGCTGTATAGGCCTACGTAGTACATATTGTATTAAAATCTGAAGCCCTCCAGTATATGCAGAGTGTCATACGTTATTGAGAGGATTAATTGGTAAAAGAGAAAAACAAGAACGTCTGACGTGGCTCCGCTCCTTCCAGTCATAGGGAGGAAGGGGGAGGAGCGAACACTGACCCCTCGCCTTGAGGATCGGGCACCGCCCTCTGAAGCGTGGATTTTTCTCCAATCAGGCATGGGGTAAGACTAACGAGACGGCAACCAATCATTTTGCTGGGCATTTCTCCGCCGCTTTTGACTGAGTGAACAAAGCGCAAATACCAGCTTTAAACTTTTGCACAAAGTGATGGGAATGTATCCATCATTTGTTCACCAAGTAAAAAGAAATCCTCACTGACTAGATATTTAAAGTCTGTTTGGAGCACATCCACTACATAGTGTTTCCACTGTTCCAGGACAATTTTATAAGGCTCAAAATTACATTCGGTTGGACACTGATATTGCTCTGTCATGCTCAGTTAAACAACCATAAAACTATACTATGTGACTTATCTTCGTGGTAAATTCCAATAATGATTACCTTGAGAAGTTGGCTATTAGTCGAAGAAGAACCTATTTTGAGAAATATGTAGCCGGTTTTAGAAAGGGGTGCTGTCACTTTCATATAAACGCTCTCAACGCGAAGCCATATAGAACCTGATTTTGTATCTGTAAAACAAAAATATATTCTAAATTACGCTGATCACTGCATACAGAAAGTGACAATCCAAAGTGACAAAGAATCGTATTTTTAAAGAAGTTGCTTGTGACCTTTTTTGTCGTATTCTCTATCCGTGGGATGCCTTATTATTAGCATCACAACCTTCACAAGAGCAAATAATTATTAACTATGCTGTTTAATTAGAATATGTAACAAAATGATAACGGTTCGTCAGTATACAAACTCATTCTCACTGCCGAACGAATGACACAGAAGCAGGCGCTGTCTCCTGTAATTGCGACACTCTGTTGCATCATTCTACACTGGCGAAACAATTGGTCCTCCCCAAAAAAAGACATTATGCTAGTACCGTGTAAATCAGCGACTAGACTTTACAGTAGCCTCAAGTCGACGAGGAAAATAGACCACAGGTTTCTTCATGTACACCGTATCGTCCTGAAGCTCTCATTGGACATGAGAACCCACAGAGCTACGGAATTATGTTGTTGATTTCCATGTTCCACATGCTGTTGACGATAGTCACAAACATTTTGGATGGGGCTAAGATTGGATGGTTTTCTAGGCTCCTAAGCGACCAGTGAGCTCTTTGATATGGTAACTAGTGTTTATTCTAGTGAACTCACGCAACGATACCGATAAACCTCTAGGAGGCTGTTTCGTTCTTTTACACTTTCTACACAGATTCTCTCTCATAAGGGTATTAAGGATCAGTTTCTCGTGTATTTTGGCAGATACTTGCAATTTAGTTTTTGCAAAGTGTAGCTTGAATTTGCACATGCGTGTACTGGCCTACTACCGTGGTCCAACCACAACTTTGGGTTCTCGGATTGCTCTGTGCGGTGACACATTAAACTAGAACATATGAAATATTATTTCATTTTATTATATTAATGAATAAACGAGTTGCTTAACTTTGACAAATACGCTTTCCCCAAAATTGGTTATAAGTTACAACTGTTTTTAACTATTAGAGCATCACTTCATGCACAGATTAGCAATCTGTTCTTTGGCAGTACAATGTTTCACATTTAAATGATCAACTCCATTAGAAACTTTAACTATCAATTTGGCCCTACTCCTCACTAGTGTCTATACTATAGATTCTCATTGCCAAATCTGCTGTAGCACCGGGAACTCTGGACGATATCATGATGTTTCACGGGATGCCCAGTGTCAACGGAAAACACCAGTTTGTTTCCCATTACAGCCAAACGATCTTTAGAGCGAGACAGAGCCGTCCTAAATTAGTGTAGTTTGATACTCGATTTAGCGATGTGTACTTAAAGGGAGAGTAAAACACAAAGAATAACGAGTACTGCAGCAGCGACTGAGTTGTGCTTCCTTACGGCGGGACAGGGCGGCATACGAGACACAGTAAGTCGTGTTGCGGCCCATCAGTGGTCGAACCCGGGACTCTACATGGCCGAGCTGAAGCCGGGACCCACGGCGCCATATTTCGTCAGGAGGCCAAGAAAGTTCAATATCGTCAAGGGACAGTGCAGAGTGATACAGCAGTATTCAGAAGTATTCCTTTATTCAGCTAGTTTACAGAAGCGTAACGTTGGCGTCTTTCGCGAGTCCGGCTGACTCAGCGCTCCTGGACTGCCGACACCGCTGCTGCGGTCGTCAGCGCCACCTGACGATGGAAGTCACCCGCACTCGCCAGGTCGCGGCTTCGCACCTTGCGTCACGTAACTGCCCGCGATGCCGGAGACTGCTACAGTCCCTGGTCCTCGCCGCCCTCTGCCCCGTTTGGCCTGCTCTGTCTCACCATGGGACGAAGGTGGATGTACTGGTCGCCCATGGCCCTCAGCAGCCGCTGCTCCCAGGACAGGCCTGGACTCGAACCCCTGCCCCCCTGGATGCTGTGCCGCTAGTGGTGCTTGCCGGATAGCGACACCCGTCACCGTCTCTGGCGCTTTTGTAACGCTGCCGCGCTTCCCGCAGCGTATGCCTCGCCCGGACCGCGGTACTCCAGGTGGGAAGCGAACGTGGCCCGTCCTGGACCCGCTGCAGACCGCTGTCACTGCCCTCCTTCAGGCACACTGTGTAATCTCCAAGTCCCCGGCTGCCGTACCATCCCGCCCCAGCGTTGTGTCCCCGGAGGTGGAATACAGCCCGAACAAGTACATAGAAACAAACTACAGATTACACAGAGTATTTACAATATCGCTGCCTGACTGGGCCCTATAAGCGTAGACCAGCACAGGTCCGCCCCGACTCTCGACTGACCTGGCACACCCCTCAAGCTAAAAGTGCCTGAGACACTACGAAGATGATGTGCTACAGGCGCGAAATTTAACCGACAGGACGAAGATGCTGTGATTTGCAAATGATTAGCTTTTTAGAGAATTAACACAAGGTTGGCGCCGGTGGTGACACCTACAACTTGTGGGCCATGAGGAAAGTTTCCAACAGATTTCTCATACACAAACAGCAGTTGACCGGCGTTGCCTGGTGAAACGTTGTTGTGATGCCTCGTGTAAGGAGAAGAAATGATTACTATCACGTTTCCGACTTTGATAAAGGTCGGATTGTAGCCTATCGCGATTGCGGTTTATCGTATCGCGACATTGCTGCTCACGTTGGTCGAGATCCAATGACTATTAGCAGAATATGGAATAGGTGGGTTCAGGAGGGTAATACGGAACGGCGTGCTGGATCCCAACGGCCTCGTATAACTAGCAGTCGAGATGACGGGCATCTTATCCGCATGGCTGTAACGGATCGTGCAGCCACGTCTCGATCCCTGAATCAACAGATGGGGACGTCTGCAAGACAACAACCATCTGTACGAGCAGTTCGACGTCGTTTGCAGCAGCATGGACTATCAGCTCGGAGACCATGGCAGCGGTTACCCTTGACGCTGCATTACAGACAGGAGCGCCTGCGTTGGTGTACTAAACGACGAACCTGGGTGCACGAATGGCAAAACGTCATTTTTTCGGATGAATCGAGGTTCTGTTTACAGCATCATGATGGTTGCATCTGTGTTTGGCGACATCGCGGTGAACGCACATTGGAAGCGTGTATTCGTCATCGCCATACTGGCGTATCACACGGCGTGATGGTATGGGGTGCCATTGGTTACACGTCTCGGTCACCTCTTGTTTGCATTGACGGCACTTTGAACAGTGAGCGTTACATTTCAGATGTGTTACTACCCGTGGCTCTACCCTTCATTATCCCTGTGAAACCCTACATTTCAGCAGGATAAAGCACGACCGCATATTGCAGGTCCTGTACGGGCCTTTCTGGATACAGAAAATGTTCGACTGCTGCCCTGGCCAGCACATTCTCCAGATCTGTCACCAACTGAAAACGTCTGGTCAATGGTGGCCGAGCAACTGGCTTGTCACAATACGCCAGTCACTACTCCTGATGAACTGTGGATGGTGTTGAAGCTGCATGGGCAGTTGTACCTGTACATGCCATTCAAGCTCAGTTTGACTCGATGCCCAGCCGTATCAAGGCCACTATTACGGCCAGAGGTGGTTGTTCTGGGTTCTGATTTCTCAGGATCTATGCGCCCAAATTGCGTGAAAATGTAATCACATGTCAGTTCTAGTATAATATATTTGTCCAATGAATACCCGTTTATCATCTGCATTTCTTCTTGGTGTAGCAATTTTAATGACCAGTAGTGTGTTTATACTGCTTTTCCCCTCGCTTCTGACGTAGTGTTGGAGAGAGACAGAAACTATGGCAGGGGTAAATTCCCATATGTCAGCCACTTACACATCGTCATTCCTGGCTCTGGCCTACTGCCTCGCCTCATGCACATACTGCAGTTCCCTGCCTCGTTGTTGCTCCACTCCAAACACATCGTACGTGCAATACGCTGCTACAGCTCCACGCTGTCTGGCCTACTGGCTGCCGACTATTACCACACACTCCCAGCGGCCCCAGACTTCACCGCCCAACCGCGCCTTTACTGGATTTTCAACAAAATTACCCTTTCCTACGACTAAGATTAATACTAGCGCAGAAGTCGGTCAATAACTGCTGCAGGACTGCTGCATATTCTTCGTGTTTTACAATCCCTGTTAAGAGATATCGATAAAACGAATATCGCACTAAACTATTTAGGGATCACATGAAGTTTCACTCTAAAAATCATTTTAACTTGTCGTCGTCGCATGAAAGATGCGTTGAGCAGTGTTTGTTTGGGATGGCTGCAGCAACACATACCAAAACCGAAATAATGAGTGGCGCAGATAAAAGTAGCCCACGTAAGTACAGGGGAAATGCAGTGAAATTACAAAAACGAATATCTGCAGTGGACTTCACCATTCATTTACAAAGAAAAATGCAGTGAAACATAGATTTACAGAAGATGCTGAAAGTTACCCCTGCAACATCAATACTCGCCTGTGCACATCTAAGCATATTCGTATACACCCGGCATAAGTCCAGATAGTGATGGTGGAAGCTTCAACGCTGATGGTGTCTTTAGTTAACGTATTCTGTGTGGGTTTGTCTCACAGACCTCCCTCTTCAAGGATCCCCACAGGAAAAAATCGCGTGGTGTTTTATCAGGCGAACGTGGTGGCCGTAAATGTTGACTCACAGCACTATATACAGTGAAGAGCCAAAGAAACTGGTACACCTGCCTAATGTCGTGTGAGTTGTAGAATTTTGGAACACGTATTGTGTTCGAGTATAATGACTTTTCTGGAGACTAGAAATCTACTCTGTAGGAATCAGCATGGGTTTCGAAAAAGACGGTCATGTGAAACCCAGCTCGCGCTATTCGTCCACGAGACTCAGAGGGCCATAGACACGGGTTCACAGGTAGATGCCGTGTTTCTTGACTTCCGCAAGGCGTTCGATACAGTTCCCCACAGTCGTTTAATGAACAAAGTAAGAGCATATGGACTATCAGAGCAATTGTGTGATTGGATTGAGGAGTTCCTAGATAACAGGACGCAGCATGTCATTCTCAATGGAGAGAAGTCCTCCGAAGTAAGAGTGATTTCAGGTGTGCCGCAGGGGAGTGTCATAGGACCGTTGCTATTCACAATATACATAAATGACCTGGTGGATGACATCGGAAGTTCACTGAGGCTTTTTGCAGATGATGCTGTGGTGTATCGAGAGGTTGTAACAATGGAAAATTGTACTGAAATGCAGGAGGATCTGCAACGAATTGACGCATGGTGCAGGGAATGGCAATTGAATCTCAATGTAGACAAGTGTAATGTGCTGCGAATACACAGAAAGATAGATCCTTTATCATTTAGCTACAAAATAGCAGGTCAGCAACTGGAAGCAGTTAATACCATAAATTATCTGGGAGTACGCATTAGGAGTGATTTAAAAATGGAATGATCATATAATGTTGAGCGTCGGTAAAGCAGATGCCAGACTGAGATTCATTGGAAGAATCCTAAGGAAATGCAATGCGAAAACAAAGGAAGTAGGTTACACTACGCTTGTTCGCCCACTGCTTGAATACTGCTCAGCAGTGTGGGATCCGTACCAGATAGGGTTGATAGAAGAGATAGAGAAGATCCAACGGAGAGCAGCGCGCTTCGTCACGGGATCATTCAGTAATCGCGAAAGCGTTACGGAGATGATAGATAAACTCCAGTGGAAGACTCTGCAGGAGAGACGCTCAGTAGCTCGGTACGGGCTTTTGTCAAAGTTTCGAGAACATACCTTCACCGAAGAGTCAAGCAGTATATTGGTCCCTCCTACGTATATCTCGCGAAGAGACCATGAGGATAAAATCAGAGAGATTAGAGCCCACACAGAGGCATACCGACAATCCTTCTTTCCACGAACAATACGAGACTGGAATAGAAGGGAGAACCGATAGAGGTACTCAAGGTACCCTCCGCCACACACCGTCAGGTGGCTTGCGGAGTATGGATGTAGATGTAGATGTAGAAGGCCTAGCGAACACGCAGAAGTGCCGCAGCACGACGTGGCATGGAATCGACTAACGTCTGAAGTAGTGCTGGACGGTGTTGACACCATCAGTCCTGCAGGGCTGCCGATAAATCCATAAGAGTACGAGGGGGTGGAGATCTCTTCGCAACAGCACATTGCTAGGCACCCCAGATATGTTCACTAATGTTCTTGACTGGGGAGTGTGGTGGTCGGCGGAAGTGTTTAAACCCAGAACAGGGTTCCTGGAGCCACTCTGTAAAAATTCTGGACTTGCGTGGAGTTGAATGGTCCTGCTGAAATTGCCCAAGTCCATGGGAATGCACAGTGGACATGAATGGTTGCAAGTGAACAGACAGAATGCTTACATACGTGTCACCTGTCAGAGTCGTATCTAGACGTATCACGGGTCCCATATCACAACTACTGCACGTGCCCTACACCATTACAGAGCCTCGAAAAGCTTGAACAGTCCTCTGCTGACATGCAGAGCCCATGGATTCATGAGGCTGTCTCCGTACCCGTGCACGTCCATCCAATGGATATAATTTGAAACAAGACTCGTTCGACCTGGCAACATGTTTTCAGTCATCAACAGTCCAGTGTTGGTGTTGACGGGCCCAGGCGATGCGTAAGGCTTTGTGTCACGCAGTCATCAAGGGTACACGAGTGGGCCTTCAGCTCCAAAAGCCCTCATCGGTTTCGTTGAATAGTTCGCACGCTGCCACTTGTTGATGGCCCAGTAGTTGAAATCTGCAGCGATTTGCAAAAGGGTTGCACTCCTGTCACATTGATCGATTCTTTTCAGTCGTCGTTAGTCGTTTTTGCGGTCACAGCGATGTCGGAGATTTGATGTTTTAAGATTCCTGATATTCGCGGTACACTCGTGTAATGGTTGTACGGGAAAATCGGGGCTTCGTCGCTGCCTCGGAGATGCAGTGTTCCATCGCTCATGCGCCGACTATAATACTATTATATTCAAATTCGGTTAAGGGGCTCCGGAACGCCCTATACTTGCAATGTTAAAATAACGCTTATAAATTACATATTTCCTCACAAAGTATTTGAGGTAGGAAGTTGAACATTTTACAAATTATTTATTGGAATATGGGCTACAACTTATCACAGGGATTTTACAAAATTTTAGTTCAGTTATTAAAGATGATTTTTTTTCAATTGTAATGAAAATTCACAACATTGTTTAGCAATTTTTTATTTATATATTCAAAAATATACAATTTTTTGGAAAAAGGCTTTGTTAAATTATGCAGAAGTTACTGTGTAACATTTACTGAAAGTTTGAAACAAATATGTTTGGAAGATCCTTAGAAAACATATAATTAGTATGAGAAAATAAAAGTTTTGGGAATCGAGCGACAAAGATTGGATTAACTTTTTAGTGCATTCCAGGTCCATAGGATGGATTATCTTCATCCTCTGCAAACTCCTCCTCCTGCTTCCTCTTGTTCCTCCTCCTGTTTACTCTTGCTTGTATTTCTAGACTCTTTACAGCCCTGTCTGCAGCCCGAAGGCGTTCCTTGTCTAAAGCAAGCATCGCTCGTACCATGTTAGAACCTATCTTCATTCCCATATTTCTAAATACCTTGCACCTTACAATGTTGCCATCATTGAAAGTCGCAACAGCATCATACACACCAAAGTGAAGTGTTTCTATTCCAACAAATACAGTCTTGGGGATTCTCGACCATATAACACTATTTACACTTTCATTGGGGTTTTGAGTTTTTCCGTGAATACACTTTTTCAACAGTTCAGGTGCTGCTAAGTCTCTGAAAATAGGTTAGCCACAACACATACTTTATCTCACATCACTAAAATGTACCTGATGAACACGGACGTTAATAATAACACCATTTGACAGCAGTTTAACAGCGCCACAGTGGGTCACGCCCATGTAGAACACATTTCAAAAAAAAATTAAAAATAGTTGTAGTCTTCGGAATTGAATAAATTATATATCTATTAAAAGGTAATAGTCTGCAGATTCAGAAAACGCAAAAAAGTAAAAATTGAACTTTTCATGATTTTGAGCCTTTCCGGAGCTCCTTAAATCTTCATAACCCATTGTGGCGGCAGTAACCGATCTACCAACTGCGCCAGATACTTGTTGCCTTATACAGGCGTTGCCGACCGCAGCGTCTTTTTCTGCCTGCTCACATATCTCTGTATGTGAATACGCATGCCTATACCAGTTTCCTTGACGCTTCAGTGCAGCTTCAAATTAACATTCTTTAATATCCACTGGCAACTCCTCCTATTTGCATGCTGTTGTTGGGCGAATTTACGCGTAGACTAATTTGGGCTGTGAACAATTCTTCTGCGAATGTCTGCAATGAATTCTGGTGTGCGGACTGAAGGAATTCTTTGTCGTTTTACGCTTTTGCACAGCAGTTGCGCCAGTTTTTATAGAGACACTGTATTGTTCTCTTTGCTGGTAGTCCTCTATCCTGGTACTTGAGGCCAAAAATTTTGCGAGTTTCCTTAATTGAACGTGTCTTCACATATACTTCGACAATTTCAGTTTTTTCTCCTATCGACAGAGTTATTTTCAGACCGGAAAGAGAATGTCTAACTTCACTGATGAAATAAACTGAAATGCTGACAGAATAATGTAGTCGAGTACTGCATAAAAGTGTACATTGTTGTGGCTGCTTACTCTATTTCAGAAGACGAAATACTGCATTCGCATTCAAAGAGACGGCGGGCTATTTTTAACTGCGCCACACTGTACAAATATCTGCCGAAACAGCAGAGGAAATGTGCCTAAGGAAACTTAGGAGAGAGACTCGATAGATAAACACCATAAGAATCTCCCGAACGGAATAAATCTGTGTGCTGGCCCGGGATAGAAGATGGGAAATTACGTAACACGCACAGTGGTGCGTACAACTGATTCGGATTCTTTGCGACAACACTTTAAACAGTTCTTAAAATTTATACCGTGCTAACAGAATCGGACGATCTTTTCCATACTCAAACGCGCCAGTAAATACGTATGTGTCACACAAAGACTAAGAAGGGATCCGTTCAGAGTGCCGCTGTTGAAAACGTACACTACTGGCCATTAAAATTACTACACCAAGAGGAAATGCAGATGATAAACGGGTACTCATTGGACAAATATATTATACTAGAAATACTCGTGATTACATTTTAACGCAATTTGGGTGCATATATCCTGAGAAATCAATACCCAGAACAACCACCTCTGGCCGTAATAACTGCCTTGATACGCTGGGCATTGGGTCAAACAGAGCTTGGATGGCGTGTACAGGTACAGCTGCGCATGCAGCTTCAACACGATACCACAGTTCATCAAGAGTAATGACTGGCGTATTATGACGAGCCAGTTGCTCGGCCACCATTGACCAGACGTTTTCAGTTGGTGAGAGATCTGGGGAATATGCTGGCCAGGGCAACAGTCGAACATTTTCTGCATCCAGAAGGGCCCGTACAGGACCTGCAACATGCGGTCGTGCATTATCCTGCTGAAATGTAGGGTGTCGCAGGGATCGAATGCAGGGTAGAGCCACGGGTCGTAACACATCTGAAATGTAACGTCCACTGTTCAAAGTGCCGTCAATGCGAACAAGAGGTGACCGAGACGTGTACTAAATGGCACCCCATACCATCTCGCCGGGTGATACACCAGTATGGCGATGACGAATACACTCTTCCAATGTGCGTTCACCGCGATGTCGCCAAACACGGATGCGACCATCAAGATGTTGTAAACAGAACCTGGATTCATCCGAAATAATGACGTTTTGCCATTCGTGCACCCAGGTTCGTCGTTGAGTACACCATCGCAGGCGTTACTGTCTGTGATGCAGCGTCAAGGGTAACCGCAGCCACGGTCTCCAAACTGATAGTCCATGCTGCTGCAAACGTCGCCGAACTGTTCGTGCAAATGGTTGTTGTATTCCAAATGTCCCCATCTCTTCACTCAGGGATCGGATGCGTGGCTGCACGATCCGTTACAGCCATGAGGATAAGATGCCTGTCATCTCGACTGCTAGTGATACGAGGACGTTGGGATCCAGCACGGCATTCCGTACTACCCTCCTTAACCCACCTATTCGATATTCTGCTAACAGTCATTGGATCTCGACCAACGCGAGCAGCAATGTCGAGATACGATAAACCGCAATCGCGATAGGCTACAATACGACCTTTATCAAAGTCGGAAACGTGATAGTAATCATTTTTTCTCCTTACACGAGGCATCACAACAACGTTTCAGCAGGCAACGCCGGTCAACTGCTGTCTGTGTATGAGAAATCGTTTGGAAACTTTCCTCATGTCAGCACGTTGTAGGTGTCGCCACCGGCGCCAACCTTGTGTGAATGCTCTGAAAAGCTAATCATTAGCATATCACAGTATCTACTTATTTCGCGTGTGTAGCACGTCATCTTCGTGGTGTAGAAATTTTAATGGCCAGTAGTGTATATGTCCTCCTCTTTGTAAGTGGTATACCGTAAGACTTCTATATTCCACCAAACGTCCTGTAACTATCGCAGTAGTATAAAACCGGAGCGCTAGCGACACCTCGCGAGGCACAGTAGAGCAGGCAGGCAGGTGCGCGCCTGGTGGCGGGACAGAGCGTCACCGCGCGCTGCGGCCGCTCCCTAATGGCCCGGTGTTGACGTAGCGCTGCTGCGGTGGCCGCGGGCCGCGGCTTCAATCCCCGATTACCGGCCGGGGCGGGGCGGCGCGCTGTCGCCAAACACGGCTGCCTCCCCCTTCCCGCCCTCCCTCCCAACCCCAGTCTGGCCCTGCTGTGTAAACACCGGCACATGGCGAGGTCACCCCGGAAGCTCCCCGTTCTCTACACTCGTCTGCTGTCGCACTGTCCTAACTGTTTACTACTTTTCATCTCCCAATCGGCAGCTCGTGGTCTAATGATTAGCGTGGGTGCGTCTATATCGCCTCTATAGCCGTTCCTCACAAGCGACTTCTAATCAAGCTGCGGGCCTATGGGGTATCGTCTCAGTTGTGCGACTGGATTCTTGATTTCCTGTCAGGAAGGTCGCAGTTCGTAATAGTAGACGGCAAATCATCGAGTAAAACTAGATATCAGGTGTTCCCCAGGGAAGCGTCCTAGGACCTCTGCTGTTCCTGATCGATATAAATGACCTGGGTGACAATCTGAGCAGTTCTCTTAGGTTGTTCGCAGATGATGCTGTAATTTACCGTCTAGTAAGGTCATCCGAAGACCAGTATCAGTTGCAAAGCGATTTAGAAAAGATTGCTGTATGGTGTCGCAGGTGGCAGTTGACGCTAAATAACGAAAAGTGTGAGGTGATCCATATGAGTTCCACAAGAAATCCGTTGGAATTCGATTACTCGATAAATAGTAAAATTCTCAAGGCTGTCAATTAAACTAAGTACCTGGGTGTTAAAATTACGAACAACTTCAGTTGGAAAGACCACATTGATAATACTGTGGGGACGGCGAGCCAAAGGTTGCGTTTCATTGGCAGGACACTTAGAAGATGCAACAAGTCCACTAAAGAGACAGCTTACACTACACTCGTTCGTCCTCTGTTAGAATATTGCTGCGCGTTGTGGGATCCTTACCAGGAGGGATTGACGGAGGACATCGAAAGGGTGCAGAAGAGGGCAGCTCGTTTTGTATTATCACGTAATAGGGGAGAGAGTGTGGCAGATATGATACGCGAGTTGGGATGGAAGTAATTAAAGCTAAGACGTTTTTCGTCGCGGCGAGATCTATTTGCGAAATTTCAGTCACCAACTTTCTGTTCCGAATGCGAAAATATTTTGTTGAGACCAACTTACATAGGTAGGAATGATCATCAAATAAAATAAGAGAAATCAGAGCTCGAACAGAAAGGTTTAGGTGTTCGTTTTTCCCACGCGCTGTTCGGGAGTGGAATGGTAGAGAGATAGTATGATTGTGGTTCGATGAATCCTCTGCCAAGCAGTTAAATGTGAATTGCAGAGTAGTCATGTAGAAGTAGATGGAGAAGTCAGCGGGTTCGATTCGCCTCGGTCGACTCGGCGAGTTTTTTCGCACCGGGTCAGGGTGCTCGTGTGGTCCTAATTATTTCACTTCGACTTCATCGACGAGTGAGTCACCGAAGTGGCGTCAAATAGAAATAGTTGCACCAGCCGGACGGACATCCCCAGAGGCGGTCTTCCCCCGAATAGCACCATACCATCATTTCACTTTCATCTCCGTCACCACATAATTTTCTACGAGGGTCACTCCAAAACAAATGCACATTATTTTTCTAAAAATACAGTTTTCATTCTACATGTGTGAAAGTTTTACAGTGTATAGATACGTTCTTCCCGCTTGTTTTCAAACTTAGTTCAACCTGTTCCCGTGTGTGGCTCCGTCACAGCATGTCTTCAAGATGGCTGCTACACTTGCAGTTCATCAGAAGCAACGTGCTGTTATAGAATTCCTGTGATGAGGAAACGAGACAGTGGGAAACATCCACAAGAGGTTGAAAAAGGTGTATGGAGATGCTGCTGTCGATCGCAGAACAGGTAGTCGGTGGGCAAGCACGTTACGTGATGAAAGCGGGCACGGCAATATTGAGGATTGTCCTCACAGCGGCAGGCCTCGTACTGCACATACTCCAATGTGCAGGGACTTAACGAATTGGTGACTGCTGACAGACGCATCACAGTGAACGAATTGTCACGCTACGTTGGGTTAGGGGAAGGAAGTGTCTGCAGAATACTGAAAGTGTTGGCGTTAAAAAAGGTTTGTGCCAGGTGGGTTCCCAGGATGTTGACAGTGGCTCACAAAGAAACAAAATAAACGGTATGCAGCGAACTTTTGGAACAGTACGAGAACGGTGGAGACGAATTTCTTGCAAGAATTCTGACAGGTGATGAAACATGGCTCCATCATTTTTAACCAGGGACGAAGAGGCAATCAGTGGAGTGGCATCATGGAAATTCACTCAAGAAAAAAAAATTCAAAACCACACCTTCTGCTAGAAAAGTTATGGCTACGGTGGTTTTCGATTCCGAAGGACTCTTGCTTCTGGACATCATGCCAAGTGGAACCACCACAAATTCTGATGCGTATGTGACGACAATGCACGGTCACATGTCAGTCAAAAAACCATGGAAGCAATCAAAAAACTCGGATGGACAACTCTGAAACACCCGCTTTACAGTCCTGACCTGGCTCCATGTGACTCTTTGGGAAACTGAAGGACTCTCTTCGTGGAACAAGGTTTGAAGACTATAACTCCCTTGTGCACGCTGCCAAACAGTGGCTCCAACAGGTTGGTCCAGAATTTTACAGTGCAGGTATACAGGCGCTGGTTCCAATATGGCGTAAGGCAGTTGAGAGGGATGGAAATTATGTGAAGAAATGAAAATATTATTCCTAAGGGATGTAGATACACACTGTTAATAAAAGATGTATTTAAAAAGAATAGTGTGCATTTCTTTTGGAATAACGCTCACATCTCTTACACCGTGTCTAGATTCGAGACTGTCACTGGTCTTCTACTTCGTTCCCTATGAGAATAATCTCTTCGACAATGATAATGCAACACAAGAAGTTAAACAGTCAATACAGAATAGTCGAAAAATTTGCAAGAAGCTGATGTAGTTAATCTTATATCAAATCCTGGAAAGAATCGCCAGATGAAAATAGACAAAGGTCGAATAAAAAAAAATACAGGCCACATAAAATTGGGGGTTGGGTTGTTTTGGGGAAGAGACCGAACTGCAAGGTCATTAGTCTCATCGGATTAGGGAAGTACGGGGAAGTATGTCAGACGTGCCCTTTCAGAGCGATTTCAGGGAATTACGGAGAACCTAAATCAGGATGGCCGGACGCGGAATTGAACCGTCGTCCTCCTGAATGCGAGTCCAATGTCTAACCATTGAGCCACCTCGCGCGGTCACATAAATTGGATGTTGAGATTACTGGCGACTATAACACTTTAATGCATAACGATACATCGACAAGAATAACAGATAATGTGAAAGAGGGATAACATCATCTTTTTACATAGTTTATTGTCCTGTCAACAGAGGAAAAACCGGAGAAAGAATTCGTATACTCGCAGTTTTTTGTGCAGTGGTAGGAAGGAGTGTAATGAGTAACATACTAAAAATCCTGACTGGTGTCAGGTATGAGCGTGGGGGTCGGGGTGTTACAATCTTTTTTTTCACTTAACCATTTCGAAAACCGTGGTTTCCAGCGAATATGTTTCCCAGCACATAATGATACTACATTTCATTTCCTACAAAGAAGATGCTATTCATTGTTTGTCTAGGACTCATAGTTTCCGCGTTGCAGGTGATACAAAAATTGTAGATGGTTAAAAATAGTGTTTTAAAGGTATATAACTAACGTGTATTCTTAAACAACGTGTTTTAAGAACAAGTACTAAATATTAGTACCACATTTAAATACAGAAGAAGCGCATTAAGAGGGTAAATTGTGTTTAGGGGATGAAACAGGGAGGAAGGGCTGTTGTGGAGATTAGAAGGGGGAGGGGAAGGTAAGTTGCCCGATTGTGGTCATGCACTTTCCTCCTTTATAGGTCTGCAAAATGAAGAGCGAGCAGACTGCTCCCCATTCTTTGTACCGCACTACACCACAAAAAGTAAGTGCAGGGTGTTTCACAAAGTTATTCGACCTTTCCACAACCTCGGCTTATAAATCATTGGCGACACAGGGTAATGCTACTCCTGGGGGGTGGTGGGAGCGTAGGGGGAGGGTGCGGGGGATTTTCCACAAAGTGTGTTAACACTGCACTGAATACAGACATGCGATGCTAATAATACACAAGCAAAAATGGCATATGGACACATTCTACGTACCTCTCTACACTACTAGAGGGGAAATTGATTCCTACACATGACGTACACCGGCTGTAGCTTTATTCCGGGAAAGGCAACTTCCCCTACCACAGTGCTGCTCACATTTCGCTCTACAGCATTTCCTATCCTCTGATGTGAGTAGACAAAATAACTTCACTGAATTCACGTTTAAATGAGGAATTATTTTCAGTTTATTAAGTGGGTATCTACTTCCAGATATCAAATGAGCTATTACGTAAAAGAGCTCAACAGCTGTAGCTGTCAACTGCTCAAAGTGTAACATGCTGTAAGTAAGTATCTGATAATGTCAGTTTCTTTGTCTCTGCAATCAATGACTTGAATACTTTTTGCAACAAGTTTATCAAATTTTTTACCCCAGCTCCAGCTCTGACATCTGAAGAGACCCAGAAGCTTAAATTGACCCCCTGCGTCACAGATGTAGGTGATCTAAGTGTTACTGAACTTTCGACATTTCAACACAAGTCAAGGAATGCTTTATAGAAGATTCCTGTTGTAGATTTAATCATGATAATTCCCACTCCATTAGACTCTCACCATGAAAGATATTCGGTGGATGTGTATTGAGTGGCTCCACTCAGTACAGAGCACTCTATAAGTGACAGCAGTTGCAAACTAGAAGAGATTTATGCAGTCTACCAGTAACACAATTTATAGTGATAGAAGTGCACCAGCTTCCGGTCATCAGAAAATGAATCCAAAGCAGCCAGCGAGCTGCAACAAAAGATACTTATATTAAATCAGTAACCATGATTTAGAAGGATGTAAACCCTCTTCTTCAGAAATGCATGTAACCTGAAGACAATGTAACAGCAATAACTACAAACTAAGAAACTACTTGTGATAATTACGCATCATACTGAGACAAGATCCCCACAGAGGGATGGCAGCGTCATATATAATAAAACATAACCAAAGGAACAAAAACTAGTACTTACTAAAATTTCACATTTGAAAAACACCAAATAATGAAGTGATCCGACACACGTCTATTGAAATTATGCTGTCAGCGTACATCATTGTATACATTATTGAATATAATGACCTCTATCAGGGGGCCTTGTCATGTAAGAATAGTTAAAATCCAGAAATAAAACCAAACAAATAAAATGTCGCGTCATGTTATGAGCTGCACATTGGAAAGTTCTCTGGTTTTTATTCAGCGTCTGAAGTCTTTGTGTCTTAGTACCACGGATTTGCTCGTTAGTTTTGATGTTGTGTTGTTTATCAGAGTTTCTCTTGAAGATTCATTGCAGTTGATTGGTAAAAAATTGGACGAAGAAAGAACTCAGTTTTGTCGTCATGTGTTGACGTCGACGTATTTTTTATTTAGTGACAAACAGTTTGAACAATCTGACGGACTGGCTATGGGGAGTCCATTATCCCTCATAGTCTCCAATTTGATTATGGAAGATTTTGAGCACATGGCGCTGAAGACGGTGTTTCTGGAGATACGTGGACGATACGTTTATGATATTACCACATGGGAGGGATGCTCTAGATCGTTTCCTAGAACATTTTAATTGCCTGCATCCCAATGTTAAGTTTACAATGGAAGTTGAAAAATGATGGAAAACCTTCCTTTTTTAGATGTCTTGGTTTACAGGAGGGATGATGGGACATTAGGACATCGTGTTTATCGTAAGCCCACGCATACGGACTGATATCTTCATGCATCAAGTTGTCATTCATCGTAGCAACGCAACAGGGTCTTACGTACACTGGTAAAAAGAGTTTAGGCCATTTCAGATGTTAATAGTTTGATACAAGAACTGGGCCATCTAAAAGCTGTGTTCAAGCAGAATGGTTATACTGACAATCAGATCCGTCGTGCTCTACAGATGCGACCTCCGCGGGAACCAACGGAAGATGCAAACAAATCGGTGGCATTCCTATCTTTTGCGGGAGCATATCTTCAAAACTAGGTAGAATTTTAAAGAAATTCGATGTTAAAAGTTTATTCCGTCCGCCAGCTAAGACCAGAGCCCTGTTGGGCTCAGTGAAGGATGATTTAGGTTTGAGAAAGCCGCGAGTCTACAAGATTCCCTGCCATTGTGGGAAAGTCTACAAGGGACAAACAGTTCGTACGGTCCAGGATCGTTACGTGGAGCACCATCGACACACTCGTTTATTTCAGCCAGCAAAATCTGCGGTGACGGAACATTGTCTTACGGAAGGACATAAAATGTT
This sequence comes from Schistocerca cancellata, assembly GCF_023864275.1. NCBI lineage: Eukaryota > Metazoa > Arthropoda > Insecta > Orthoptera > Acrididae > Schistocerca > Schistocerca cancellata. Next base: position 68,892,395 of record NC_064631.1, read on the forward strand.
GTACGACGAGACGTAAGTGTTCGTCCCAGCGCCCTTTAAGTACGAGCGTTGGAACTTAAATAGTGGGAACTGTTTATCCACAACCGATAGAAAAGTGTTACATATTTGCACCTGTTACTGTCCTTCAAAGTAATCACCAGCGTTGTGCAGAACCCGTGGATGTGGCAGGCATAGTATGCCGTTAGCGGAGCCTGTTTTCTTGATGGTGCGAATGGTGCGGTCTTCTGCCTGTCGAATCTCTGTAACAGTTCTAAAGTGAATGCCAAGAAGTGGCTCGTTCATCTTCGGAATCAAATCAAAGTCACAGGGGAGTTTGGTGGCTGGTACAGTACTTCCTAGTCCCATCGACCGAACAGAGCAGACATAGCTTGCGCTGTATGCGCCCGCGCATTGTTGTGGAAAATGGTATACGGTGTACAACGCCTTACACATCGCTGGCATCGGGTTCTACACAACGCTGGTGACTACTTTGAAGGACAGTAACAGGTGCAAAAACTCTTTTGTATCGGTTGTGAATACATAGTTGCCACTATCTAAGTTCCAACCTACGTAAGAGTTGGAAAGCTGTCCTGTTTGACATTTAGAAACAACTCAGTATTCAAAAACTGTCAGTAGTTTTTGATATTGATTTATCGTTTCTGCGAGCTTTCACCACCGCTTGGTGCGATGATGTCATGCCTGCGTAGAGGTATGAGGAGCTCACTTGAACAACTTTTGTGAATGTAGCACCTCACTTTCATCGTCCTGAGGCTAACAGGAAATTAGGACTTACACTTATAAGCCAGATGATTATGACCACAGACTTACCATCGAAATAAACCCGTATATCCGATAGAATCGTTACGTGGCGAGGAATGACTGCTGGTCAGACACTCAAACAGTCCATATATCATCATAGAGCGTGCGGTCTGTGTGTGGAATTGGGAAGGCACACGATCTATCTGAGTTTGACCGAGGGCAGATTGCGATTTCCCACTGTCTCAGTTCGAACATTTCGAAAATTGCACGACTTCTCGGGTCTTCGAGGAGTGCCGTGGTGAGTGTCTTCAACATGTAGCGAAACCGAGATGAAACCACGTCAGACGTCGTGGGACTGGACGACGCCTCACTGCAGGTGTCAGCCATCATAGGCTGGGCAGACAGGTAAAACAGGGCAGGCGGCTAACTGTGGCGGCCGAACGATGGACCCCCGCAGACGGCGAGCTGCGCATGTGCCAATAACACCACAACACCGGCAACGACGGCTGAAATGAGCACGTGACGACCGGCACTGGACGTTGGCACAGTGGCAGACCCTTGCGTGATCTGACGAATTTCTAAATCTCGTTCGTCATGTCGATGGGAGGGCGCGAATCCGTCTTCTTGTAGAGGAGCAGCTCCTTGGCACCTGTATTGCGGAATGGAGATAAGCAGGCAGGGGCTCCATTATGCTCTGGGGAACATTCACGTGGGCATCGATTGAGTTTAGTGGAGTTTGTGCAAGGCATCATGACGGTCAGGAGGTATCGTTCGCTGGTTGCAGACCATGTACACCCCTTCATGATCATCATGTTTCCCGACGGAAGCGGCGTTTTTCAAAAAGATAATGCGCCAAGTTACAAGTCCAGGAGTTTGATGCTGTTGTCCGAAGAACGCAGTGGCGAGAGATCCAGTTGACGTGTTCGTCCTCCAACTCGCCAAGTCTGAACCCGACCGAACACATATGAGATGCGATTGAACGAGGCGTCAGAGCTCGTCACCCCCCTCCCCGGAATTTACGGGAATGAGGTGACTTGTGTGTTCACACTTAGCGCCAACTCCCTGTCGCCGGCCGGAGTGGCCGAGCGGTTAAAGGCGCTACAGTCTGGAACCGCACGATCGCTACGGTCGCAGGTTCAAATCCTGCCTCGGGCATGGATGTGTGTGATGTCCTTAGGTTAGTTAGGTTTAAGTAGTTCTACGTTCTAGGGGACTTATGACCACAGCAGTTGAGTCCCATAGTGCTCAGAGCCATTTGAACCATTTTGAACCAACTCCCTGTCACTACCTACCCAGGCCTCGTTGCTTCCAAGTCACGACGCATCGGCGCAGTTATCCGTTCCAAAGTTGACATACCGGCTATTAGGTAGGTGGTCATAATGTTCTGGCTGATCAGTATATTTTCTTTCCACTTTCCGGAAAATTTTTCATCAGTTCATCCTCCTTGTAATCTTCTTATTGATACGCACTACACCCAGCGGTGTGTACGGATTCTACTTGTGAGAGTACACACATATAACCTGACAACCTGCTTCTGTTACGGAGACACGACTGTGCTGCCACTTTGGTCCGGTAACCAGCCAGCCTTGCCAGGTAATATTGCAATAATCTCTCCCCAACCTGGCCCTGTCGTACCAAAGCTCGTAATACGCAAGTGATCTATTCGCCGAAGTTCAGCGATAAAAGGAAATTATCGAATTAATTTGTGTGTGCATTATGAAAGGACGCGAGATATCCTGTACGTAGTAGGAATAGACTCCATCGGACATACACACATACACATAACTTCTTCTTAGAGAAATAATGTCATAAACACTTTACGACCGATGGATGAACAGTTTTACAGACACAGCGTTAAGGTGTTACCCTCTCTAGACTTAATGATATCGGTATGCATAAATAGTAACTTGTATTTCATCTTTCGTCCAGGTCATCAGTGATGTACCAGTAAAATTACTTATATACTCATATATATTGTTAGGTCAATGTTGCCATACATCTTCAAATGAGATACTTAAATATTATAAGTATTATAAGTGCTGATGATCCTGGGGATTTTAGTATAATACTTTACAATTTTGTGTACTATACTTAGATGCTATTTTGATATTATCCAATATAAGGCACTTATGATCAATACTACAGTTTACCCCTCTCATGGAAGTTGTCCACTGCCATAACTTGCAAATGTGTCCAACATCATTTTCTAACCCTTTTGGATTACTGTGCTATTCAACTATAGTTGCACTATTGAGTTGCCACTTAACCAATTTTATACTTGATGCAACATTGCATTTCCTGACACTCAGCTAATGATTATAAGTCCCTTATTGTCTGACTTTAACTAGTCAAATATTTTGATCAGTTTTTAGGTATCGTGACATTTTGACCCATGCAGATAGTTTCTGATTCATTAAGGTCATTAGACAGAATATGATGATGTACTTAAGATCCGGACAGTCATCTCATACGCTACTACACCTGCCCTTAATGCAACCTCAGAATGATTTAACATGGTTGAACTTCATACCCTTAAACTTAGGGATTGTATACACTTCTTTTTGAGATTTATCTTCATACACATATGTGGCCTTCTATATTTCTCTTTTTCTTCCTTTCCTTTTTATTCAATCGATTCCACTTGGTATAATCCTGCATAATTGTATAGGACTTACGCGTAGGGAGATAGACATTGCTTGATATACAGAGATTGAGAAACTTCTTTGTAACCATGACTACACGAGGCAGCTACTGGCGTTGCATTAATCCACTCAGCACAATGTGAGGTTGTCCTACATAAGGGTCCTAATGAAGTGTCTACAATGACCATGTGTTTGATGATTTTATAGTACGATTGCATTGGTTTACTTCGTGAATGCAATTTGGTTTTAAGACAAACTCTTTTATGCTTTTTATCGTTAATATTGCGGCAGCTGTTTGTCGTACCACACATAATACGACCTAGACCACACATGAGTAACTATGTATTCTGACATGGTTGTCACATATTCTTGTATTTTAATTTATTTTATTGTTATTGATATTAGTTAATTTTTATTTAAAAAAATCTTCCACTGTTCCACTGGACATACGAATGTATGCAGTACATCCGATGTGTTGCATGGCCTATTACAACTGTGTGTTACGGTTTTATGAATAATAGCGTACACATATGTTCATATATCATGCTTTATTTGAGTAAAACGTGAAAACTATTAACAACAGCATGACATAGGCAGAAGCATATGTGCCCTAATGTTACATATAGTTTTAATGATATACAATATATCTCTTTGAGCCACTTTCATAGTTCACATGATTCCTGTGAATTGTTAACGTATGTTCTACATTTTTTATAATAGTACATTTCTTCTACTCGTTGTACAGGGGCCTGAAGATGCCACCAATGTAATGCCGATACTGGTAGCACATAGAAGTTTATAAAATAAAATAAATTTCTACAATAAATACGGCTGTTGGTAAATTATTGCATCAAGAAGATACGTAACAATCTCTATTGTTGATTTGTACGTTTACTGGCAGCTTGTGGTGCGCTGGAGTGATTCCTAGCGCTGTCACGTGACCGGACGAGAAGGGCTCAGTAATTGGGGTGGGAGGGCAGGCAGGCAACGTGACACTACGCCGGGCTAACCAGGGCGTGAGGGTCAGCCGGGGCAGCTGCGTGCGTCCAGCCGAAGTGTGCGGGACTGTCTGTTCTGCCGCAGTACGCCACCCCTCGGCTGTAACACCACTATTTCGAATCAGACAGCAGACTTCCGTACCGTGTGGGATGATTTAATCTAATTTCTTATTTTGTACCAAGCTGAAGATGAACAGATAGAGAGAGTGTATGAGGATATTGAAAGGGTAATGCAGTATGTAAAGCGGGACGAAAATCTAATAGTCATGGGCGACTGGAATGCAGTTGTAGGGGGAGGAGCAGAAGAAAAGGTTACAGGAGAATATGGGCTTGGAACAAGGAATGAAAGAGGAGAAAGACTAATTGAGTTCGGTAACAAGTTTCAGCTAGTAATAGCGAATACCCTGTTCAAGAATCACAAGAGGAGGTATACTTTGAAAAGGCCGGGAGATACGGGAAGATTTCAATTAGATTACATCATGGTCAGACAGAGATTCCAAAATCAGATACTGGATTGTAAGGCGTACCAAGGAGCAGATATAGACTCAGATCACAATATAGTAGTGATGAAGAGTAGGCTGAAGTTCAAGACATTAGTCAGGAAGAACCAATACGCAAAGAAGTGGGATACGGAAGTACTAAGGAATGACGAGATGCGTTTGAAGTTCTCTAACGCTATAGATGCAGCAATAAGGAATAGCGCAGTAGGCAGTACAGTTGAAGAGCAATGGACATCTCTAAAAAGGGCCATCACAGAAGTTGGGAAGGAAAACATAGGTACAAAAAAGGTAGCTGCGAAGAAACCATGGGTAACAGAAGAAATACTTCAGTTGATTGATGAAAGGAGGAAGTACAAACATGATCCGGGAAAATCAGGAATGCAGAAATACAAGTCGCTGAGGAATGAAATAAATAGGAAGTGCAGGGAAGCTAAGACTAAATGACTGCAGGAAAAATGTGAAGACATCGAAAAAGATATCATTGTCGGAAGGACAGACTCAGCATACAGGAAAGTCAAAAGAACCTTTCGTGACATTAAAAGCAATGGTGGTAACATTAAGAGTGCAACGGTAATTCTACTGTTAAATGCAGAGGAGAGAGCAGATAGGTGGAAAGAATACATTGAAAGTCTCTATGAGGGTGAAGATTTGTCTGATGTGATAGAAGAAGAAACAGGAGTCGATTTAGAAGAGATAGCGGATCCAGTGTTAGAATCGGGACTTAAAAGAGCTTTGGAGGACTTACGGTCAAATAAGGCAGAAGGGATAGATAACATTCCATCAGGATTTCTAAAATCATTGGGGGAAGTGGCAACAAAACGACTATTCCCGTTGGTGTGTAGAATATATGAGTCTGGCGATATACCATCTGACTTTCGGAAAAGCATCATCCACACAATTCCGAAGACGGCAAGAGCTGACAAGTGCCATAATTATCGCAAAATCAGTTTAACAGCTCATGCATCGAAGCTGCTTACAAGAATAATATACAGAAGAATGGAAAAGAAAATTGAGAATGCGCTAGGTGACGATCAGTTTGGCTTCAGGAAAAGTAAAGGGACGAGAGAGGCAATTCTGACGTTACGGCTAATAATGGAAGCAAGGCTAAAGAAAAATCAAGACACTTTCATAGGATTTGCCGACCTGGAAAAAGCGTTCGACAATATAAAATGGGGCAAGCTGTACGAGATTCTGAAAAAAGTAGGGGTAAGCTATAGGGAGAGACGGATCATACACCATATGTACAACAACCAAGAGGGAATAATAAGAGTGGACGATCAAGAACGAAGTGCTCGTTTTAAGAAGGGTGTAGGACAAGGCTGTAGCCTTTCGCCCCTACTCTTCAATCTGTACATCGAGGAAGCAATGATAGAAATAGAAGAAAGGTTCAGGAGTGGAATTAAAATACAAGGTGAAAGGATTTCAATGATACGATTCGCTGATGACATTGCTATCCTGAGTGAAAGTGAAGAACAATTAAATGATCTGCTGAATGGAATGAACAGTCTAATGAGTACACAGTATGGTTTGAGAGTAAATCGGAGAAAGACGAAGGTAATGAGAAGTAGTAGAAATGAGAACAGCGAGAAACTTAACATCAGGATTGATGGTCACGAAGTTAATGAAGTTAAGGAATTCTGCTACCTAGGCAGTAAAATAACCATGACGGACGGAGCAAGGAGGACATAAAAAGCAGACTCGCTATGGCAAAAAAGGCATTTCTGGCCAAGAGAAGTCTACTAATATCAAATACCGGCCTTAATTTTGGGAAGAAATTTCTGAGGATTTACGTCTGGAGTACAGCATTGTATGGTAGTGAAACATGGAGTGTGGGAAAACCGGAACAGAAGAGAAACGAAGCATTTGAGATGTGGTGCTATAGACGAATGTTGAAAATGATGTGGACTGATAAGGTAAGGAATGAGGGGGTTTTACGCAGAATCGGAGAGGAAAGGAATATGTGAAAAACGCTGATAAGGAGAAGGGACAGGATGATAGGAAATCTGCTAAGACATGAGGGAATGACTTCCATGGTACTAGAGGGAGCAGTAGAGGGCAAAAACTGTAGAGGAAGACAGAGATTGGAATACGTCAAGCAAACAATTGAGGACGTAGGTTGCAAGTGCTACTCTGAGATGAAGAGGTTAGCACAGGAAAGGAATTCGTGGCGGGCCGCATCAAACCAGTCAGTAGACTGATGACCAAACAAAAAAAAAAAAAAAAAAAAAAAAAAAACATACATGCTTCTAAAGGTAGACAACCCGAAATTCCATTCAACCTGTTTGGGGTGATGAGTTGATTTTATTTTTTATTTTACAATTTTTTGGACAGTGATCTACAGGGTGGTCTAAACATGTGGAACCACCTATCTGAAACAGAAAGAGGCGCGTAAACAGAAATTTAATGTCAAGTAGTATGAGATTGGAGAAGGGAAACGTCTTGGCCTATTTACCACCCAGGTTGCTATATTCATTTCCGAATTATGTAGTCTTTTGTTCATAACAAGGGAAATACTGTTCAGTAACATAAAAGCTACAGGATGTGGACGACGTGTCGTCCAGCGCGTGAAACGTCCCCTCAAGGGCCGGCTTCTGTTTGTCTGCGACAGAGTCGCTTTTAAGGAATTTCGAAAGACTCTCACTATAGAAAAGTGAGTAATGGTTGGTTTGTCTGAGTGACGTTGGTGGAAATTTTCTGACCTCACACTGTTGCTCGTCTCTCCCGATATCAAAATGATACCAGCTCTAAGGAGCACTGATATCTTTGCTGTCTTGACGTAGTGATATTCTACTACCTACTCATCGCTGAGTTCTTGAATTTTCCAAGCTGAGAGTACTTTCCCTCTTTCTGAGGCGATGTCTTGCTTGTTTCGTCTACGATGTCCAGGCGTTACTGGTCACGCGCTGAGTTTATGCGCAGGGGTAGTTGGGGATTTGTCGCGTGCAGCAGCGTCGCTGATAAACTGTCTGAAGAATTTGTTTGAAAGTATTATTATAAGATGAACCCATCAGGTCAGTTTTCAGGGTAACAATATTTCAATGATTCGGTTGATTCACGGCATTGCACGTGGCTTTAATTATGTAATTTTTGAGAACATATCTCTTGGAGTGCATTGGTTTTTTTTTCCTTCAGAATGAACATTCTCAGTTTTGAGCAGTCAAAGTTCGTCGAGTCGTAAGAAACCGGTTATCTCATAAGGAAGAAGTTCATTTCGATTGTGACTTTTGATGTTCGTTTTTAATTTTTTTCTTTTTTTTGGGGAGGGGGGGGGGCACGAAACACCTTCGTGGTTGTTGGTCAGTAACTTCAGTCAGTGCCATATTTTGGTGTTTCAACAGACACGAAAAGGCTTCCGTGATGAGTAATTACCTGTTGCATTGATGTTCAAACGAACATATGACTAGTTACTGCAACACGAATGTGATATGAGCTTAGCTATTACTCCAGGAGTGGACGAGGCTAGATATTCTTAGGGAATAGAAGTGATATTGATTTGTACTGTATTTATTTCGAAGTGACATTTTCGATCTTTTATCCGAGAGGCTTTAATATTTGAAAAAGGAAGAGATATGTGTCATATTACGCACATGGTCAAGTTAATGTATTAACGACACATTTTCTCTCTGGGTGACTCCCCTAGTCGAACCCAACTGCCGAGAAACTACTAAAATAATGAAAAAGGAGCTTCACATAACGCATTACACATCTGTTTTCGTCTGTAGACTGAAGAACGATCAGCGTTTGAAGTGGAGGAAGCGACCATGCCCAGAAGAACGCACTACTTGTCTTACAGGATGTCTAATATAATCAGTTTCCCGTGTGGCAGTGAATTGCTGCGTTCCCTGACTTACGTATACTCACTTGATTTATGTTTCTTGCGTTAGTTGTATTAGTCACTAATTTTTTTACTCAGTATTTTGTTAACGCATGTTGGGGAAACAAACACTCCCAGGCTTGTCTAAGCAACGCGTGGCCACTGATTTATAAAGCACGCTGCAGAAAGGCTTCCTGTGACGGAGTTGTGTGGAGATTGTGGTAACTTGCCTGCTCGCTCTTCAGTGCAACGACAGATTGTAACACCATCGGACATCTCGTCACCTGGAAGGAAGAAATATCACTCGTACCTCGACTCTGAATAAAGCTATTCTCAAATTAAAAACGGGACTGTTTTCCTCGTATAATTCTCTAGCTGTTTCATATGTCATACCACCCTTTTTCCAATTCAACATTTCTAGCTACATCCAAGATAGTGGTTTCCAAAATGGCCACTATGTTGGTAACACTGCCTCGCAGGTTTCCCTCTGCCATCCCGCACTACTTGACACTAACACGTTCACGCCGGCGTATTCCATCAGGGGCTCACACTAGAACTTCCGGTCGGGAATAGCGTACCACCGCTGCTTCACGGTCCACTTTACAAAGTATGCTACCAGCCGTACAGTAACGTGAGACGTATTAACTACACTCCTGGAAATGGAAAAAAGAACACATTGACACCGGTGTGTCAGACCCACCATACTTGCTCCGGACACTGCGAGAGGGCTGTACAAGCAATGATCACACGCACGGCACAGCGGACACACCAGGAACCGCGGTGTTGGCCGTCGAATGGCGCTAGCTGCGCAGCATTTGTGCACCGCCGCCGTCAGTGTCAGCCAGTTTGCCGTGGCATACGGAGCTCCATCGCAGTCTTTAACACTGGTAGCATGCCGCGACAGCGTGGACGTGAACCGTATGTGCAGTTGACGGACTTTGAGCGAGGGCGTATAGTGGGCATGCGGGAGGCCGGGTGGACGTACCGCCGAATTGCTCAACACGTGGGGCGTGAGGTCTCCACAGTACATCGATGTTGTCGCCAGTGGTCGGCGGAAGGTGCACGTGTCCGTCGACTGGGACCGGACCGCAGCGACGCACGGATGCACGCCAAGACCGTAGGATCCTACGCAGTGCCGTAGGGGACCGCACCGCCACTTCCCAGCAAATTAGGGACACTGTTGCTCCTGGGGTATCGGCGAGGACCATTCGCAACCGTCTCCATGAAGCTGGGCTACGGTCCCGCACACCGTTAGGCCGTCTTCCGCTCACGCCACAACATCGTGCAGCCCGCCTCCAGTGGTGTCGCGACAGGCGTGAATGGAGGGACGAATGGAGACGTGTCGTCTTCAGCTATGAGAGTCGCTTCTGCCTTGGTGCCAATGATGGTCGTATGCGTGTTTGGCGCCGTGCAGGTGAGCGCCACAATCAGGACTGCATACGACCGAGGCACACAGGGCCAACACCCGGCATCATGGTGTGGGGAGCGATCTCCTACACTGGCCGTACACCACTGGTGATCGTCGAGGGGACACTGAATAGTGCACGGTACATCCAAACCGTCATCGAACCCATCGTTCTACCATTCCTAGACCGGCAAGGGAACTTGCTGTTCCAACAGGACAATGCACGTCCGCATGTATCCCGTGCCACCCAACGTGCTCTAGAAGGTGTAAGTCAAATACCCTGGCCAGCAAGATCTCCGGATCTGTCCCCCATTGAGCATGTTTGGGACTGGATGAAGCGTCGTCTCACGCGGTCTGCACGTCCAGCACGAACGCTGGTCCAACTGAGGCGCCAGGTGGAAATGGCATGGCAAGCCATTCCACAGGACTACATCCAGCATCTCTACGATCGTCTCCATGGGAGAATAGCAGCCTGCATTGCTGCGAAAGGTGGATATACACTGTACTAGTGCCGACATTGTGCATGCTCTGTTGCCTGTGTCTATGTGCCTGTGGTTCTGTCAGTGTGATCATGTGATGTATCTGACCCCAGGAATGTGTCAATAAAGTTTCCCCTTCCTGGGACAATGAATTCACGGTGTTCTTATTTCAATTTCCAGGAGTGTATTTTCGACACTTTAAAGGGAGTGTAAAATTATTTCGTGTGTTCTCATGTTGTTTTAAAAACTGAAGTTCAGTATATTAAAATAGGAAAGGGGCAACTGTGACATCTCAAACAGCTAGAGAAATCCCACCCTTGGTCCAACACAAAAATCAAAATCCAAAGCCATATGTGCCCAGATTGGGCGCCCTTTGATCAGTGACTGTTCCCCAGGTTTGGGGCGGCCGAGAGAAACCTTCCAGGTGAGTAACCGTGATTGTAAACCAGTAGCTCTAACGATAAGAAACATCCTACACATAGTGTTATCAAGGATTCCGGGGAGTCTGCATCATTATGGACAGATGAATCGGAGCTTCTTGGAAATTCAAGCAAGATCAAGTTTAAAAAAAACTAAGTTATATAGCTATTTTTAACGGAAATTTTAAGAATTGGAAAATAAAAACATCTTACAAACACCCTCAACAACCATAAAATTATCATAACGACCCTACAAGAAACCATATCCGTGGTTGAAGACAATGTTGGTTGTGGATGCTTCAGAATGTGAAAATGGAAGGTAGGCGAAAAAATTATGAGAAACACACCACACCTGCCAACTGACTTCGTAATAGACAAATATATTATATACTTACAATTACAATATGAAACACCCTCCACTTACTTTCAGATCCGCTAACTATGTATACACCACCTTGAAATCACCTGCCCCATAAATAAATACCATAGATGAGACGAAGATACGGTGGAACTGTTTTGCGACCAACTAGAGGATGTTGTGCTAAAAATTCCAGAAAAAAAGAAAAAACACAATGTCGTACTTATGAGGCCCATATAGGGGTGGAGAAGAAATACAAAAACTGCTGGAAACTACCCGGTGCATAACAGAGATAAACGAAATTGCGTCGGAGTGATATAACTATGCTAAACACACAACATGATACTGAGACACAGCCTTTAAAAACATACCTAGCAAACAGAAAACATGGGCATTACCAAACTAAGAGAATTCAAACTCTATCATATGACCATCAAACAGAAGTTCCATAAAGAAATACAAAATGCGAATGTCCTCAAATCAGCCTACATTCTCATCAGTACCTTTCTAACATAAAACTCAAAAAAATTCCCAAAAGTTAAAATCTAACCAATAAAGCCAAAAGAAGGAAATACGATCCAGAAAAGATAAAAAAGTCAAATAAGTTTTTCCTCGCAACTGCAGACACGCAAAAAAACTTGGATCAAATAAAGGAAAGCATAGTAAGTAAAGCCGAACAATTAGTTCCCATAGCCAAGAAACATGTCTGGTCGAAGGAAAAATGTGACACTCTTTGAACTAAGAAGAAAGGCATGGCAACAGAGGCACTCAAGGAATAATGATCTTCCTGAAGCTAAGAAAATTAGTGGGCGAAAGCCTCAAACGAATAAAATATGCCCAATAACACCAATTCCTCTTCGAAATCAACGAAGAGTTCATCAAAACCAATCCAAGGAATAATTGTAAGACTTTTTTTAAAAAAAATAGCCAATTACAGCCCACTGACCCAACAACTACAAGACAAAAGCGGAAAAATTGCCCACAAAAGCAGAGATAATTGCAAAATATGTGGAACGCCCTGCTAAACCCGCAGGACAGGACAGGTAATTGGAATTGTGGAAAGTGGCCAAAATGAGCGGCTGTTAGTTACACTCGAACACATGTAACTTTATTTATTTCACCAAACATTACAGTACAAATTCTTAAACTTAGTTATCGACTGAATACGCCACACTATCTTATGCCTTAAGGGCACAACGATTTTAATTAGAAAACAGTTAAAAGCCATTAACTCAAAATTCAGACTCCAAAAACAATATTTAGAAGGCAGAAGGCCTCACGTTAAATAAATTCTATAATTTGGCTGAAGGCCCAAAAATCTAACACTTGAAAAGCAACAAACTTAATTTAAAGACGGCTGAAGGCCCATGATTTAAGACTTAAGGTTAAATTAAATTTAAAAAAGCAGAAGGCCTTATCTTCAATTAAGCTGAAGGCCCTAAACAGTCTGATGCTAGAAAAACAAAGATCCTTAATTTAAAAACGCATGAATTCTCCATGACTTAAAACCCAAGGTAAAATAAATTTGATCTTAAATTAGGCTGAAGGCCCCAAACAATCTAACACTTGACAAGAATAGAACTTTAATTTTAAAATGGCTGAGGGCCCATGACTTAAAACACAAAATAATTTTTAGTAGACGGAAGGCCCAAGGCTTTATCTTTAAACAATATTTTAATCAGGCTGAAGGCCCAAATAATCTAACACTTGAAAAGCAAGGAACTTCAATTTTAAGGCGGCTGAAGGCCCATGACTTAAAACACCACTAAAAACAATTCAACTTTAATTCAAGACCATCGGCTAGGAGCCATACAAATACATACAACAGAAAATAGAAAAGGCAATGCAGCTAACGGCGCTCAGAAGTTTCGGGGGTCGGCCAGCACTTGAAATACAAAAGTACTTTTGGTACTAAGAAAAGTGGGCTGTAACAAGGACTGTTAGAAGGCTCAATTAGATTCCATTCCAGCATCCTTCTTATGTCTCTGTAAACATCTATCGCAACTTCAAATGAACAAGATAGAAGCTGTGATGGAATGTCTGGTGGGAGAAAACTTTCAAGTTGTAAGCGAATATTCGAATAATACCAGGTTTTTCCTCAAACACACGATGATAATTATTAAAGAGGGCAGACAGTTGTGTTATTTATTCCAGTGTACGATGCTCAGGGTCCATAGACGTTTTCTATCCTTGCTCGTAGAGACCGAGTACTTTTACTTGATTTCCTTGGAGATGGTGGCCTGTTCGACTATGCTTCAATGTTAACTGGATTCCTGCCCCTCAGCAGAGTTGACCACGGTTACTTTAGGTGAGACAGGCAGTCGGCCCAACCATTCTCAATCCGATAACAACCCAATCAACAGACAGTCAATGGAGCCACCGACAGGGTAACTCTGTTATTTATTCCAGTGTAAGATGCTCAGGGTCCATAGACGTTTTCTATCCTTGCTCGTAGAGACCGAGTACTTTTACTTGATTTCCTTGGAGATGGTGGGCTGTTCGACTATGCTTCAATGTTAAATAGATTCCTGCCCCTCAGAAGAGTTGACCACGTTTACTTTAGGTGAGACAGGCAGTCGGCCCAACCATTCTTAATCCGATAACAACCCAATCAACAGACAGTCAATGGAGCCACCGACAGGGTAACTGTGTTATTTATTCCAGTGTAAGATGCTCAGGGTCCATAGACGTTTTCTATCCTTGCTCGTAGAGACCGATTACTTTTACTTGATTTCCTTGGAGATGGTGGGCTGTTCGACTATGCTTCAATGTTAACTGGATTCCTGCCCCTCAGAAGAGTTGACCACGGTTACTTTAGGTGACACAGTCAGTCGGCCCAACCACTCTCAATCCGATAACAACCCAATCAACAGACAGTTAATGGAGCCACCGACAGGGTAACTCTGTTATTTATTCCAGTGTAAGATGCTCAGGGTCCATAGACGTTTTCTATCCTTGCTCGTAGAGACCGAGTACTTTTACTTGATTTCCTTGGAGATGGTGTGCTGTTCGACTATGCTTCAATGTTAACTGGATTTCTGCCCCTCAGAAGAGTTGACCACGGTTACTTTAGGTGAGACAGGCAGTCGGCCCAACCATTCTCAATCCGATAACAACCCAATCAACAGACAGTCAATGGAGCCACCGACAGGGTAACTTGCGGTCCACTCGACCAGCACACAACTGAGAGTTCATTGCAAAACGTAAAAGGCATGGATGCCCTTAACCAAGCATACATTAAGCTGTGCTGGACAGCGACAACACGGTGAGAAAAAGACAGTGCCTGTATTTATGTCAACGGCCAGGGCCAGTAAATGGAACCTTCGCCATCTCGAACACACACGTTGTCGCTCGAGGGAATGTCCCAACAGCCAACAACAAGAACCAGATAGCACAGTGTGAACAGTCTTGACTTGCTGATAAATTAAATCGAAACGCAAATCTCGTCTCCAGGGTTGGTGGGCCACGGACCTCGTAGCACTGGGAACAGCCCCACACACTCCGACACTGTGTAGAGCAGGGGCGGGCAAACGTTGCACGCGGCTCATGTGCACACAGCGCTGCACGTGTGCTGCTCGCGTGCAATCGTCGAATGGGACTGTGGTGACAGCTGGTAGGGTGCGGCAGTGTAGTACCAGGCTAAGCTGTGGACTTTGAAGCGAAGCGACCACTATGTAGTGAACGTTGTATTTCAAGAACCGGAAAATGTAGAGTGAATCAAGGAAACGAAGAAGTGGAGATTTGCTATCTTTTAAAAAGGAATTGCTATCTTTTAAAAAGGAATGGGAGAATCATTTTTTCTTTGTGCAAAAACGTGAAAATTCGAAATGACAGTATTCTCGCTGATCAGCGGAAGTTTAATATTGAACGCCTATATAATAAATTTCAATATGTTCCCGTACTTAGTGCAATAAAAGAGGAAATTCTCAAGCCATTTGGGGATATGTCATACTTATCCCAAGGTTTTGAATAGTTCTCGAGACAATTTGCTGTTTCTGTAGATGATATTCATCCCAGTTTGCAAATGGAATTAACAGATCTACACTGTAGATTCCACAGCGTAATTCTCGTATGAGAGACAAGTTCCTTTTGGCAAGACGTGTAATAGATTTTTATCACAACTTTCCACAGCAAGAGGTTCCTCGTCTCCATCGTGAAGCCGCGAAGATAATATGTTTGGTTCG